>NC_138168.1:71425167-71926068 GCF_964165515.1 Mesoplodon bidens | reverse complement strand
AAGAAAATATGCCTTCCAAAATTATGTCATTTCAAAATGTGTTTAGATGTTCCTCCCCTACCATCAGAATCCCAAAGTGGGTCAGGTGGTTACACAGGCAGACCGTCTCGTTGGCATCTGAATCTTTGTGTGCGACACATCCTGAAGTGTTCCAAAATCCAGAACCTTCTGTAGGAGGAAGTCAACAAACAGTGTGAAAATAACAGCAGGTCAGTTCCTTCTCTGTAATGGATAGCTTTCCCTTGGGGAAATATGCCTCAGACTCTTCTGCTTTGCAGTTTATCTGTAAAATGGATACTATCTTGAAAGCTGCTAATACACAGAATAATTTCGATTCCTGGGATCATAGAATGTTAGTGATAGGTGGGCAGTCAGAGATTAGGTGGTGGTTTTCAACAGTGTTCTACTGAAGTGCTTCAGGGGTCTGCAAAAAATTCAATTTTTACATTTTAATACATTTTAATATTTTAACATGTATTTTACTTATTTAAGTATATTTATAGACATATTTATTTAATAGATTATGTGTAATATAAATATATATTTAACATAAATATATTAATATATGAATTGATATATAATTTATTTAATACATTTTAAAGCAACTTCCATAAAAAGAATATCACTTTTCAAATATGTTATATACTAACAAAGTCTCTAGAGATCAGCACAATTTTTTACCCCCTTGGTCAATCTACATCTCTGTGAAGACATGAGAACAAAGAAGGTCAGCTTCCTTGGAACATGCTATTATGTACAAAGCAGTCATGCACAGAGACAACTTACTATAAATGCCTTTAACACATCTTATCTGACTTTTACGATATGCTATGGAATATGAACAACTCATACATTTGAAGAGTATTTTAAGACTACAAGGTGATATCATTTTTAACTATGTAGCTAATAAGTCAGGATCTTCTCAGAAGTGCAACTAGAAACCAAACAACAACAAAAACTTCCCAGCTAAGATAGGAGTATCAAAAAAAGAGGTATGGGACAACTTCAGGCTACAGTTCTGAGGAGCAGCCTGCACTGGCGCTTGTTTGACTGGGCCACCATAATCCCATTGGGGAACCCCAAGGGAAGGTGACCCTTATAGGGCAGAGGTGGGCGGTTTTGTCACTTCTCTTCCCTTCACAGACATCTCCACACTTCACACCTCGTGATTACCCTTAATTCTGCCTTTCTCTCTTGACTGTCAAATGTCATTCTGGAGGCAGTTCAATTCTTTCAAGTAGCACGTATCCATTATAACCATTCCTAGAGTTACAGTCCTCTAACACGGTTTCCCCCCATAATCTGTGGTCTGGAAGCTGGATTTTAAATTGCAGGCCTTGTGCACATCAAATACTCTCCTCAGAAGTGTCCTAGAAGAATGTGGTCAAATGTATATTGACATTCATCTAAAAGTAGCAATAAAAATGTATGCTATAGTTTATAAATAACTGAAATCAGAGGTGGTTTGTTTTAAAAAAAAAAAGTCAAGTCTGCCTATTTCTTCTTGCAGTGAAGAAAAAGTTACAGAAATTAGAATTCGCTTCCCAAGCTACCTAAACTAAATTTTGCAGCTCAGTTGCCCTCACACTTACATTGTGACTCACTCTGATTTGGGATGGAATTAAAGAAAATGGGGGTGTCTAACAATGTTGAAAATTCAGTTGTTATTAAGACAGCCAATATTTTAAAACTTACCGTTTTTGTTCAGATCCCAGAAGGCACAGATGGGATGAGGCACTTCCTATATTAACATAAGAACAAACATGTGAAATTGTGTTTAAAATAAATGAAAAATCATACAATTTGAACATGGCAAAGAGTAAAAATGCTAAGGTTTTCACAAAGAGATAGGTCATAATTAGTCATGGCAGTATGACCAAAGAACGGCAGGCAGTTTAGGGGTTTGCCCTCACAGACTTCAAATGGAAATCAACTATAACTCCAGAGGAATCAGGTTACCATTTATCTGCAGGTTACTAATTATGTCTCATCATAAAGTGCAATTCTCAGCATTTAGCAAGGCTCTTTACACTAAAATTTCACTTCATCTTCAAAACTCTCCTTTATGACTAGGTATATGCCCCAAAGAACTGAAAGCAGGGACTCAAACAGATATTTGTACAACCATGCTCACAGCAGCATTATTCACAATAGCTAAAAGGTGGAAACAGCCAAAGTACCCAACAATGAATGAATGGATAAACAAAATGTGTGTGTGTGTGAGTGTGTGTGTGTGTGTGTGTATGCAATGGAATATTACCCAGGCTTAAAAAGGAAGGAAATTCTGACACATGCTTTAATATGGATGGAACTTGAAAATACCAAGTGAAATAAGCCAGTCACAAAAGGACAAATACTGTATGATTCCACTTATATGAGATACCAGAGTAGTCAAATTCCTGGAGACAGTAGAATGGCAGTTTCCAGGGGTTGCGGGAGGGGCGACGGGAGTTGTTGTTTCATGGGGACATAGTTTCAGTTGGGGAAGATGAATAAGTTCTGGAGATGGATGTAGTGATGGTTGCAGAACAACGTGAATGTATTTAATTCCACAGAACTATACACTTAAAAATGGTTAAAATAGTAAATTTTATGTTATGTATATTTTACCACAATAAAATTTTTTTTATAGATGAAGGAGCTGAAACAAAGGAGGCCAAAGGGTAGAACAGGGAAGTCTCAGAGTTTTCGTGACAAAGCAGGGCTAATTCTTAGAGGACTTCAGTTCCAAGCCTTAGTCCTTATCAGCCAGCTCACTTCCCGCCTGCCTTCCTGCCTGCCTAATGGTCAAATCATGACTGGGACCCTCTATAAATCAGGGGAAAACTGTGGTTGGGCCATTTAAGACAATAAGAACCCCACATAATTTTATCAAATAAACAGATGACAGCAAGGGTAATGAAGCAAAAAAAAAAAAAAAAAAACCAAAAAGCACAACATTTGCCAAGATTTTAGACAACTGCTAAGCTCTCAAAAAATGTCAGCTCTCTTCTGTTTCTCCCATTTCCCTTCTGCTTTCCTAGTTTCAGTCATCTCTGACTTTAAAAAGACAACCACAACCTTTAATGACACAACTGTGCCATGCATCTACATCTAAGTTAGCTGAAGTAATTACACATTGTTTCTCAAAAGGTGTGATCCTTTCCTTCACTCTTACTCTCCTTCAGATGACTGAATCCTAGACAAGACTAACTCCCCCCATCCCGTCCCTGCCCTGCCGCCACTGTGCACCACGACATTACGGCACTACCTGACTAGCTGGTCTTGCCTTTGTGGAAAATTGCCCCCTGCAAAAAAAGTCCTAGTTACTTCTAATCATATATTTTAAAAAAGGCCCCACAGTGTTATCAAACAGTCTGCCTCTGTTCCATGGCTATCTGTAGCTTTTCCTTACCTGAGTCCTTGTATGTTTGATTTTAATTCGAACAGGATCCTTCAGACCCTGGATAGTAATGTTTCCAATACTGCATGCCATCACATAACTCACTAAGGTGCCTTTCTTGGTTCCTACATCCTTTGAAAGAAAAAAAAATTGTGTATTAGTCAGAAGTACACACTTTTATTTTATTTTGGTGCTCCAAACTAAGCAATCTGTCAGCACTTTTTACACTTAAGATCTTCAGTTATAGAACATCCTGTTTATAAGATCAAATTGCTAGCTTTCCTGAAAGAGCTCTGCTATTTCCCTTATTATAATAAATACATTGAGGGAACAGTATGAGCCAACGCTCTAAGGCGATGTTCATAAAACTTCATTCTTCACTGTGGTGGCTGATGCCAGCCAGTTAAAATCTGAAACAATGCAAACCCACAAATAATACACACTCATAAAAAGGTATGAAATAATTAGATCATTTCCCTATCCTAAAAAATAAATGAAGTTGTTTTCCTTTAGAGAAGTACCAAGGAAATATGGCGTGAAAAATAAAAATCAATTCATCTTTCATGTCCATGACAACAGTCTGAGTGTTTACTAACGTAAACCTAAATGTAAGTCTACTGGATTAAAGCCCCACCAGAACTTTTACCATCTCTGACTGCACACTTGCCGGCATCTGTAGCTACCATTTCAAAGATAAGGATGTCAGAAAATCAAATTAGTGAATCTGTGCTGCAAAATGACTGGGACCAGTAGACTGTTTCTCCAGCAAGACCATCACCACTTTCTCCTTCCCTTTGTGTTTCCTGTTGAGCCTCCTGAATTTCTCTACCACAGCTTATAAATCAGCTGTTTTGGAATAATACAGGATTCCTTAAATGCTACCTAGTTCTCAGAATACAGAATATGGTTTTTTATTACATTTGTGTGGTCTCTCTCAATAAAGTGGCTATGGCTTGGGGATCCCCAGCCTTTCCTTTAAAAATACTCTTATGCTGTTCCCTGTGTGAGGGGAGTACCATAGAACCCTTACATTTTTTTCACTCTGCTATAAATTTACTTTAAAAACCAAGCATATGTTTCCTAATAATGTCGCTGATTGGGAGATGCCAAAGGAGAAAGAAATGATCGCGTGAGAAGAGACTCAAAATGAAACTGTGACAGATTCTTACAAAGCTTAAGACTTCTCCCAACTCCTCCGCTGGGCTCCACCTCTCCTCTCAATGGCCCCCTCCCCTCCATTCACATCATCTAACACCTACTACATTTTTCGTATTATTATTATTATTATTATTTTGGCTGCATTGTACAGCATGCAGGATCTTAGTTCCCCAACCAGGGAAACCTCTGTCCCCTGCAGTGGAAGCGCAGAGTCTTAACCACTGGACTGCCAGGGAAGTTCTCTTGCATTATTTTTAAAGGCGACATTGTTATAAGCCTCAAATAGCTTTAACAAATGCAGTTTTATGTGTCTGTAGCTATTAAATCCTTCAGAGCAATTGCATGTAATTACATTCTTAATCTGCTCAAAAATTTTATATAGCTTGTTCTTAAAGCATTTGCTCATAACATTTTAAAATTTTTGAGTTAATGACTGTAAATGATTCCACGGTCCTCCTTTTACTTCCCTGTAGCCTCCTTTGCCATTCCTTTAAACATGACGTATGGCACAAGTCTTTTAAAAACATTTCTACTGGCTTTGAAACTTGCAGTTCTCTCTTACATAAATCACACTGTTTGATATACACAGGTATCTTCAGTTTAATAGGTAAATTTTATTGAAAGGGCTCGGTGAAACTGCTCAGAACGAGTTGTACTTTCAAAGGCAACCAGAGGTCACCAGTGTTTGCTGGCAGGGGACTTTCTAGTATCTGGAAATGATGCCAATAAAAATGATAATATGTGCTCAGCACAATGCCACCCTACTCAGGGGATGTGGGAAGGCCAAAGGCCATTTGAAATACTAATGGGAAAACTGATTAAAGCCAAGAATGCTGCTCATTATGTAAACAGTGCTTCCTGCTGAATTAAAAAAAAAAATCTTTCCTTTGGCACACAATTTCTTTAACTCTGAAGATCTAAATTGCTGGAGAGCATAAAATACTTAACAAAAGAAATAATAAATAATAACTTCTCCACAAATTCCATTTCTAATTGTATCATGCAAGTCTTAATCTGATTTATTTAAAAACCTTAAATGAACACATCCTATTAATAAGCATATAATTATCTAAAATAAAATATTTAAACAGTTATGTTAAAATTTTTCAGTTTTGAAAATACAGTAGATTAATTTTTCTATACTTCTTGATATACTTTCAAGAAATCTGAACTTTTATCTTTCCTTTTGAGCAATGAAACTCAATTTATGATTCAAAAATAATAATTTAATGAACTCTTACCTGGAAAAGTCCAGTTTTATTGAAGAAAGTAAACTGTGCTCTTTTAACTAATACAGAATCTTCTTCACTCAGGTTCTCAAGCAAGTTTGGAGGCAAAATTACAGAAGCCAATGGATCCATTTGTCCACTCTCAAAATCCATCTGTCATACACACAGAGTATGTCAGTTGAGTAATCATATTTAAATTGCAGTAATAACTTTACTCCACAGGAGAGCAACTACCAGCATCAACTTGGCCAGGACTAGGGCTCCCCTTTACCTCCACCACAGTCACTGTCCTCAAGGCTGAATCCCTTACAGACAAAGGCCTGGATCTCATTCGCATTTTGCAAATGGGCAAAACGGGATATGCACCAACTTTAACTAAACACAAACTGAGAAATCTATAAATCAGTTGCCATTTTCAAGTATAAGAATTAGATTTACACTTAATAGATTTTGAGCTTTTCTCAAAACACACTATCAGAAAAATAACTACCAGGAAAAAAAAAAAAAAAAAAAAGACGAGTTAATTTGTTTGATTGCTGAGAATGAGTATCTTTGCATAGAGGAAGCAGCTGAAGTTTTCTGAACATTCTTGGGTACCATTTTTACTGAACCCACAGATCAAGCCAAAGGGTGTTTTCCTGCAAATGGGCTTGAAATGAGACGGAGGCTGACCACATTTTCACTCTTAAAATGTGAAATAGAATTACCCAAAAGAGCCTTTGGTCCAAAGTAGAAAAATAAGTCCTTCCTTATATTCAGATTTTTAAAAATATTCTATCTTGGTTTATCTCCACAGTTAAGAAGCATTAAATGCCACGTCTGTGTTCTCCCATGTCAAGGGTGATGCTTCAATCATTTCATTTGCCCACGTGGCTAACACTACCTAGCACACAGTAGGAACTTGAAAATTATTTGCTGAAGTGTCACTTGAACAGGTCAGAGAGGATCTCCATTAATCAGGCCCCAGCTTTCGTGTTCAGCCTTCTCATCATCTGCCATTCCTAGCCTTCTATACCATTGGTTCTCTAAGTACAATCCTCATACCAGCAGTACCAGCAATATCTGGGAACTTGTTAAAAGCACAAATTTTGGAGATCCACTCAAGATCTACTAAATTAGAATCTCTGGGGATGGGATCCAGCAATCTGTTTTGATAAGTCCTCCAGGTGATTATAATGTAGTTTGAGAACCACTGGCAAAGAGAATATACCATGCATCTTCCCACCTTTGGGTCCTTAATAAACATCTTCTGATTGAACAACTCCCCATACCCCACTCTCAATAGGGTGGCACTCACTCTTAATTTAATGCTTAGTTCCACTATCACCTCCTGTAGAGGGTAAACTGAAAGTACACCTCCTCTCTGCATCCACATGCCTTATGGTTACTGCTGCTGTTAACCTTAGCCAAACTTCGGACTAGCCTTCCACCCCTGGAACTAAGATCTCATTGCAGTAGCAACCAGCAGATGATCAGCAATTTTAATTCGTCTAATTAATTAAAGAAACCACTGGCTTATTACCTGGAAATATGATTCATTATTGCTTGGAAGACCAATGCTAAAATTTGAAATTTCATTGGTCTCTGGGGACACAGATGATACTCCAAGAGCCAAATTCCGAGTTGTGATATTCACATGTGATGTGCTATGTAGGTCTATCTTGAAGGCCAATTCATCAATTGTTTTTAAAGCTCTAAAGAAGTGACAAATAATACCACTGTTAAGTGACATATTTTAGGTTACTTGCGCACATGTGATTTCCTGCAGGACAAAATACAAACCAAATAAAATTGTCCTTAAACTTTTTCATCTTAACATGAATACCCACAACATTCCCCCAAACCACAATAACATCAGTTAAAACACTGAATCATGGTGATAAATTCATCCTTAAGAGAAATACATGCTTTAAGGAAAAGCAACAATTAAGTCATCCTAAACAAATATTCTGTTTTTCATCTGTTTTAGCCTTTCTTTCCTCATATGAAAAATACCCTTCCTACGTCATAACTGAGTGAGAATCAAAGGAAATAACATGATAAAAGTATTTTTTAGGGCTTCCCTGGTGGCGCGGTGGTTGAGGGTCTGCCTGCTAATGTGGGGGACGAGGGTTCGAGCCCTGGTCTGGGGGGATCTCACATGCCGCGGAGCAACTGGGCCCGTGAGCCACAGCTACTGAGCCTGCGCGTCTGGAGCCTGTGCTCCGCAGCGAGAGGCCGCGATAGTGAGGGGCCCGCGCACCGCGATGGAGAGTGGCCCCCGCTTGCTGCAACTAGAGAAAGCCCTGGCACAGAAACAAAGACCCAACACAGCAAAAATAAATTAATTAATTAATAAACTCCTACCCCCAACATCTTAAAAAAAAAAAAGTATTTTTTGAATTGCAAGGCCCTGTAAAAAAAGTTTGTAATTGTTATGTGCATAAGGTAAGTTAGGGAATACATTTTAACAAAGACAAAATTTTCATCAAAGAAATTTGGTTGAAAGGAAGGAAATAGAAAAAATTAAATATCTTAATACTAACATGCTAACTGAAATAATTGGATACAAACTGAATTGTGTAAAAATAGGTATATTTCACCCTGCCCTAGGCATTTTCATTTCAGAAGTATAACAGTCACAAAGGTGTGGCAGTTCTGTGTCACAGTCTGTAGGATAGTAACCTACAGTGACCAAGTTATGCCTAAAACATGTGAGCTGAATGTTTGCTAAGTGTCTCCTTTGCAAGCAAAAAAAAGTGTCATAAATTTATATATATTTATATATATATATATATATATATGTATATATATATATATATATATATATATATATATATATATATATAATTTATCTTTTGAATTAACACCAGTTAACATTTTTCAGATGTAACATGAAATACCAATTATGTCTCTCTGGGACTATTTATATTATCTATCCAGATCGACAATCCCAATCAATTTGTAAAGTATTTTCTCAGAAAAAAAAAAAATCAAAAACAGAACTTTGAAGTTCATTCTGTGAATGATCTTGGGAAATATCAATGGAACTTCTAGAGATTTAAATTATGAAAGCTGGGCACCAAGCATTCATATCTGTGGGAAATTGTATAACATGTGTATCCAATAAATTTTACTCTCCAGAAGAAAACAAACAAACAAAAACTTACTCAGAAGAAGACTCAAGCAAGTCTCTGTCTGGACTGGTTAAGATATTAGAAAATATATTCATTAAAGTTGAGCCAAGCATTATATCAATGTTTTCTTCTTTATTTACAATCCTTTTGACCTGTTCTACGATGCTGGTGATATTGGCTGAGTTTAACGTCTGCCCATCACCAGTTAAATTTAAAATCTGATTGGCAACTTCATTTGCTTCACCTAAAAAATGGCAGAAGAACAACATATAGTTTTACCTGTGTATTATGAGCATTTCCAGAAATCCAAAACACAGTATGGTATTTCACTTCATAGTAAAGTAGCAAATCAGGTTTCCTGTGTGTACCCCTTACCACAATTTTAACAAGACAACAGTATTTCTTTATACTCAGAAACTAATTTCTCTCTTTAGTAAGACACAAATTGTGCTTTTAAGCAACTTAGGTAAATAACTTGGAGGGACCAATATTCACAAATGGTTCTAAGAGAGATACCCCCAGAATCACTAAATAAGTATATACTTGCTGCTTAAAAAAATACAGAACTATAAAACATTGATACAAATTTCAATTTATATATTCTCTTCTCCAAATTTTTCTTACTATTTTTAATCTCCTACAGAATGAATAGAACAGAAAGTCAGAATGAGGCAAAACAGTATTTTCTATCTTAAGTGAGTGAAGCAATCCTTTGCTTAGCTTTTAATATTACAGTGGTATCACAGAACAGAAGAACAAGTTTGAAGAGGATGAGAACCATGAAGCTCGAGGTCATCTCATTTTGCCTTTGAGAACTGAAGACAAATCTCTCACTTACTTGAGCAATTGGAGATATCAGGAGGACCCCAGTAGGCTAGAGATGTGTTGGCAGGGTCATGGTGACTATAAAACAAACAAACAAAAAAAGGTATTTTAAATATTTGGCATAAATGACACTGTAGCTGACAAAATTACTTAATAATAAGCTTTAGAATTTCCCTTAATATCTAGGTAAGTTTCATTTGAAGATAAGACTATAATACATTGACATAAAACTCATATTAAAAGTTCTTATTGGAAAAAAAAAATCAGGTGCATGCACCAGGGAAACAAAATACTAGCAATAGCCTATTGTAACCTAGGCTACATCAGATTACTAAGGTTAAAAGCATACTTGGTAACGTGGATTAAATACTGCTTTAAGAACTTTCCAGATAAAATCTCATTTTGATTTCACTTAACTCTGTAAAGCAGATTATAATCCACATTTTAGAGATGAAGAAATAGACTTAGCTAACTCAAGGAATGTTCCAAGGTCTCACAGCCAGGAAGAGGTACAATTCAAATCCATGTCCGCAAGGCTCTGAAGCCCCTTTCTTTCCTCTCCACCACGTGTCAAACCAAGCAGTGGGGGCAAAGGTTTTCTTTGGCAGTGGGGAGTTTCAGTGTCGGAATCTCCCTGCAAGAAAACTCTAACTGAAGGAGGGTGGAGGGTGAGGAACTAGATCTGACTTGTTATTTGGTGAATCCTCTGCAGTCAACCTGTCCGAGGTTTCCATTCAATATTTAGGAAAAATCCACACCCTAACAGTCTCCACTAGCAGACTGCCCTAACCTGGATCTTGTCTTTATTCTCTTTACTGTCTCTTTCCCCTTCCAACAATAACCACTCCAAAAAGTTAAAAAGACTCAGAATGTCAGACGTATGTTATGAGGCTGTGAGTTTGTTCATCCACACATAAGGTGCTTTACTCTAGAACCACCCTCTGGTTTCCAAATTGCTCTGTCTTTCTTTGGAGAAGCCTAAGTTAGCATGTTGCTTGGAGAGAAAATAAAAAAGGCTTTTCTTGGTAACCTACCTGTCTTGTCTTTACCTCACATGGATTTGACATACACAGAGATTCCCGCCCTTCTTTCCAATTAATATACACTGCATGAGAACTACGGTGCGACACCTGTAACCCTGGGAAGGTAGGTTACATGGAATTTGCTGGCAAGAGTCAAGGACTTCCCAGGTGGCACAGTGGATAAGACTCCGCACTCCCAATGCATGAGGCCCAGTTTCAATCCCTGATCAGGGAACTAGATCCCACATGCATGCCGCAACTAAGAGTTCGCATGCCACACTAAGAGTTCTCATGCTACAACTAAGGAGCCTGCCTGCCACAACTAAGGAGCCCACCTGCCGCAACTGAGACAAGGCACAACCAAATAAATAAATAAAGTAAATAAATATTAAAAAAAAGAGAAAGTATTACCATGTCCGTGAAGCATAGAAGCCCGGCTTCCCTGGACAGGGAGCATTGTATACAGAAGGTTGGATGGCTGGCCATTTATAGCCTTTGGGGTCCTCATCATCATGACATATACCTATGTGAAAATATGAGAAATATTAACCTATTTTTTGAAATTAGAGGCGCAATATGAGAACAAAACAACAATGTTGGTAATTAGGTATTTATTCCATGCAATACTAAAATACTGGGTTTTTATGTTCAGAATTTGTAAAGTTTAGAAGTTATGAAAAATAAATGTTAACTACATTTCATATTTTAAATTACATGCTACAAAACTATCAAATAAAAAAACACACTTATGCAAGTATAAACATGAAATTTACCATATCATTCTAATGTAAATCATTAGTAGATAAAATTAGTAAAATAGAGGTTTATTAAAAAAAACACTACATAAAATGAAAACTGTCCTGAAAAATTCAAAATGTAATTTAATCTTTTTCAAAGGGGAAAGCCTATAAAACAGTGCCTCAATAGTGTTGTCACTGAGTTGCCAGCATATTTTATGGAAACATTTTCTAGCTGCTCTGAAAACATCTTTAACCTGGAAGTTTGCCTGGGGAATGACAAGAAGACACCTGTAGGCCACACATCTTACACACATGCCTTCATCTTCAAATCATCCCACCTGTTGTTTGAAAACTCTCCAGGCGAGTTTTATGACATAAATGACTCAGATTTTACACTTAAAAAAATCAAAATAAAAGTACTATATCAATAGTAACAACAAAATCTCGTATTTCAGTGGTGAAAAATAGTAAGTTACACTAAGACTACTGGGAACCAGTATTGTAGTCACCAACTGAACATTTAAATAACTTTCCCATTTATATTCTGAGGCTTTTTCCCAATTGGTGGAAATTTTTCTTCATAGACCCACTTGCAGAAGAATAATAAAGTACAGAATTTAAATTGAGTGGTATAAATGACTTGTCTAAGTATGCAGACAGAGCTGTTCAGGGATTCCTCAGCCTCTGAGGACAGAGATAAGGTTGGTCCTCATGAGGCTCCTTTGTCACGTACAAACTGCCATTCGTCAAGCTCCTTCTCTGTGGAGCCCCTTATGTGTGAGAGGGCAGTGTTGGTACTCTGTTCATCCCCAAGAAGCTCTGTTTATTAAATAAGCAAGCATTTTCCCACAGAGACTCAGAAACTGCTGTTGTTGATGATGATAATGATGATTTACATTCTTTAACCTCAACGAGTTCCTTATACATCCATCCCTCAGTATCCTCGAGGGACTGGTTCCAGGAAACACCCCCCCCCCCAACACACACACACACACACAGGATAACAAAATCCGAGGAAGCTCATGTCCCTTGTGTAAAATGGTGTAATATTTGCAATAAGCTATGCACATCCTCCTGTATACTTTAAATCATTGCTAGATTACTTATAATAACAAATACTGTGTAAAAGCTATGTAAATAGTTTTAAATATAATGCATATTTCAAGTTTTGATTTCCGGAACTTTCTGAATTTTTTCCCCCAAATATATATATATATTTTTTCGGTACACAGGCCTCTCACTGTTGTGGCCTCTCCTGTTATGGAGCACAGGCTCCGGACATGCAGGCTCAGCAGCCATGGCTCACGGGCCCAGCCATTCCACGGCATGTGGGATATTCCCGGACCGGAGCACGAACCCGTGTCCCCTGCATCGGCAGGCGGACTCTCAACCACTGCGCCACCAGGGAAGCGCCCCCAAAATATTTTTGATCCAGGGTTGGTTGAATCTACAGATGCAGAACCCGTGGAAATGGGGGGCTGACCGTAACTGTGTATGTTGACACATTAGAGATGGGTAGTTTCTCACAAAAGCAAAGACGCCTGCTTCTTTATTACTTTGTGATTCTGGCCTCAGTCATAATCCTGCTCTTAGAGGCTGAGGAATAGCTGCTTCCCCCACTTCAGCCTCCTGCCTGTGTGTATAAGGAAATGTGTCAAAGTTTCCCTTTCTTTTGAGCTCTACTAATATACCTAATCAACTGTCATTATAACATTAGAATGATAACTTTATTTTTTGTTATCCATATTTTGATCATTTACTTTTCTAAAATATGCCCATCAAGCCCCATTCGTTTATTTATTCAGGTATTTAAGGGCTGGGGGATATGCTGGTTGCTGGGGGGAGGTAGGAAGTGAGGGTGTTAGAAAAATAAGATGTGTTCTCAAGCCAGAGGAAATTCCTGTTTAAAGAAAATGTATATATGAACACAAACAAGTCCAGTCAAATTCAAGGGTCTTCTAATGTGTATGGTGCTCTAGGTCTGTGGACAGCTTGAAGTGGAGTCTCCAAGACAGTGATATCTATTCGTACATGATGATGTCAGAAAAAGCTTCATAGAAGAGGTGACTTTGGACTGTCCTTAATACTATATAGGTGATCATCAGGTGGGCAGTGAGAGGAGAGGAGAGAAGTGTGGGCAAAGACAGAGAAAAGAGCACTGAAAGTTTGGGGAGGTGCTCGAAGCACCACACTTGTGGCTGGAGTTTAGGATGTGAATGGCGTCCAGGTGAGAACTGAATCTAGGTCCGGATAACTCCCAGATTTCTGGCCTATTCCAGCAAAGACAGTAGTATCTTTAATGGAGACAGAGAACATAAGAGAAGAGGATGTTTTATAACAAGAAAGTCTTTTATAAGGTTTACCTCATTAGAGATCCCAAATGCACACACACACACTCTCTTTATTCCTAAAGTTGAAGCCAATTCTGCTCAAGGTTATCTTGGCATTTTGCGCATATTCTTAGTATTTTCATAATAGGTTCCTAAAATAGGGTATAAACTTTCATCTGCCTCTTTCATTCTCTTGGATTCACAGGTATCAAGGTACTACCTTTTATGCTAACCTTGTCACCCATTTATTAACAATGTCACCAATAGGATGAATTTCATCATCAGAAAAAAATAGCTTTAAATAAGCAAACACACAAAGGAAGAATATTTTTGTTGTTGTTTCAATTAAACCTGGATAGTAGTCACATAAAACACATATTATAAAAAAAGTAAAGGCACTTACCCAGTCGCCTCACGTTCACTCTGTGTAGCCTCAAGCCCTCATCCAGGGACTCATTATTTCTTAAGAGCTTCTGCTGAATGGTTCTTCCTTCTAAATCAGGACTGTTGGTAGCATTGTAAACTAGAAGGGCCAAAATCACCAACCTAGGAAAACAATTCCGATAGAATTGTTGTTGGTGCTATTGACCAGTTGGTTGTTTTTTGGGTGGAAAAATAGAACATTTGGATATGGTAGTAAGAGGGTGACCATAAAGTGCTGTGACTGAAGAAATATGCCAAGGCACTCAAAGACTTCTGCCACTGCACAAATTATAATGTTAAAAAAATCTCAATATGAATAGATTTTATAAGATACTGCCTGTATTATCTATCATATCACCCCATTTCTTTTGAGAAATATTTTTAAGTAATGTTTTATAGCATACATGCAAGAAAGGCCATATTTGTGGTTAATTCCATATTGTTTCTTTAAAGCAAAAAAATAAAATTTTTCAAGAAAAATTAGAATTTCAACTAATCTGATTAAACTTTTAACTTTTGAAATTATTAAGTGTTTTTGTTTACAAATACATTACAGTTTCTCCAGAATTGTGATAAATGATTTTCTATCTCCAGGAAGCAGTTACTAGTACTTTGTACACTGAAAAGTTACAAAATAAGTACTTGAAATTCACTCAGTGATTGGTCAGCATATCACTGAAGAAGTTTATAGACTGCCTGACCCTGCATGTCTTTAAAAAGAAATATCTCTATGGGAAGCAGAGACATATCCTAAAAGCCCCACCAAAACTTTGGTTCTACAATTTGAAGTAATATAATTTTCTGTTCAATTGTAATCACAGCTGTAGTCAAGAGCAGAAATCAAAAGATGCCCAAGTGAACTCAGTAGAACTGTTTTACTATGAAGTCTTCAGTGGAGAGGCAGTAACATATTTTATTTATGAAATTCTGTGGGTATCAGTATAAATGAAATAGAGTATTAACATATTTGTGATGCTTAAAAAGAGAAAAATAATTGAAATATTTGCTATTCAAGGTTAGGTGAAATTTAAAAGTGGCCCTATTTTTTCCCTAACTATCTGTGCCAATCTCAAGGACAACATACTTCATAATTCTCATAATTCACTCTGAAAAGCTATTTATCTCTAAAATCATTTACTGCTTCATGTTCATATGTGAGTCATATTTCAGGATGAGACAAACATAGATGTGAACTATAATGGTGAATTGTGATAGCTTAATAATTTGTTCAAGTATCCTTTGATTAAATTATTGTTGGAAACTAACCTTTGCCACTCCAGTAACTGAGAACTTATAGTTGGGAATATGACCTTTCACTTCCTTTGAATATTGAGAACCCAGTACAATGTGGATGGTACTGACCCAAATTCAGCAATTCAAGAATGACTGTGCGTTTTCACAGGTCTTATCTGTGTTGCTTTCCTCTCATCCTGGAAACTGAAACTATTTTATGGTTCTGTAAAGTCCAGTTCTATCTGTTGTTACTATCAATTGTTCTTTATTTGAATAAACCAGTCTCTGCAGCTTTGGTTTCCTGTCTGTCTAGGTAATAGAGTATGATAGCATTATCTAAAGCTAGGGTCTGTGTTAAGTGTTACAACCCAATTGAAAGAAAAGGTTGGGAAAAAAGCGTGAAGACTAGTAGATTGTTGTTTGGACAAAAACTATGAGAGACTATAAAGGTTCATCCATGAACATAAAAGAAACAGCGAGCAGAAAGAAAGAAATGGTGGTAAAGCCAGTAAGAACAAATTTTAAAACAATGCCGGAGTTCATACCAAAGGAAAAAAAATGTGTGGATTTTCCCATATACTTTGTCTACGTTCATTCTCCCTATAATTTTCTGTAAAATTACCCATTGGTTTGACAGACAGGAAACATGAGATTCCATGAATTTAAATGTTTTTTGAACAAAAGTTTCTAAGGTGCTGACATATATTCATGATGGCTGATTTTAGTATTGTCAGGTAGTAGAAGAATCACTTTAAGTGGGACTACAACATGGGAGCACAAAGTCAGAAATCCTGGCTTTTCATATTGGTTGGTTGATTTTGGGTAATTCACTGGGTCTTAGTTTTGTCACTGGTTGAAAGGGCAGGATGTTACCTGCCTTATCTATGTCAGGGAGTCATTGGGAGAGGGAAGCAAATGAGCCAGTGAATGTGACAGTGCTTGGAATCATAAAGTGCTGTGCAAATGTAAGGAGACACTGCGGTGAAGGTTACAGTGATGATGAGGATGAGGATGATGATTATGCTTCCAAGAAGCAATGGCTTAATATATTTATACTTCTGAGAAATATGTTATTTGGCTCTTCTTATAAAATTGCACTGTTAGAATCTGAGTTTGAGCCCTCTGCAGAGGGTATACCATTGGAGATACCCTGAACTAGGGCTGCCACAACTGCAAGACAAAGTGTCCAGCAAAGGGATCCAGGAAATTGCTGGATCCATTATTCAAGGTTCAATATAATCTAGCAGTAAGGTTTGGAAAAAAGAAATTATTTGTCTAAATAGAGGAGAAAAGTCCTGTTACCATCAAGAATACAGTGTTAAAATACATTATTTGTTCTTTAGATCACAAAGGAAAAGGAACAATTCCAGAAAATAAAAAACAACTTTCCCTAACCAGATGGCCCAATCCAGTCTGTTGAATACTTACAGAAATAAGTTTGAAATATAACCTTAAAGACGTGTTTTTCTAATGCCGAATAGAAAAAGAAAAAAAATAAGAAATCTCTCTAGTCAACTCTCATATGAAATTTTATTACTAGCTCCTTATAGTAAGAATGTATCACCTGAAAAGAGATATATTCCACCATTATAGCTGTAAATACATAATATTAATTCAGTCAATTGAAACTGAGTAAGAGATGTGAACTTTTGCTTTTCAACTCATTTTTTTATTCTGCGGAGATGCAATATATTACCTGAACACAACTACATTTATTTCATTTAGGAGGTTACATTATTTTTTAAGAACAGTTGGCCTTTAAATGCCAACTATTACATATGGTGAACATATCCATTAAATTACCTACCTGCATAAGTCATGACCTTGATATAAATTTAAAAATGAAGACTTCAGAAAATTAGCTGATGGCTTTGAATGCTGAAAATATTTCAGCATCTATTACCCATATTATTAGATGCTATTTTACATAAGTACCTTACTTGAAATAACACTATAATTATTTTCTTTCTTTGAAGGTCTCTGAAATTTCAAATAAGAGGTAATTGGTTATCATAAACTGGAAATGCTAAAACTAATAAATGTTTTTTATCAGATGTACATTTCTACCCAGTCTGCTATACTACAGTTTTAACTACAGGAAAAAAAGAAGACTGTCCACTAGAGCTAAAGACATAATTTAAATGTGCTACTGGATTGAAATGTTTCTCTCCTACCTCACTGATTTCATTTCTCTACCAGACAGTCAAAACAGAGAGCAAGAGAAAAGATGTTACATTTTCTGCAAGACTTTGTCAGCGTTACCTTTGATCATTCACAATGCTTCTCCTCACTTTAATCTTGTCCTCTCCAGTGCTCAGGTGAAAACTAAAAATACAAATAAGTACATTCATTATCAGCTTCATCTGCTGCACGATCAACAACAAAATTTGAGGACTGCAGGATCAACAACAAAATTTGAGGACGTGAGAGAAAGAGGCAGAAAGGACATTCTAAGTCATTGTTTGCAAATGTGTGCTCTGAGGTCCTTGTTCTTTCATATGCCTGAGACAAAACAGCTCCATGGCCAAATAAAGCTTGACAGCTAAGTGCCTTCTCTCTCTCTCTCTAAGATTCATATTCATATGATGCATATCAGTACACGAAAGAACCTGAGATGCTTTGATATACAGAAACTTGCTTCAGTTTGTTTAATAATTTAGCTCCTGAACTAATTTGACTTTTTGATCCCTTTTTCTGTGTTGATCTCTTAGGTTCACAGAAAACATGTTTAGGGTTCATCAAATACACTTTAGAAACTAATTTAAGTATAAAACTGTAAAAACAAGGTGCAGAGGAAGACAGGTGAATGACAATATCTGCTAGAGATTCAGTGGAGTGTTTAAATAGAAGATTAGTGAAAGATAATTTTGAAAAGCCAAGTTGCAATCAGACTGTAGATGTCTTATCTTGTAGAAAAATGGTCTCCAAACTGGGGTGCATGCAACCCAGGGGGTGCTCTAGATGATCTATTGGGGTGTGAGAAGCAACTAACAGAACTTCCATTTATATTTAATTATCCTCTCAGTTTATGATACATTATAACATAATATATTGGTTAAGTTATATACACATGCATATATACAATTTATTTAAAATCACGGATATATTTTGGAAGTACAAACTACATTTTTAAAAATGATTGGGATCTACAATCAAAATTTTTAAAACCATTGCTGCATCATTGAAACTTTTTGTGCAAAGAAATGATATAATATAGAGTTGTTTTAGAAAGATTATGAATATGGTGTGTGTGTATGTCTGTACTTACATGTATGTGTGTGCAGGAATAACCAGAGAGAGAGGGAGAGAGAGAGAGGGAGACAGAAGTATTAAATTAGACACTACTTTTTATTTCTCAATTTATTCTGTCATTTACCTGATATTAACCACATAAACAGTATAGTTCCAATTCTGGAAGGTTGAATTGAGCTGAAAATACAATAGAAAAGGATAAGTTTGAGTAATGCTTTTAAATAATTTTTTTAAAAAATTTAAATCCAGTTTCTTCTCTCCCGTAAAGTGTTACTGAAATAAGACCCTGGGAAAATTCCGAAGAGCTAGAGCAGTGAAAGAAAGTACAGAGAACAGTTACTAGATCACTGTATGCCAAGAACCTTACAAATGTTATTTCCTTCATTCTCACAACTAATGAGATAGGTATTATCTGCACTGTCCTCCCACCCATTACACGAAGAAACTGAGCTTCACAGAGATGAAATAGCTCGACCAAGCTGCAACTAAGAAGTAGCAGATCCCAGATTGGAACCCAAGTCTCGTCTGCCTGCAAACACTATACGTTCGTCTCTAGCCCATATTATAAAGGGCTTTCTCTGTAATGGGTCTTCAAATTAGCTGTAACACTGAAAACTTAGCTGCAATAGGGTACACAGGGAAGATGAACACAGTACACACCTTCTATATTCTTCATTCAACAAACACTGAAATGCATGAACATATGTTTTTCTATCAATTACCATCTCAGAAGAATATTAGTAGTAAGAAAAATTATAAGTTAACAATATAAACCTTTAAAAGAACAAAAAAGTTCAACATTATGGGGAACTGTGTTATAATTGTTATGTGGTCATTTAAAAATTTTTATGGGTCTCAGCACCAGACTTTTTAATGAAGCAATGGATTCCTCTCAGTATAAATAAAAACCTCCCATATGCATTGTCTAATACAATCACAGACCACCATTTCTTTACTGACACTAAATTCTCTTACTTATATATCTCCTCCAAAGAGTTTTTTAGGTCTTGTTTCATACACACGTTTAGCCTTCCTTGTAAGCATTTTTAAAATGAATGTAAATTCTAGGAAATTCTGGCAAGAAGCATTAAATTATTTTTAAATTATAAATAGTAATAATATGAAACAGTATGAGATAGTAATAATATGAAACAATAATATAAAATAGTAATAATATGAAATATATTTTCCTGTTATCAAATATCTGCTCTGGTATCTTACACCTTAACGGAAAAGTGTCCATTAAAGTTTAGCTTCAGATAAAAATGATGTTATGTTGAAAACCATGCATGAAATAAATATAAATGTAAAATTATACCTTGTCTAAAGCACAAACTTTCCAATGAATGCTAATTTACAGAATTAATAATATTAGAAGTGGTTCCTTTGAGAATGAAAATAAAGAATTTTATATTTTGACTAACACAGCATTGTAAATCAACTATACTTCAATAAAATAAATTTTAAAAATAGAAGTTTATCTTTTAAAAACATTCTGACTTTAAAAAAGCAGAGAGAAGAATGCTGGAAAGAAAACGAGATGCAAGATTATACTCATTCAGTAAAGCCCTTTCTTGTCTTTAAAAATAAGACTATGTTTTCCTACCATTCTTCAAATATCTATCTATATCAATATCTATCTACATATAAACATATATATGTATGTATAAAGTATTATCACCACTACCTCTCATTGTACGGTTTAACTTTCTTTTGCTACCAAGGACACACTTATTAGACAGCTACCATGTACGAAAACCCATTTTTCTTACTTCAGAATGTATACCCAAATGACAAATGACTTTTTTCACAAAAGTTGTCTGAACTGTAGTAGTACATAAAAACAGTACACGGTCCCACAGTATGCTGTAGATAGGAAATAAAATAATAGAAAAAATAGAAACTTATGGAAAGTTAAAGTTTTGATATTGTTATAGAGAAGAAGAAAAATTTTTTAATCCTTAGGCTGTATTTGTAAGAAAAATAAGAAAATAAAATGCTTAGGGTTTTTTTAATTGGAAATTACCAAAATTTTTACCAATAGAATACTGGTTAAATAAATTATAACCCAAATATCCACCAGCAGAAAACTTGTTAAATAAATGACTAGAGAGCCACATAATGGAATATTGTACCCTGTTTTTTTAAAAAACGATAAGGACGGTCTCTGTGTACTGATACTGCAAATCTGGCAATAACAAAAATAAGTACAGTGTGGAATGGTGTGTGCAATATGCTACTTTTAATATAAAAAGGAAAAAATAAGAATGTATAGTCATTTTTTTTTACATCCACAAACAAGTTCTTGAAAAACCCAAGAAAAACTAACAGTGATTTCTGTGCAGACAGGTTAGCCTCCAGGCAGATGAGTGTCAAGGATGGTGAAAGATATTCATGATATATCTTTTAATACTTAGTGGTTTTTGAATCAAGCACTCAATTAAATAAAAAAAAATAAGAAACGTATTTTTAAAAACAGTGATGAACAAATGAATTATTTCACTGGTTGTTCCAGCCAACACCTGAAGATAGGGCCCATCTCCCAGTCTCTGTGGGAGGGCAGGAGCCTAACTTTGATAGGCACCAGTTAGCAACCCCAGAAACGTTTCTTATGGACCAACCACCCCTCCCACTTTTTTGTAATTTTTTACTTTCCTGACTCTGTTCAAGTCCCTGCCATTCCTCCTCCCTCCACCTTCACTGTTCCTTTAAAACCCCCAGTCACCTCTGCACAAATCAGAAAGGGGCTTAGCACGTTCTCCTACTGTCAGTGGTTACTGAATAAAATCTACTTTCACTGCTTTAAAAAAAAACAAAACAAAAACAACGTGCTGAAAATGTATGGATATAACAGTAAATAAAGATACCTCTCAAAACACTTTTCCATTTGTGGGGCACCTTTCTTATTTGACATAATAGTCTATTAGGCTCAGTTTCTTGTCCTTATTCAAATGTATCTCTCTTTCTATTCAAAAGTGCAATATCTCACTTATATATCTATACATACATTTATGATGAACAGTATCTATGTTTCAGTATGATCTGTGGATTCAGTTAGACAGTAGAGTCTTTTCCAGATTTCCAGAGATTAAAGGTTTAAAGCCAATAAAGAAATTTTACAATTCACTTACCCATTCGGCCACCTTGCTCTGCACTTTTGCCTCGGGGTGATGAAGGATGTTTTGAATTTCTATATAAATTCTATAAATACTTCCATCTGTCCATTGGAAATAAGATTTAGTCCATTAATTATATTTTACAGTCATATACTTATCAACTTACATTTACAAGGACATGATTTCATACAATTTAAAATAAACGCCTTGGGCTTCCCTGGTGGCGCAGCGGTTGAGAGTCCGCCTGCCAATACAGGGGACATGGGTTCGTGCCCCGGTCCAGGAAGATCCCACATGCAGCGGAGCAGCTAGGCCCGTGAGCCATGGCCGCTGAGCCTGCGCATCCGGAGCCTGTGCTCTGCAACGGGAGAGGCCACAACAGTGAGAGGCCCGCGTACCGCAGAGAAAATTTACAAGATATTTTAACTTCATTCTCATTGACCTTTGCAACTTTTTAGAAATAGTTATCATTTAGTTTACTCTTATGAAGTCATTGCTTCTAAATTATCACCTGCATATGTTTACATTGCTTCTAAATTATCACCTGCATATGTTTCTTCGTATTTTTTAATTCTATAGAATTCAATCTCCTGTATGTAAAATGGTGATTTTTCAGGTACAATTTGATTTCTTGTAACAAAAAATTATCCTTTTTTTCTATATTATGAAGAATGATAGTTTGGAATGTGAAAACTTGAGTAAGATGATGGGCAGAACTTAATTTGGAAAAGAACAGGCATCACATATTTTTGGCCCACAGCCCCTTATCCTCTGTCCTCTTTCCCCTCTCCACTAAAGCAATTACTTCTATTAAGTTATTGGGTTGTATTTCACCAGATTTTTTATCAAAATGCTATAAATGTAGTCATTTGTATCAAGTAAAGGGGGAAAAAAAGAAAGAATAATTGCAGATGGAATTTTAACTGGACTCGCTTTTAAAAGAAAATCCTATGTCAGAAGGAGGTTCAGCTTTTTTTGGGGGGGGGGTGGCAGCGTGCAATCTTTAAAGTAGTCTGCCATATATATATTTTTTTCTTTTTTTTTTAAATGAAAATCAAACTGACCAGCCAGGGTTTGCTAAATATCTCTCTATGTGTGTTATAGGGTACCTTACTAAAAGTAGCTAATGAGAAAAAAAACCTCTTTTTAAATATGGTAGATTATATATAGAAAAAAATATTGATTCTTCATTACTGTCAATCAATTATCTATCTTCATGCTTACAAACATGAGAAAAATATGCATAGAAAATGTAAAAGTATATAATTAAAACAATGGGAAATGGATTTAACGAAGATTTGAGGGAGGTAGTAGATAAAAGTACAAAAGTATGCCTCTGGGAACTCCCAAATGTACCAAAATGCAAATTCGAGTCATACTCCTAAAGGAATGTTTTTCCACTACAGGGGTCAGAAACTCATGCTAAAATAAATTGCCACTCCCAGGTGTAATAATATAAATCTATGAAATTGGTACAAGTCCAAGGATATTTAGTTTAATTTATGCATACTATTATTCCAGCTTCTAAAACCCTTCAGGTATTTTAATGATCCTGACCTCATGTTTCTTTAAAAAATATTCTGAATGAAAAATAATTCCAGGAGTATATTTAAAATAAATGATAATAATTCAGACCAAAAAACAAAAAAAAACCCTTTTTACACTGTAGCTCCCATCATATCAAATCATGGACATTCTGAATGAACGAGAGGAAATTCAAGTTGCAGAAGTCCAGGATTCTATATTGATGTCAGGATCCGAGGGATATTTTGGGCATGTTCCTTGATGCCAATAAAGTAACTGACAAGCTACCACTAGATGGAGACCTAAAGCATGTGTTTATGTTAGGAGTTGTATTCCTTCTTTCTCAGGAGAATCCTGCAAAATACTAAAAATCAGTATTTTTAATCATTCACATTTCTGAAATTTTATGGAAGTATCCAAATGCTTAAGATGTTTTTCTTCAAATTTAAAATATTTCCACACTTTTTTCCCAATTCAGTTTTTATAAATAAGAAAGACATTACATATCAGAGTCAGCCTAAATCAGTTTATAAATATATGACTCTCTCTAGAGTCACATTGCTTATGCTAAATAAAATATGTGAATATACCAGAGAACCCACCCCTAAGTGTTAGAGATTCTCCAGTGCTGTGGATCGTTTTCCAGTAGTCTCTCTTCAGAAGCCTCAGAATGAGGTATTTATATATTTAGCAACAATTATTCAATAGTGTCTACTGGTTATACTTATTTAAACTTTTTGGATAACATAGTCAACAAGTAATCCTAAGAAATGTCCAAGAATGAACTGTCAAAGCAAGATAAAATGTCCACTGGAGGGGACATTTTGGACCACAGTGAAATAATTCTCTCAAGCATTGTCATTACAGAGAATGCACAACTAAGATACACTGATGCAGGCTTTTCCCTGTCCTCCTAGTAGTCAAGTTGCCTTCTCCTATAGATGTAACAACTCACATTGTGTCTCCGTAGAAAAGCCATTCACAAATCTTCATATGTTCCAGACACTTCAAAAGATGTATTGTCCTAATAATGACATCCAAGCCTGAAGAATTTGTGATAGACTTTTTCCCAATTAGATAACTCGTTCAGCCTCACAAAACTTCAAAGTAGAAACCATTGCTTGCCATAACAGAAGTGGTATCAAAACATGTTCCTGTCTGTAGATCTTTCTCCAATTATCTTTCCCTTTTTTTATCTCCTTAACACTCTCCTGAGAGTTTCTTAAAAAATATAGAAATGACAGACACTACTTTATTCTCCACTCAAGGGTATGAAATATAGGTTTGAAAAGGTAGGCTTTAAAATATACATTTGAAAAGATAAATGTTAAAGTATAAACCAAATATTATTTTAGATTCAAGATTATTTCTTTGAACTGGTGATGTGGCAACTGTAGTATGACAGTGGCATTTATAATACGATTGGAGTCCTGTTCATCTTACACACATGATTTCTTTAAGATACTTGGCATATAAAGCTAGATTGATTGTTGGGTGCACACAAATATCCTGAGAGTGGATTTTTTTGAGTAGTCAAACGTATGTGAGAAACTAGAAGCAATGATACAATTTGCACTTGTAAGTTAGGTTTTTAGAACAATAATAAGGACTAACAAAGTTAGTTCCTTACTTGGATTGCTTGTGCTAACCTCACAAAAGTCTAATATTCAGCAGCAGTACAGTGATGTTTCAAGCATAGAACATATGATTTGGAATGGAAACAATGATTAGTCCAAGAGCTTTTCTTGGGAATGTAATGCAGAAGGCACAAAGGTTATTTGTAGGAATACCTAGATTATCTCTCATATACTGAAATATCTGTTTATGAAAAGTAGCTTAGAAGATAAGATTTTCTTAGTATATAATCTGAAGTATCAGATAAAAATCCTATTGAAAAATAACAAAAAGAACTTTACACAGGGGGATAGGAACATTTTACAAAAGCCAGGAAGATAAATTTGACTGATATACTGAAAAAATATGTCTGATTGCCAAGCAATCTCAATCCCTCTCTCTTCCGACACCAGCATATCATGATTGATAAACTCAGTAAATCTCTTTAATAGTCCAGAGTTTAAAGGACTAGATAAGGTAGATAACAGATTTGATAGCTGTATATCTTTCTTACAGTGAACAAAACAGGGTTCCCTAATATATCAGATCATAGGCCTGAGAATGCTTACTACATCAGTTTCCCAAGGAATAAGAAAAGTATATTTGAAATTGTTGACAGTATGTGAATAACCTTAGATAGTCTAGGACATGACACTAAATCTCATTTATTCACAAGGTAAACAAGTAATTCTCTTTTCAACTATTTCAAATTTGACTACATCAAAGAAAAAAACCTTAATTACAGTGTGTCTCTAACCCTTTGTTACCCTCTGTTTTTAAGAAGATAATGAAGGCTTTATGTGCAATAGGATATAGAGAGAATTCAACAGCATTGTTTTCATTACATTTATTTTCACCTTTCACTTCTATTTTAAAACAAGTAGTACTGGTTTCATTTTACAACAGTGATATTAATTTATTTATATGAATATAAATGTTTAAGTAAAAAAGTGAGTCAATTTAGGGGAAAAAACTATTAAATAAATAGTAGAGGTGGTTCAAGGCTGTGGTAAAATTGTTCAGATGGTACATAAATTTGAGTACACAATTTTGAGACTATTTCTACTACATGACTTTCAAATATTTTTAAATATCTTTAAGTGCTAGGATTACATTTTTATCAAGAATGATCTGAATTAGATTTTTTTTCTTTAAAGTGGCTAAGTCAAACCATTTTAACTGATTCTAACATTTGCTTGCTTTGTTGAAACTCCAGTGAAGGTTATGACGCAGAGAGAGATGGACTGAACAAGGCTCTCTTCAAGAATGTCAGAAATGACATGATTGAGTGAATACAGCTCCACTCCACCAAGTCAAGGACTCTGAAGCATCATGTAAACGTTCTTGGGCAGCAGAGGATGTGCCAGTCCTAGAGGGAGAATGCCACAGAGGCTCTTTGTATGTTCATACAAAGAGTGAAATACTTAGTCAGAATTATAATATTCCCATCTACTGGCTGGGGTCCATGTGAAATATGCACTGGAAATTTCAGCTGCTGTTGCTTTCTTGGGGATTGTTGGAATTTTTGCTCCATCATAAATCTCCTTGGTGTAACTACCAGAATAACCATGAACACTTCCCTGAATCGATGTCTTTATATCCCTAATGAAATTTATATCTACGTTTCATGTAAAATATTCCATACTTCCAATTTAAATGTCCTTAAATGTACAGGAAGTTGATGTAACCCCCAAAGCCAAAAGAAAAAAATGAACTATGTGGATTTCTTTTCTCTGGGTTTTGATCCCTGGTGATATATTACAGATGTCTTGGCCTTGCAAGTTAAATGATTGGGGTTGAGAAAATTCCTTTGTTTCTTTTTTTTTTTAAATTTATTTAATTAATTTATTTTTGGCTGCGTTGGGTCTTCATTGCTGCGTGCGGGCTTTCTCCAGTTGCAGCAAGCAGGGGCTACTCTTTGCTGTGGTGCGCGGGCTTCTCATTGTGGTGGCTTCTCTTGTTGCAGAGCACGGGCTCTAGGGAGGTGGGCTTCAGTAATTGTGGCACTCAGGCTCAGTAGTTTTGGCTCGCGGGTTCTAGAGAGCAGGCTCTGTAGCTGTGGCGCACAGGCTTAGTTGCTCCACGACTTGTGGGATCTTCCCAGACCAGGGCTCGAAGCCGTGCCCCCTGAATTGGCAGGTGGATTCTTAACCACTGCACCACCAGGGAAGCCCGCTCCTTTGTTTCTAATACCTCGTATTTGAGAATACTACTGTGTTTGAAGCAATGGTGTGGTCACCTGATTGGAATTTCTCTCTTTTAGAAGAAACTGAAATCACTTACTCTGAATTACCAAAAAGCTATGCATTGTAATTAATATAGGTAGCAGATTAAATAATAACTCAATTCACCTGGCATTTCTCCAGTTCATTCCTTATCTTATGTAACTGCTATATTTGCAATTTGCAAATAATATAAACAAAAACGTGTATATATAGAGGGAAAAAACAGGAGGTATTGGCAGTTACTTTAAGTTTTGTCAGTCGAAAATTGATTTATGATTTAATTGATATACAATCACATTCAAACCATTATTCTTCAACAAATAAAAACAGAGAGCAAAGTATTACCATATAAAAATGATTTAACTGTCACAAATGTTTGAACATAAAGTTGGCCTTAGTGAGAAATTAAATTACTAAAATTATTTAGTTTTTTGAGATTATAAAATGCTTTAAAAACTAGTTTCCTTAGAGAACAATCTGACAGAATGTGATGAATATTTTTCTCCCCAGATCTCTAGTATAATGCAAATTAATTCCTTTAAATTAATGCCTTTCTTTTAAAGCTTCTTTGAAAGAAATTTTAGCTAAAAGTGCAGAAGCGTGGCACTAGAAATGTACTCATTCCATTGGTCATTAGAATAGGGAACTCAAGGGAATCAAGTGATATTTATTTTACTAGTCTTACAAATGTATAAATGTACCAATTGATTCTAACAATAGAAACTTTGCTGGAACATTAGATATTGCCACCCTTAGAATACAATTTTTCATCAAGTCACACATACTACAAATATAAAAGATAATGATTTCTTACCATTCCTTTGTTTATCGGTTCTATTAGTAACAGGCATGTTAGTGGTGACTGTGGGTGGTGTAGTACTAGGAGAGTTTACAGTAGCTGGTGATAAAGATGAGAAAGATGTAATTTTGCAAGGAGCACATGAAAGTTAATATGGATGAGCAATCTATGGTTAATGCAAGAAAATATATAAAGGAGGAATGGAAACCATTTCTTAACACTAAACACAAGTCCCAAGGTTATAATGCATAAAATGAAGCAACGCTTTCTATGGCACATTAAGAATCTGTTCCCATGGACTTTCATGCCATATTGCATAAGAGTCTGGAACCGGCACAAAGGGAATGGAGAAAGAACATTTAGATTCTAGATCTAGGTTTGCCATCAAGAGGCTGATGACCACACAGCAAACGTCTAAACCTTATCCAGAACTCAGTCTGCTAAGTTTGTAAAAAGAAAGGTTAAAGAAGGAAGTCTGTACAGCACCTGTCAGCTTGAAAATTATCTAAAGTCAGTCTTTCTGACATACTGAGACTAGCAAAATAAAATCTCAGGGGAAAATGCACTTCTCCTAGAGAAGGTAAATGTAAAGAAAAACAAAAGAGAATGAAATATATAGATGAAATCAATCATCTAAAGATCCCAGATCTTTACTACACACTGATGGATAAAATGGATTTCATAAGGGCAAGTCATACAGGAGAGACTTTTCAAAACAGTATGTCAAGGCTATGTTTCTGATATTACTAAAACTCTCAAAGATTAAACCCTTATGTAATGTTTTAATACCTTTCCAAGAAATTCTGGAGGAACAATGTAAGTAGTAAAATAACTATACACACAATTTTCCTTTAGTTTATCTTAGGAGTATATTTGTATAAGATGTACCTTTCTATGTACAATAACCGTTTGTTACGTATTTCTCTTAATTAGAAAAAAATTACCTAAATTTAAAACATTTCAGTGATTATAAAAAGAATTACCTCCAAAGCCTCTTTAGAAAATATTGAATTCCTTATTCAAAATGTGTATTCTTAACTAAAATAATTTTCCATTCCAAAGTAATATATAACACTTAAGAATGGGGATTCTTTTTGAAAGTCTTTTATATTTTTAAATTATGAACAGTTATATTTATTTAATGCGAAATACATCAATGAATATGAAAATGCATTTTGGTCATTTAGGACATAGGGGGAAAGAAAGCTGGGCATCTAGTCCTTTGACCCAAGGAATCATTCCTACCTCAGATTAAAAGAAAAAAACAAAATAAAACTTAAAAAAAATCTTCACACCTTGAATTAAGCAAAACTAAGGCTTTTTTCTATTTCATATAACTATTTTAAAACTACACTGAGTTCATGGAAAGAAGCTACTTAATGACTTTATTTTCTTAGGATATTCATCAATAATAATATCAAGAAATAATGTCTCAGAAAGGAAACAAAGATAATAATGAATTACACCCCTTCTCCCTGCCTACTCTACTCCCACACTGGAGCTACAGAAGAGAGCTTAGGTTTCTATTCCTTCAGTCTCACTTCTAACCCCCATCACTTTCATGTTATGATCCTCTTAATAAAAGATCCCGCTTTACAAGAGACATGGTCATGATTCTTAATGTGGCACATAGAAATGCTACTTCAAAAAGAAGTATATAATAGAATAAATGGATGAAAATGGGTCATGGGTAATTAGAAGAAGCGTGATAAAATTAAAGTAAAGTATATTATTATTTTAAAATCTATGCGACTATGTATTATTTAGCATGCAACCATTCAGTACATAATATATATACTGACCATAGTATAGTCATTATGCATTATAATAATTAATAAAAGTACATTCATATTAGTTCAAACTATTTTTATCTTACATACATTCAAACTATTCATACATTCAAACTTATCATACATTCAAACTATTTTCATCTTAATGTTGAAGTTACATTACACATCATAAATTGCCTCATGGCCTTGTCTTAACTAGCTATTCAACTTAATTTTTCCCCTTGTTTTTTAAACATGAATACTTTTTCAAAATATTGTATGGCTATATTATATGGACAATATTCTTGAGACCAAATCGAGAGAAAAAATGAAGTCAACCTTTCCTAATAGCATATAATCATTCCCATTTTAAAAACTCAATGCTTTATGGAAATGTGGTCATACAGTGTGTGGATGCATTCTGTCTCTACACTGCACACCCACACAACTAAAACACATCCAGAAATTCTTCTGGTTTGCTGGTTTCTGGCTTCTCAAGTGAAAAGATAAAATTCAAAACAATGACAACTACATTTTCCAAAATAGCAAGTAGGAAACAGAGACTCCAGAGGACGATGTTGACTCCCTACCTTGGCAAAGGGTCCCCAGATCTGCACAGTTGGCTAGTTCTGCAGCCGGGAGCGGGATCAGGTAGGAACCTCGATCAACACAGAAAGATTGTACAAATTTGACTTATGATTTAATTATAGTTCCCCTCCCCAAAAACCATGAATCATCTGGTTGGTGTAATAGGAGCAACCCTGGAAGAGTCTACCAGTAATATTCCAACATCAAGAAAGTCTCTAAAGATCTTTTTGTATCAATTTCCACAAATGTAAGATCAAGCTACTGAAATCTCCCTCAAAATCTTTAACTCAATCTACTGGCCCCATGCACACATGAAAGGAAAATAAGTGTGAATAAAAAGTTCAGGGCCTTTTTGCATAATAAATTATAAGGCTTTGGTGGAAATTCATACAAATGAAATAATAAGAACATCAAAGATAAGTTTCAAAAGTGAACTTGGATATTACTAACACTCATAAAATGCAAGTTTTTGGTTCACAGACACTAACACATGCTAGCTGCAATTCCAGAAATAAGTTTCCGTGACTGGAAACTTATTGGTCTCTGTGTCTTTTTATTTCAAGCTTTGCCTGACTCATCCTCAGCAGGAAACAAATTTTGAGCTAATTTTCTAGTAGGAGTAGTGGATTTTTCTCTGTTGCACTAAATCTCCCTCTGGCTATTAATAGACTTTTACCAACAGGTTGAGGCTGAGGAAGATAGGCTAAACTTATTGCAAAGCATATTGTACTATGAATAAAGACAGAAGAATAAATACAAATATATATACATGCACATACATACACACATATATTTAATTTTCAAAGAACATTTCTATAATAGTGACTACATTCTAATGTTTAAACATTTTCCAAACTTTCCTATGGGAATGGTACATGAAGGCAGAGCAGGTACATGAGGCAACAAAAGATGTCTAATTAGGTTAATTGTGTGCATAATTAGAAAGCATCCTAGCAATTTAGCAGCATCTCAGGAGTCGTGGTTTCTTCATTCTTTTTTTTTTATTCTTTTTTATGTTTTTTATTAGTTTCTGCTTTATAACAAAGTGAATCAGTCATACATATACATCTGTTCCCACATCCCTTCCCTCATGCATCTCCCTCCCTCCCACCCTCCCCATCCCACCCCTCCAGGCGGATTGCCTCAGGCAGCTGGTCCAAGGAAGGAATCATGTTATCTCAGAAAGACTCAACCCTGCGGCCTCCAGCTGGTCTGCCATGTTAACTGGCAAGAAGATCTCATCACAGACTTTTACATGTTCATCCAATAAACATTCACTCACTGTTTAAAGTGTGTGAGACAGGGAGGCTTTAAAACAATGCCTCTGCTCTCAGAGAGGCATGAATGGGAGGTGGCTTCACAGTTCTCTGAGTGATATAGATGCACAGTGGCCAAAAGGAAGATGTGACCAGCAGTTTGGTGAGAAGGGTGAATAGGAAATCCATTACAAAGATTCACCGGAAATATGAGGGGTCACTATACTGATCAGGGGAGAAGAGACTACAGATGGTTATTACTAGCAGACAGAATTACTGAAACATATACCAAGAAGGCAGTGAAATGGTCTGGGAACCCAGATGGCATGGCATTACTGGAACAGGACATTTATAGCAAATTGGTAGGAATGATCAGATATATAAGTAATGGACAGCTTGTGGAGGGCTTTGTAGAATGTAGGCAGTATGAGTCCCTGGACTTTGTGTCTTTCTTCCAATGGCATATCTCACGCACATAGTAGGTGGGTCCTCTGAATAGATTATTGAATGCAATATGAATGACTGCGAACATTTTGAACTCTTTCTTGAAGTAAATGGGAAAAAAAATGAAAGGGAGCTTGGTGAGAAAATTGACATAATTTAAAAACAATCACATTTGAGGCTCCATAACTAACTAAAAGACAGGCAATATAAGAAGCATGAATAATACCAATAATTTAGGCTTGATATCATAAGTACAGTGAGGATAGAAAGAGATGGATACAAGACATTTGAAGATGGAATATATAGGATTTATTGAGTGACTAACTGGAGAACAGAGAAAGAAAGGGAAGAATAGAAGAATTTTTCTGGTTTCCAACTTGAGAAATTGCTACACAATGATCTCATAAAAGGACGTAGTAAATACTGGAAGAAAAGCAAACTTAGGTGGGGTAGGCTAAATAGTACATCCAGTAATAGGAACTGAGGTACCTGTGTGACATCTGGTACACGGTGTACATGTTTTTGTAAGAGGCCTAGCCAGGAAGTACTCCACAGAAGCTATAGATGTGTCTGGGATCACCTGAGCTAGAAGATTTGATGAAACCATAGATATTCCTATATTTAAGTTTCAGATTAAAATAAAAAGAGCTATAGATTTGAGAAGACAAAAATAGCTCTTGTAGAAGGTGATTTTACAGAATTCAAGTGAACAAAGTTTCATGGAGGGTGTGGCCACCAGCAAGTATACAGAAAGGTCCAGAATGATAAAGACTGAGAAGACCCTTCACTTTGCACTGGAATTTCGGCAACAGCTCTACAGAAATTCTCTTCAGTAGCGTGGGAATGATGCACTCTAGATTTCCAGTGTTTGAGAAGTGAATGCAAGAAGAGGAAGCTTGGCTACGAAAGGAAGCAGAGATGGGCGTGGGGGGCAGGGGGGACGGTGGTGTGTGTTTCCGATTAAAAACTTAATCTGTGTAGTATGGAGAAAGAGCACATGAGGAGGTAGAAGTTGAAGCCAGCCTAGAATTTGATCTTGAATGTTTTCTGCCCATTATTCCTTCCCATCATGCCCCCTTCTTGCATGACCTTACTTCTCCTTTAGGTATTTATATTTTAGTAAGTATCTTCTGAAAACTAAAAAGCTTTTAAAACTCAGAATGACTGAGGAGATCTCAGCCACTATAACATGCAAGAGAGGAGACCCTTGGACTGAGTTTTTGTGCTTCTCAAATTTCACACAATGTTGGCAGACAAAGGCTCCTAAGGCCACTTCCGGCACTGATACAATATCTCTGGAAGACAAAGGGAGATAAGGGGACAGCATTGTGGGAAAGCAGGTTTTCAGGCTCACTACATTTCCACTGCAGATATCAAAGAGCTGAGAGGTGGAAATAAGGAGAGAAAATCAGGAGAGTTAGGATTTAGAGTAAGATATTTAACAATTTTCTTTAACATTTCATCAGTTTCTTTGTATGGTAGCAAGTCTAAATTTCATCATGTGACATGCTTGTTATGGAAAATTGTAACATTTACTTCTCAGTATTAAACTATCAGTTGTTCCTTCTTGGGTACTTTTAGTTTAGCAAATTGATATTGCTTTATAAATACTTTATGAACACCATTTTATGATGATTCAGTATAGCAACAGAAATTAAATTTGAAGCATGTTGCAGTGAAAACGGTTTGAATACAAGTGACAAATTTAATTAAATTTGTCCTTTAATTAAACCTTTCTAATTAAACCTTTCTAATTAGAAAGGTCTGGAATATTGATAAATGAAATCTTACATTACAAATATACCAAATTACATAAACAAATACATAAAATATTAAAAATGTGCACAAACTTTTTACTTGTACCCAGTTCCATTTTCAGCATATCTGCATAGAAAAGTCACTCTCCCAATCAATTTTTCTAGGTGGACAGATTTACAAACCAGAAGATTGTTAAGGAAAACGAGACAATTCTTTGTCTTGGCTATTAATATATTTATCATTAAGGAACTTTTTTCAGAATGTGACCTATGTATATTCACTGATATTTGTGGATACCAAATATTTAAAGGTATTTAAGGTTTAAAGGTATTCACTTAATGTTAACTGCAAAATTTAAAGCCAAATTTCCTTAAAAAAAAGTAATCTCTGAGAAAGGGCAGTTGATGAAAAGCTGTAAAGCTGTTAATCTTTCTTCTCTATCTTTTGTTCTTCCAAAATCTTGCTACTGAAAGGAGTCAATATTTACACAAGTTGTAGTGAAAAAAGACTGAGTAGCCAATAACCCATCTCACACCCAACTTAATGACAGTCCAAATAACAGTTGACAGTGCTAAACTTTCATGTGAGCTGCACTAATAAGACAAATAATAATCCCTTTCAACTCCTTCTTTGCAGCTGTTACTAAATTGAATTTGTTTTTTTTCATAAATATATTTAAAATAAAATTATTTTTGGATGCCATTTATGCTCATAAAGAGTTTGGGCGGGCCTCCCTGGTGGCGCAGTGGTTGAGAGTCCGCCTGCTGATGCAGGGGATACGGGTTCGTGCCCCGGTCTGGGAGGATCCCATATGCCGCGGAGCGGCTGGGCCCGTGAGCCGTGGCCGCTGGGCCTGCGCGTCCGGAGCCTGTGCTCCGCAACGGAAGAGGCCACAACAGTGAGAGGCCCGCATACCACAAAAAGAAAAAAAAAAAAAAAAAAAAAAAAAAAGAGTTTGGGCATCTTCAAAGAATAACATCCTTTGTAAAGATAAGTGATTTCATCTTTATTATTTAAAAAAATTCAGTCATCTAAAAATGTTACACTTAGTAATTTGTTAGGAATGAAAGGAAGGAGCCAATGGTGAATCAGAGTTTTATGGCTGTGAGGGACAAAACTGTAATAATTGAAAATGAAAGGGTAGAAATCCAGGAGTTGATGAAGCCTTGGAAATTAAGTATAAAATTTCAGAGAGGAAAACAACAGTCGGTCCAAATCCAAAAATTTCTAGAAAAGAATTAACATCAAACTTGGGTACTTGTGAACCGTGTCTTATCTCTACATCCATGGTGGTTAATAAATGGAAGTGATTAGTAAATGCTTGTTAAATAAATGTAATTTGTTTGAACTTAGACTCTTCATTGAGTTACACAGTAGCACTCAGGAAAGAGCAGTCATCAGTAAAATAAATATAACTGGTATAGAAGACACTATCTGTACTTTGTGAAAATTGATGGACATTAGCCAGTATCTAAACTTGAATCATAATACAGGCAAATACTTGCACTTATGATTAAAGAGTCCTTTAGGGAAACTGTCTATCCACGGAGGTTATAAAACTCAGTATTGTTTAATAAAATTGTCCTAAGAAAAAGAATGATGTCATAAAATGAAAAGGAACTGCTGCTAAATAAAGCATTTCTTTCTGAAAAGGACTGACAAGATTAACCATGATTAAAAAAAAAAAGTGCTGGAAATTTCCTAATTAACGTATATTCCCTAACTATACTTAGAACAGCATAGGAAAACAAAAGTCCAATTATGAAATTACTAAAACATTTATTAATAAAATATTGATTTTATTAAGGTTAGGATATTTAATATTTGAAACTAATGACAGGATGCTTTAATGTTGAATGCAGTCAGTTCTGTTCTACCATCCTATTTTCATATTAAAATTTACTTAGCAATAGACCTTTGGAAAATCTATTCATTTTCTATCACAAGTTGACTCTGGAATGAAAGCTCATATTTAACAGACATTGTCAAGCCAATGGAATGTTAGGCATGAAATTCTATTTTCTCATTGGCTACTGTACTGATCATTAGTTTTGGGAAATTACCATAAACAGTAAGCCACAGTGTTCTGGAAAAAAGGAAAGGTTAAAATGTTAATAGAGCATACTTTTTTTCACTTATTCAAGTTTTGCTTAGCTAACAAGCTTAGATATAATCTCTGATACAGGTATTTCCTGTCAGTTAATAAGTGACTTGGGTTCTTCAACTCCCAAAGCTTATGATTAAGCAGCAGGAAACTCCCTCTCCCGTTATTAGTCCTGATACACAGTCCAGGATATCTGACTGTACGGAATGGGGGTGTTTAGCGTCATTGTGGAATGTCAAGAAGATGACCATAAAAGTTAAAGGAACTCAGACACTGACTCTGTAAACTTGTGTTACTCTTTTGATTGAAGTCATTTTGAAAACTTACCAATGGCTGAGCTCCACGAGCACATATCTGATGCTTTCCAGTAATCGTAAGGCTTGGAAAGGAGCTTTAAAGACCGTGTTAAAGAAAATATGAGGACTCCCAAGTATAACCCCTGGGCACGGGGACAGAAGACGAGAATTTTAGCCCACCAACTGCCTCGGCCACTTATGTTTTCTAAGCTTCAGTTTCCTGCCCTTTATAAAGTGAAAGGTGTGGCCTAAATTGGGATTCTCAAACATGAGTGCCTACCCAGGCCACTGGCTGGCATGAGGAGAGTATGGAGGGTGTTAAGGGCCGAGGCAACCTGGAAAGCCCCTTCAAAGGGGGTGGTCACCACTTAACTTAAGCTGCATTGCTCAGGCAGAAACACTAGACTAGTGTTCATTTTTTGTTTATCAGAGAATCCAAACATTCATTTTTATGTGAAATCAAATTTTTTAATGTTGGAAATAAATCATTATTTAAAAGCATTGCGTGGGACAAATGTAAATAAATGAAAACAAAGCAGTGCTGCCACCACCACCTATGTCTAAGGGCTAAATTAGCCCCCGAGGGACTGGTCTATTATCTCTGTCCCAGAAGATCTAGCAGGTCTTTTCCAGTATTGTCCAAAGTGTGTGCTTCAGAAAACTAGACCCTTTGATTTTTTTGGTCTAGTTTCAGGGGTTGGCAGATTTTCTCTTAAAGAGCCAGACAGTAAATGTTTTAGGATGGTGGGCCATGTCATCTCTCACAGTCAACTCTGCAGTTGTTAACACAGAGGCAGCCACAGGCAATATAAAACCTCATGCACATGCCTGTGTTCCAATAAAACTTTATTTACAAAAACATCCTAGTTTGCCAACCCCGGGTCTAGAGGATTCCTTAAAATAAGTTTAGGAATTCTTGTATACTACAGTCCTCACATTTTATTATATTAAGGTATCAAAGAAGCACTGCAGGAAAGAAACCTTATTTTGTTTAATAAAAATACCATGCTAATACCTGGGAAAGCTAGTGTTTTGGCCAGCAGTGCTTTCTGGCCAGAAGAGACAGCTCTTGGACCTTTGTACTCCTCATCTGGGCAAGAAGTGACTCACCTACTCTAGCACTACATCTCGTCTTCTAGTCCTGCCTATTCTGAAAGACAGTCTAAGAGAACACAGTTCTAAAACTGAACTTTCTGACTTCAATTCCTGGCTTGGCCACTTATTAATTAAATGACCTTGGATAAGTTACTTAATCTCTTTGTGCCTTAATTACCCATCTGCAAAATGGGATTAATAATAAAACTCACATCATGCAAAATGGGGTTAATAGCAAAACTTACATCATGGGATCTATGTTGTAGGAAATAAGTTACCACGCATAAAGCACTTAAAACAGTACCTAGTACACAATATATATTCAATTTAAGTATAATTTAAGTATTTTGCAACTATTAATATGACTAGCCTAATCCTTTTTTCTTTTGGCTGTCATAGTCCTCAAATATTGACCCACAGGAAGGCAAATATTAAATAGTCTATATTATGAGTTTTTAATAATGGCCAAGGATATGATGAAAACAGGTCCCTAGACTAAAGATAATCACCCTGAACGTAGGAAGTCCACCACTGCCCTCTCCTCGCTGCTCACCATGCCACACCAAACACACACACTTGATTTTCTCAGTTTCCTTGCTGAGTGAAAGACTTCTTGGGAGTCCCTGAAGGTCGTTCTCTGTAGCTAATCTGGGAATGAGAGGATGCTGGGAACACCACGAACTCTTACAAAGTTCCAGGGTCTCCTGGAACAGGTTGTGGTTTACCCTCTTTCCAACAGCCCACAAGGAAATACCTCTCAAAAGACATCACATAACTGCCTCCCACCATCTGCAGGAGCACCAGGGACCACATGGAGAGATGGGTGGCCCACAGAGGGGTAGGTGACAGGAGCCCCCCAGGCTGGAAGGGCAAACGCAGGTCAGGGAAACAGGGCAGGTGACCTCAGGTCTTCACAGTGGGTCCTACTTTGTTGAAAGTACTAGGAATGAAGCTCTGATAGATTTCCCTCCAAAGTCACATACAAATGACTTTTTTGAATATTAGGCCCCTTCTTTCCCTCCTTTATTGACAGTTATCTCTGTGACTAAAAAAATATATATTATTAACACCTTAGATTTAGTCATATGACATTCAAAATTGATAATGAAATTTATACTTTTTATATTTGACTCAGTCCTACAGTAAAATAAGGACTTCCAGAATTGACTTATGTACACAGAGAATAAGTGATAGAAGTTTATTTTCATATAATTTTTGTAACATAGAATTATTTCCCTAAATATTTTGCAGTTAGCTACTCAGAATAATATCACATTTAAAGTCTCCCAAAGAGCAACCAAAAAGACGAGTATTTTTAACAAACAACAAATGCTCATTTTCAAATAAATGGAGAAAAAAGATGAAGAAAATTGATAATTCCTGATTATCAAGATTTTCCATAAAATGGACAATCTTTAATATTGGCTAAACAAATACCATTCTTTTAGGTGGTGGTTGTTTAAGTAATGCTCTGTAAATTTCATTCTAGGATGACAAAGGTCAGCTTTTCACTGTATCATCTTCACGATTAAAAACAGTAACTTATTAATTTCTTTTGTTTTAGTCCTGGGGTTAACATTTCTATATGAGACACAATAATTATACACAATTGTTTATATTAGGTATAAACCATGTGATATTTTATGATACAGGAAAAACTTAAAAATGGTAGGACTAAAACTTTGATTGAATATGTATGGCTGGTAATCACACACATATATGTGTGTCTATATAATTTCTTGTTGACAAACATATTCATAGAACAATGGAAAAAAAAAAGAGTGACTATGCCACAGACTTACCACAGCTGAGGTTGCTTTCAGCTTTCAGAGCTAGGGTTGGGATATTCCAAAAGTCATTTTGCCAGTCCACCACATTCCCTTTCACATTGCAGCTGAGGTTGAAGAGGATTTTGGAATTCATGGCAAAATTCCAAAGTCGAAAGTTATAGATGTCCCCTTTTAGAGAGGCAATTTCATTTTGATTGGAGCCCAGCAACAATTTCCCATTCCCAGGAATAACTTTACTAATGGTAGAATCACATGAAACTGCCCCATAGTTTCTTTTGAAATTTACACCAACGTATCCCAAAGAATTATTCCAAACGATGCAGAGCTGCTCAAAGCTTTCTGTGAAAATATCTTCCTTATCTTTTACAGGTAACACACTGTTTAGTAAGCATTTTGAGCCAGAAATAGATAGAAAGTAGCCATTCTTGGTCTTTCCGAAACTGAGCAATTGTGTGAAGGATGCATCTGAGTAGGAGAAAGCTGTCCATTCGTTGTCTTCCTTGCCAATTTTGGTTGCTTCAAAGCAGAGTGTGAAAGCTCTGAGCTCTGGAATAGAGACACTTTTTGCAAGAGATACCTGGTAAGTATCTAGCATCTGGGGTAAAATGACCTTTTGATTCCTTAAGGACACGGCAACTAGGACAAAACACAGTAACAGATAAAGCCTGTTAGCGTCAGACATGGACTAATGAGATGCAAAATGTCTGATACAACCATCCCCCTCTGCACTCTCTACTAATTGGCTTTTACCCACCCTTTGTCCCACACTCTCCTCTTTCTCTGTCCACCACTCTCTTTCACCAACCCAGTACCTCATACCAATAACAATAAGAAAGCCCACCCATTGTAACTCTAATCACGGTTGACTCTCACACCTAAACCTTCCAGTTATAGCTGCCAAGGTGACAGGTTTTTTTCTTTTTTTAAATCCCTCATCTGAGGGGGTGGGGGGAATGAAAGAACCTACTGGTTTCAAGAAAGTTCTGTCTATACATTACGATTTTCAAAACTATGTTTCTTTTCACATAATTTCTAAGCATAATAGCTAATAGTTCCATTTTTCATTAACTTTCACCATTCCCAAATATTCCTGTGCTACCCTTTCCCTTCAGACACCCCATATCCTACTTGTCTTCCCCATCACCAGGCTATTTTAGGATCAAAGGCAAAGACAATTCCACTGAGGAGAGGGAGTCGGGTAAACAAACAAACAAAAATGGCATTTTAAGCTATATTTCTTTTACATCTGGGCATGTGAGCTAGTTTCTGAGGGACAGCAAAGAGCAGTGGTTAAAGGGCAGACAGTGGAGTTCCCTGCCCAGCTCTCCCACACAGTGCCCTGTGACCCTGGACATGCCACTCTACTTTAGCTCCCTGGTCTATAAAACAAAGGGAAGGGCACCTATTATACAGGTGGGTCATAAGGACTGAATAAGTTAATACCCTCAAAGCGCTGGAGCAGTATCTGTGTCATAGTCGATATACAGCTATTACTGATTACTAATATAGATTACTATAATTATGTGCATGACAAATTCAAAATAAAAATGCTTTAGCCTAGTCCTTCTGTGACATATGTAAAATTATTAAGTAACACAATGGATTTAGCTCTGTGCTAATATTATAGATATTGTGAAACATTATGTACTGATTTGAGAGAGAAGTAGCTCTCCCCAAAAATACTGTTCAATACTGGCTTCATATGAATACTAGTTTGAATATATTTTAATACATACCAAGAATAGCTCTGTAGTAATAACATCATTTTAATATAAATATTCTAGTCAAAAATTCATGATGGAATCTAATAGAATGATGATTTTTTTAGTCTACTTCTTATATATAAAGCAGTTTATAGGTCTACTTACCCAAAGGGATACTTATACAATATGAAACAAGTATTCTACATGCATTGTTAAAATAAGAAGGCTGGAAGGAAATATGTCCATCAACATTTTATTAGTGGTTATGGCTGGGTGGTAGATGTACAGGTAATTCTAATTTGCTTTTCTTTTTTAATTTTCAAATTTCCTACAGTATTTTATAACCTTAAAACATTATTTGAAAAAATTAAAGCATGTGTGTTTCAATTAACCACACATATATCTAATGTCACTCACAAACAGTAAATAAAGCTGAAACCAAAAACACAATTTGTAATAATAATGGTCAGAACGGTGCCTTTCTCTTTTGTTTCTTTTTTTTTTTTTTGATACATAACACCTACTTAAGCAGCTCAGAAGGGAAAAAAAAGTATAACTAAATCTCACAGTCTCAAAGCTTGAGTTTTCCTTAAGGAAAGACTGGCTTGGAGAGAATGAGATTATTTAAATGTTCTGATATGCCAGAACCCGGGAAATACGTCTGATAAAAATATATTTATTTCCTTCAATTCACCATTTTCAAGGGGCTTTCCTCAGGCTCTGCTGTTTATTAGCTTCTGTTATACATAGCTCTTTTTACATTTTAATTTATATATTTATTTACCATATTTGTCCCCCTAGTTCCTGAAAAGGGCAACACCTTAAAAGCCTAAAATAAAAGGATTTCTAAATAAGAATGTTTTAAATGTTTGATGGAGAGATGTTAGAATTACAGATTCAATTATTAGCTGTGGGATATCTACAGGGTCTTTCAAGCAGCCTTTAAATGTTCTGTATATAAACAATATAAAAGAATTCAGCTCTACTGTAACCAGATTTTGGATCTGGTAACTATATCACTAATAAGAACGTTCAGAGAACACTAACAGATTCTTGCACTTAAATTCTAATCCTAGTCATTCACATTCACATAAAAGAGCATAACTGTCTTCTGGTCCTCATGTTTATTGTAGAACATGCTAAATGAAACCAGAAGGTTGGCACTGCCTTTGGTTTACATACCTCTGATGTAGCTGGCATTGAAACCTTTCTTCTGGATGCTAAAGTCACTTGAAAAGGACACATGCATCTCATTCGCACTTGAGTTAAATGATAGGCCTTTGGCAGTTGCTCCACAAAATTTAGTCTGGCTCTCTCCATTATCAAGGGATAATGAGTCATAAATGCAATTGGGGGCTTCTTCAATGTCGAAGTCATTAAACGTTATCTGAATGATATAGCCCACGGGGGCTCGGAGGGTCCACATGCAAGCCTGGCTGTTGGGGTAGTCGTTAGGGTAGCACGGAGAAGTAAAGGTCCCAGAAGGGTTGGAGAGGACAACCCTGCAGTTGGCACATCCCCACGCTGCTGGCCAGACAAAAGAGAGACAGAGAAGGGCTGGGATCAGAGGCGTGAAATTACCCAAGAAGTACCACACAATGGGGACAATCAAACAGTAAACATTTTAAAATACCAAAACATAATCATCAACATTAAAAGGAAAATGAAACCATCTCAAGAAGAAAAAGAAAAACCAAAAGAGCAACAAAAAGTAAAAGAAAAATACAAAATTTTAGAGCACTGAGGTTTTAAACTGGGGGCTCACAAATGCTGAGAATCTGATAAAAGTCAGGGGAACTCCCTCCAGTAAAGTGTACAGGGGCCACTGCCCTTGGCATACAATTTCAGGGAGTACATGAGGCCTCAGGATGCAACACTGGATTTCACATAGGTACACTGATTCAGATTAAGAATCCCTACTCTACAGGCTAACTGAGCTGGGGTGGAGGGGATCTTATAGAACCATAAATATAGAACAATATTACAACCCATGGAAGAGAAAGAGTTAGGAAATAAATGTTTAAAGAGAAAGCTAGTTACCAGTACAAAAAATTCAACAAGTTATCTTCTGGCAGATTGTATTTGTTTCTAAAATTCAAATAAACAGCATCACCTTGTATGTGTGAAGCACTTAGAGTTTTGTGTTTTTTTAAATTTATTTATTTTATTTATTTTATTTTTGGCTGTGTTGGGTCTTCATTGCTGCATGCGGGCTTTCTCTAGTTGCAGCGAGCAGGGGCTACTCTTTACTGTGGTGCGCAGGCTTCTCATTGCGGTGGCTTCTCTTGTTGTGGAGCATGGGGTCCAGGCACACAGGCTTCAGTAGTTGTGGCTCGCAGGCTCAGTAATTGTGGCTCGAGGGTTCTAGAGCGCAGGCTCAGTAGTTGTGGCTCACGGGCTTAGTTGCTCCGTGGCATGTGGGATCTTCCTGGACCAGGGCTCGAAACCGTGTCCCCTGCACTGGCAGGCGGATTCTTAACCACTGCGCCACCAGGGAAGCCCAGTACTTATAGTTTTGAAAAATACTTTCACTTCTCCCGCTTGTTTATTTTAGTTGGTAATTATATACCTGTGCGATTATCTTATTTATTCATTCATTCAGTGAATATTTATTGAGTGCCTGCTACATGCCAGGCACTATTCTAAATAGTATATACCAATGAGCAGGAAAGACAAAGTCTCTGTCTGAATGATTCTTACATTTCAGTTTTGGACCCAAAAATAAACAAACAATAATGTAACGACAGATGATAATAAGAGGTAGGAAGAAAAGTAAAGCAATCAATTATTTCTCAAGTAGTATTTATCCAGGGCCTGGTCACCAGCTGGATCCAGAAACCAAGGTCTACTGTCTTTCTATTTAGTGATGCTTTTGAAATTAATATTCATGTTGCTTTTAAACATTTGTATAAATGTAGGCAGCAATGTCATTTATCCAACATTCTGTCATAAAACTGACACATACACTTTCTAACAGTAAAAGACTTCTACCATGTTAATGGAACTCACTCTCCACTTACTGCATTCTTCCCTCTTTTACTGAGTTGAGTAGAATGAATATGCAATGACTTTTCTTGAAAACGGTAGTTAGTACAAGTATTACTTATTCTTCTAAAATGCAGCGATATATTCAAGGATTTAAATGTGTTATGCTGCTCAAGTTAGATTTTTCTTTTTTCCTTTCCCTGTGGCCACCTTGTGTTATGCAGGGGTTTGCTTTGCCAACTCTGCTCCCCAACCATTCTTTCTAACTTGCCCTCCCTCTGGCTCTTTCTCCCTAAGTCTCCAACATCTTTTACAGGGCTGAGGATAGACAGAGAAAACAATCTATGATCATCAAGTGTTAGCCAGATGCCTTCTCTTATCCGTCCCTGGAGCACTGTGCTCCTCTCCCTGTAGCATGCTTCAGAGCAGCTGGGTTAATTCCATGTGTGAGATTATTTTATTGTCTGATTCTCCCACTATTCTCTAGGCTCAACAAGCAGAGGGTATGTACTGTCATAGTCACCATCTTACCCCTCAGGAACTCACAGCACCCCTGCCACATGGGAGACCTTTGATAAAATTTGTTAAATTTATGAACAAATAAATGAGTCACTTAAATGAAAGAAAACACACCTAAATTAAAGAATGACTAAGTACAGTATATGAAACTAAGTCAACCAAAGTCTAAGTCCAAAAAAAGGCTGACTGCATAAGGTCTGGAATATCTCTTTGGATGGGGTTTCGGGGCTCTTTTTTCCAATGGTTTCACTCACAGCAAGAGACTGAGATGAGCGGGGCCTGCCTCTCTGGCACATTTAGCTTTCTATTACTGTACCTTGGGCTCAGGAGAGAGAACCAATCCTAGTAGATTAACAGTAATGTATCCAGTGAAAAGCACTGGAGATTATAAAAGAAAAAAAGAAAGGAAAATAAGATACAGTCTCTGTGTCATTCCAACATGCATGCACGCAGCATCATTTTTCCAAAATGAGATGCTACCCCCTACATCCAAGACCCAACTAACGTTCATTGTTGTCTTTATCATGATACATTATTTTTGCCAAATTCTTCCCTAGAGCTAATGAAAGTTATAAAAACAAGTCAATCTTACTGACCACACTGACCATATAATCTTGAATAAATTAATTTCTCTGTACCTCAGCTTCGCCACTTTATACTGGTGGTAATAAAAGTGCCCACCACACATGGTTATAGGGAGGAATAGATAGATTAATACTGGAAGGTCCTGGAAACTGTACTGGCCACAGTGTTAGCACTATTTAAATGTTGGCTATTATTAATCATTACTATAACAAAATCTGTGCATCAGTAATTTAAGAGAGAAAAAGTAGCACCCCATCTTAACAGAATCGCTTTTTCCCTTAAGCACTCATTGTGATAGAAAAGAGAAAAAGAAGACACCCATAATAATCACTTAAAAAGCACTTAAAGCATTCTTCTATGTGATTCTCATCTGCAGTAGCTAAACCGCATTTAGAGATAATGCTACCAAATAGCGATTATCTTAATTGGATGAAATGTCAATTAAACTAGGCACAGTATCATCGTGTTCATTATATTTATAGATCACAGTAAAGGACTTTCACATAGATTATCTCACTTGGCATCATAACAACCCTGGAAGGGCTTCCCTGGTGGCGCAGTGATTGAGAGTCTGCCTGCCGATGCAGGGGACACGGGTTTGTGCCCCGATCTGGGAAGATCCCACATGGCGCAGAGTGGCTAGGCCCGTGAGCCATGGCCGCTGAGCCTGCGTGTCCGGAGCCTGTGCTCCGCAATGGGAGAGGCCACAACAGTGAGAGGCCCGCATACCGCAACAACAACAACAACAAAAACCCCTGGGAATTAGTACCTCCTCCCTCTTCAGATGACACGAATAAGACTATTATAGATTATATAACTTGTCCAAAGTTACATATCTAATTGATAGCGGACCAAGGTTCAAACCAGCTCTTTTGAATATAAGTCTAGTGTTTTTCTAGAGGAGGAAAAAGTTGCCAAGATTAAACAAAAGACACAGCAAAGTGATGAGCCCAAGTCTTGTTTTAAGAGACAATGCTTTTTAATGGGCAATTTCATAGTTAAACATATGAAATTAAGTGTAAACATATGTTTACAAACTTAGTGTAATCACCCTAAAATTGATATATTTTAAGAAACTAATTTTGAAATATTTTAGTAAAGAATGTTAGAGAGTCTAAAATGTAGCGCTTTGGATTTGTCCATTTGGAGCCATCAAATGTCACTGCTAATTGATTCCTACACAGTGAGCCAGTTCATGAAGAAATTAATTTGTTCTCTCTTAAAGGTGGGGCTACTTAAAAAGATGGCTACTGAAGTAGCCACTGAATGAGGGCTTGGTAAAACCAGAGTTAACATTTTCTAAAAGCGAGCCAACTCAAAACATCTGGCTCAAGTTGTTCTCAAAGACAGATATAATAACATATTCACACTCATAATTTATAAAAGCAGTTTTCCGGTAATCTAAACAAACAAACCAAATTCCACCCTTGGTTCTTGCCTATGCTTGCAGTGTTGAGTAATAATTTACTTCTGCGTATTTTCACAAAACTTTATTCTTCAAAGAAACGCAAATCTGAAATGGAAAACCTCCCAGTTACGCCAAAGGCTCTTTCAATTTATAAAGAACACTTAGATTTAGATTTAATGGAACCATTATCTCATTTTTTTAAAATCTGAGATTTGGATTCTTACTCCACCTTTGCTGTAAGTACTTCTCTATAAATCAAATACTATGTGCTTTAAAATCTAAGACAGGAGTATCAGATCCTAAGAGATAAATAGAAAGAGATCAATTTCAGCAGCTTTCAACCCAGATCTGTAGACAAAATAACTGATTTTCCTGTACTGTGTTAAGTGGTGAAGAAATGAATGCACTTAAATCTTTTTTTTTTATTTGAATGTGTGTAAAACTGACATTAATAAATTTGCTGTAAAATCTGCCTGGTGAAAAAAATATCTCCAGAAAATTTCCTTTCAGTTGCCTGTTCAGTTTGCATCTATTCAAAGTCACTGTTTGAATTACCTATGTGAATCTATTAAATTCTAATCAATGAGTTGCTTAAAAAGGTTTAAAATATTTAGTAGCCTTGGTGGTTTCTGAAGATTAAGCCTAAGGGCAGCAACTGAGAGCTCCACGATCAGCCTGATGCCTTAATCATTACCAAGCCAGGACAGCCATACACCATTTCTCCAGATCAAGTGAAATGCTGCCAGATATAACATCATTGAAATGTAAAATATAAATAATACTTTAGATGGTGGCATGTGTTAAATGACTGATAATACACAGAACTGAATGACTTCATCAAAGTAAGTATTTAAATTTAAGTGATTTCAGGCCTCTATGCATATTTTTTCAGGATGGCAAGGAATCTGAAGGCAATCTGGCTGTGACATCTGCGTTTCTGTTAATGTGACAGACTTGGCAAGCATCCCCACACTCCCTCACCACTCCTCTTCAAGCTCTGCACTCAAAGACAGCATTGCTGTCCAGGGGAAACTCACTCTTTCACCAAGGTTACGTTGGCCATTCCATTCTCCTGCTAGAACTCTCAGCAGCCAAGGAAGGATATCTGTTTGCTCTTAAACTCCTCCTAAAACGCTGGCTTCCCCAGGGTTAACCAGAAAATTGTCTGATTTCCCTCTGTGATGTTTCAACCTCAAAATGTTCTTTGGAAGCACCATGAATATGAAGGTACCGCAATGACTTAGGCCTGAGTTCAAAAGTGTACCACTCTACTCGAATGAGTTCAATTAAGTCTGGCCTTGCTAGAAAACTAACAAAAAGTTGAAGTGAAGGTTTCTTGGTGAGGCACCATTAAGCTTGACAATTTTTTGAAGCTCCAAAGAGATCCATATGCACCACACCCTCAAACACATTTCTGTCTTCTGTAATACTGTTAATGCTTAAACTTTGAATCCTGTCTTTCCATAATCACCTTGGCATGAGAACATTCCATATGTAACTGCAAAAGGTAATACTTTTGGGAGATCCAAACAAGTGAACTGTTGTAAATCCTTCTGGAGTCAGCTTATTATGTAGATATATATCCCTTGCAAGAGGATTAAACACACAATCACACGTGCATGCATTTGCACACACACCCAACACACATTCTCATGGGAAACTATTCTCTCTTAAGTAATGGCTGAGTTTTTCTCCAGCTGTTAAAAAAAACAAAACAAAACAATCTAAAGGCAATGCACAATTTGAAACAGTCTACAGCTGCCTGGCCTATCACTTAATCTACCTTCTGGTTAATACATTCAAGTCTCTTATCCCCTCCTTTCCTGCACTGTAAACAACTAACTCTGTATTAATCTAGCCATGGACCTTCTTGCTCTCTAGTGCATAGACTTCTGAGCACTGTTGAAAGAATTCTCAAAATCATGCAGATTATTTATACTAAAGAGGCTTCCAATTTGATCTCACTCATGCTCTGTAACATTTGATGCCTCTGAACACTCCCTGATTCTGAGTCTCTCCACTCGGTTCCTACCATCTCCTTGTTCTTGTCCTGCCCTTCTCTCTGCCCTCTCTGAGCTTATATCTGCTCTACTGGCCCTTCCAATCCTTGCAATTCAAAGTATGGGCCTCAGACCAGTAGCATCAGCATCATCTGGGAGCTTGTTAGACAAGTGGAATCACCGAGACATTCTAAACAAAATCTATATTTAACAAGATTTTCTGGTGATTTGCAAGCACATTAAAATCTGAAAAGCACTCCTTTAAGTAACAACATACTGCAGAAGCTATTCACAATCTCCATGCATGCACCTGCTCCCAGGAAGATCTACCTCTCCTACATCTCTGGCAGTTGTATTTGTCCCATGACCCCAGGGGAGGACCCCTGACCTGAAGGGAACCAAATCATGGGCTTGGCTACTCAGTCAGATTCCCTCTCTTTGAAGTTAGAGGCACAGATAATTTATTCAGAAAACAATGAATAATAGAATGACAAAGCTATATAAACTCAAAGGTAGCAGCTTCCTTGGCCACTTGCAAACAAAGACACTGATGGGCAGACAGAGAAAAGAGAAAGAAAAAATGTAAGGACAGAGAGATGAGAGAAAACCAGAACTTTGAAGAGTGGAGACTTTAATTCTAGACATGCCATGTCCAGTCATCAACGGAGGAGCTGTTCTTTGTGGCTTGTCCTTGGATTCTATGACAAGAACTCTTATACCTACTGCGCCACTTCTGTTGTCCTGCATTATGGATTTCTGATCTTTAAAACCAAGTCTGCCCCAAGCCACTCCTTTATGGGGCTCTCCTCTCTCTTCAGCTCTTCTCCCCCACGTTCATTCTCTCTGCGTGATCTCATCTAAACATAGGCCTCCATTATGTCCAAATGCTGACAACATACATGGTCTAGTGCACACCACACCCACACTCGAGAATGTCTACTCAGCATCTCCACTTGGATATCTCATAGATCCCTCAATCCAAACATCTTTCCTCAAACCACTTATCCATGTTATAAGTGTTAGCTGTAAGAACATCATCCAAGCTAGGACTCTGAATATCCCTTCTCTCTTCCTTCTTCCACACTCCTTAAAATAGTTTGTCAAGGGCCATGACCATATATGATTTTATTCATGGTTTTTCATTTATCCCCTTCTCTCATTCCCATGGCTACTTAGTTTAAGTTTCTTGTCTTTTCTTGTCTTTTTTTTCCTGGAAAAAAGCTCAGTAACTAGTCTTTTTGTCAATAGTCTTGTCACCTCCAATTCATCCTCCCCATCACTACAAGAAATATCTGTGAAAATGCAAATGCAAGTACAAAAATATTTTCTCAGAGAAAACCATAATTCAAAAAGACACATGCACTCCAGTGTTCACTGCAGCACTATTTACGATAGCCAGGTCATGGAAGCAACCTAAATGTCCATTGACAGACGAATGGATAAAGATGTGATATATATATATATATATATATATATATATACACACACACACACACACACACACACACAATGGAATATTACTCAGCCATAAAAAAGAACGAAATTGGGTCATTTGTAGAGATGTGGATGGAACTAGAGACTGTCATACAGAGTGAAGTAAGTCAGAAAGAGAAAAACAAATGTATATCAACGCATATAGTGGAATCTAGAAAAATGGTACAGATGAACCAATTTGCAAGGCAGAAATAGAGATACAAATGTAGAGAACAAACATATGGACAGCAAGGGGGGAAAGCGGGGTGGGGAGTGGCATGAACTGGGAGATTGGAATTGACATATATACACTCATATGTATAAAATAGATAACTAATTAAAAAATAAAATAAAAAAATATATTACACCCTGCAGCTAGCATTCTTTCACTGTTTCTAATTTAAACACAAATAAAAACAAAATGAGAAAGAAGAATTAAAAAAAATAAAATATTTTCTCTAACTTGAAATCTTCTCTGAAATCCAACAAGACAAGCTTCTTTGAATGACACATATAGCGCTCCATATTTGTCCTGTTCACACTTTCTAACTCATCTCTCACCATCCCCCCATAACCATTCACTCAGTAAATACTTATTAAGCATCTATGTGCCTGGCAGTGTGCTGGGCACTGGGAATACAGTTGTGGGCAAGATATAATCCCTGACGTTATGGAATGTAGAGATTAGTACAAATACAGATAAGTAGATTGTGATAATACAATGTGAAAATTGCTCTAATGGAGCAGGTAGATGAGTGCAATAACCAATGTTTAGATTGCGTAGAAACAGAGCCATTCCTAACAGATGAGAAAGAAACTGATACCTGAATATGCAGCAGAGAGGTGGGCCAGTGAAGAAGGGAAGCAGAGGAGAAAAAGAAAAGAGGGTTCTGTGCAGTAGAGTCAGCAGGTTGCAAAGGCTTGTGGGTGAGAGAGAGCAGGGATTGTTCCAGTAACTTATGAGTTTAGTTTAGCTGAAGCAGAGTGTGCAAAGTGGGGAGAAACATGGGATAAAGATGGCAAGATAGGCAGAGATTAGATTCTATAGGATTTTGCAAGCAATGCTTAAAAATTCTTTTTTAAATATAATAAAAGCAGTAGGGAAAATAAAAAGGTCTTAATTGGGGAAAGTAAAATAATCAGATTTGTATTTAGCAGATATTTTTTAAAACCTCACCCTTGTACACATAAACAACACAAAATTACCAGTGAACAAAGACTGCTGTAAGAATCACAGCAGCCTAACCCAAAGGGCTGACGGATGACAAGAAGAGAGACAAAAGACAGCAAACCATCCTGGCAGCTTGTTTGTGGAAAGAAAAAAGCAGTAACAGTGGTAAAGGAAGATTAATTCTACAAGGATTCAGTGAATCAAAGCCTAACTGTTGATGGTAAGATAAAAAGGCAGCAAAGTGACCAATGTAGCATTTATTGAAGATCTGTCTTACTTTGATGTATTATTACTCCTAAAAAAGAAACTGAGGGAACTATAAAAAAATAAACACTCACCTAATGTTCATTTTACTTGAGAATGTCACAGAAAACCTTTCCATATGGACTATCTAGGCAGCATTGCAGGGTAAAACTGGTTTATGTTAGCATTAACCAGAAAAGTATTGCTAAATATTACCAACATAAGTAGAGAATGTCTTAGCCTAATAAAAGCTAATTATAGTTCTAATACCCATGAAGGCAATGATGTCATTACTGGCTAAATAGCGCATGACTAACTTCTTAAGCACATGAATGCAGCTAATGAGATATCCATGTAAAGTACTAGGACTGTGCTTGGTTCAAAGTGAGATGCTCAAATCATATTCATTTTTACTGTTGTGACTGTGGTTGTTATTTAATAGTAGAGCACGTTAGCCATATTTCAGTTTGTTCACTCATTCATTTATTCATTCATTCATTTATTCAATTTTCTGGGCCCCTACTTTCATTCATTTTCAGTTTTCTTTTAAATATTTTTACATATGTTTATCAGAGGGTGGTCAGAGGGAAGGTAGGATTAAAAGGTCCCTGTTATGTGGGTGCAGGTAAAGTCCCTGAAATTAATAGCTAGAACTAGTTTTGCTTTTACAAACTTGCCCTCCTAATAAGTTGGGAGAATATATTGGGAAGAAGATGGTAGTAGCTGAGTAAGTGTATATATCTTAACTCAAATTTTCCAAATGAGCCTTTAATTTGAAGACATAAAAAAAAACAAAAAACACAAAACACTCAGGTTTGTACAACATAATGGAAGCAGTTTAAATAGTCAAGGTTTGGAGCAAAGCAAATTATAGAGGCAACTGGCATAATTTTGCCCCTTTACAGAATACTTTTTAATGTAAACATCTTAGTAATAAAAAAGAGCTGATGTAAAAATTACATAATATAGATTTTTTAAAATGTTTTTTCATTAAAACTTTCCATTTTATACATAAATAGGTTGTTTAAATATGTTAACTGCCTTAAGTTAATCCATCACTGGAATTAATTACTTTTCAAAATATTTATATAATGTTAACTTTGCACATAGATCTCAACTAAAATATATTAGAGAAGTGTGTGAGAGAGGGAGAGAAAGAAATAGATTAACTCCAGATATTTTCAGTAAACTCTAAAGTTGAACTTTAAAAAGATTTCTTCTAATCCAACTCCTTTCTAGCTAAATCACAAGGTCTATCTGATAAAAAAAAAATTGTTACCATTGTGGGAAAAAAACACTAGCAAGAACAATAAAAAAATCATTGTAGCAAGAACAATATGCTTATGAAGCTGAACTAGAAGCTTCCTCAAGATCCTTTCCAGATCTAAAGTTATATCTTTCAAGTTATTTTTTTAATGTGAATATAAGCAATATAAACACATATAAAAGTCATAAACCCATCTTCTCTGGAGATGCAGAGAAATAAAAATAACAACTGTAATAGCAACTAGCATTTAGTGAGTGATTACTTTGTGCCAGATGAGAGGGGATTAAATTGCCTTTCTCTTGAAATAATCTATGGTTGTGTGAATATTTGGGATATACTGCAAGTGGATCACAGTGGGTTCTGCCCCTGGCTAGTGACTAGCCATTGAGGTCTTGGTTTCCACAGCTGAAAGAAATGTCTCTTATGGTTCTAAAACCCTAGTATGAGTGATGAACTTAGGGCCTCGCACACATCAGAGCTCCAACTGCTCCCGCCACTAGGAAGAAACTTCCAGGAGAGTCATGAAGACATCTGATGCTCCCCAAGGAAAGGAGTAGGCCGACGTACAGCTCAAGCTATTATGAGGCAAGAGGGTCTTTTTGAGTATTCGTGAGTCTCAGCTTGTTTGTGTTATTTGTCCACTTTGGAGCCGTAAATCAGCCAGTGCAGGTTGAATGCAAGTAGAGCTAATGCTCGGCAAACATCCTGGCTTCTGGGATAAATTCTGACTGCTCAAGAAATTTCCACATCTTGCTAACAGTACTTATTGTGCTATTTTGAATATTGCTGGCTTAGAATTACAGAGCAAGCTGTGACAGATTGTGAAGATTTAGAGTGTGGTTACATCAGGGAAAAAAAATCACCTCCCTTCTACTTAATATAGCTGCTTTTGTATGTTCTTGATGCCTACCAACTTCCTTTACAAAAGAAAAAAAATCATCTATTACTTTCATAAAATTAATACACCTATTGAGCAATGAGGTTGAGCCTTGGTTTGCCACACCATTGCCAAAATGTTTATCTGATTTCAGATTGCACTGGGTCGGGACGAGGTGATGTAGGTGTAATGCTGTACAGCCTCTGGCCGGTTATGTACATCCAGGCAACTCAATCAACTTCTCCACAGTTAAACTGCTTCACCTCTGCCCTGAGGGAGCCTCCACATCAATCACAAGTCTGCAGCAAAAACACACTGGAAGAAGTTCATGAAGTTCACCAAGCTGCATAATTATAAGTTTCCAGGAGAATATAAAAATCTACTTGCTTACTGTTTTCTTTCAGCCAGCTTTATTTTTAAACTTCAGAAAAATGGGAGAGTGACTTGTTATAGGTGGGGGAATAAGGTCACACCTGCAGGCAAGTCAGAGAGGAAGCCAAACCACCAAAAGCGGGTGGGCTGGGTGGCCTACAGAGCAAACAAACAGGGCAGCGTGTTTCCAGTTGGAGGTGCAACCTAAGAACAGAAGTTGGTCAGTGTCTGAGAGGTCTGAACTGGGGCAAACCTCTCTGTCGCTGGAGAGTGTCAGAGTACTCAGGCTGCACATAACTGTTTCACTCACTACTGAGGGAGCTGAGCCATCATTCGAAATGTCTGTAAAGTGCTTCTATGCTCTCGATCATTTAGCTTTGCAGTGTTGTTTGAGGGAAAGAGAAATGTTATTTTAACATACAGATTCCTTTCACAATCCCATTTAGAACAGCAAGTAGGGAAGTTTTGTAGGGTGTTATCTAAGGAAGTTATTTTCCAATAATAATAGGTAGAATATTATTCTTGTTCAGTACCAGGTATCATGCATAGTTCAGTCACCGCACCCCTTCATCAAAATAACACTGATGCTTAGGCAGACTGAGCCCCAGTGATGACTGAAATGACATTAAGGAGGTCCATCTTAGAGAAAAACTGAAAGGGAAATTTCAAACAATGGCAATTTGGAATTCCAATTAAATACAAAGCTTTAGAAACACATATATCATTTTCCCATGGAAGAGTATATGGTGGGAAAGCTATATGCCATTTTGGCATCAAATCTCAATCCAAAAAAGGTGAGAAACTTTAGATTTTTTGATTCTTTAATAATGAATTAAGTAGGAGATATCTGGATAACAGATCTTTTCTGAAAATTATTTGCTAAGATAATCTGAGTAAAATCTCTACTCAAGGAAATCAAAATGATTTTCTTCTCCAATATAATTGGCCGACTTTCCATTTGGGGGATGAGTAAGACATCAGGCATTTTTCTGAAGGAGCACCCATCCAGCATGGTACTGTTCTAAGTAGAACTGCTAGCCTCTCTATGCAAAATGAGCCAAAACAAAAGAAGTTTATTGAAATTTTAATAAAAGTTAATATTTGCTTGTAAAGCAATGTTAATTGTTTGCATATAGGTGATTTTGCCTGAAAGGAATATTTTCTTAAATTATCAAAAACATTTTTCTCTGACACACCATTTTTATGGATATTATTTTATGATGTTTTACAATTATTCTTCTACAAAACTATAAGTCACGATTCAAAAGTGAACAATGCAGATGAAGTTCCTCTGTCTCATACCAAACAACAGTCAATAAGAAATATATGAACCACGCTGAACTTAAAATGCAGGCCAAAGCTCTCGGCGAAAACATAAAAGAGAAATGTTCTAAGTGACTGTATGAAAAACTTAATGTATAGCAACAAATGCAGGATCATATCTGGTCATTAGCAACTCAAACACAACAAAGACCCTTTTCACAGAATATGAGAAAAGCAAAACCTTAAAGGATAGCCTAGCTTGTCATTTCTGTTTACTATATTTAAACATTTGCTCACTGGAGAGCTGAAAATTAAACACCTATAGTTCACATAAGATCTTTTGGATGCAAATCTAAGTTTCCATTTGAACTGGCTTCGGAGTTGCTCCTATGCTAACATCTGTACAGCTGCTCTCAGTACGTAAACCCTCCATACACTTGACTAGAAATAGCACATTGCCTGGCTGGAACTTTTTGCACAGCGTTTCAATGAAAGACACCACTGTCCTCTAAAACACATTATTCAACAATTAGATTTGGGCTGCTGAAGCAAAAGACAAAGGCTCCACTATATCCTGTTTAGTTCTATCATTTTGCTTCATGATATCATTTTTAGGTACAGCCTTTCAATTCACAGTTTGATATTTTTACAGGGCTTCTAGTGATATAGAAGCTATGTAAAAAGATGTGCATCTACCTCCTAGGGTACAGTCTTTCCAGAAGTATAAAAAATAAGGACTTTAGTTAGAAAATTTCATGTTAGAGTAACTTTTCTATCAAAACCTTTAATAAAGGCAAATTTTAATGTTAATGAAATTTTAATGAAAAAAAGTATACCCAATTGTACCCCACTTGGTACAACATCCAAGTAATGTAAATGTGCTGATCCTTTTGCTGTCTTCAGCAGACTGAAAAAAAGAAATAAAAATGAAAAGATAATGCCAATGCTCAGTTGATTTGATCCAGGATTTTAGGGGAAGGCTGGAGGGAACCTTCTGCACTAAGAATGTTTGATATAAGCTGTGATTAAATAATCTCAAGATGAGTGGCATTTTGTTAGATATAATTGGAATAGCATTATGGCAGATTAAACTATCGCATTTTCCTCTTGACCTCCTTTGGTAACTGGCGTAAGGAATACAGAGAAGTAAAATAAAATAGATTTTGGACATAGCTTGGGTGGGAGCCCTTTGCTGTCTGCTTCCTCTTTGACTCTTTGGGTTATATCCAATAAAAATGTAAGTAGAGAGAAAAAAGAAAACCAAATGGATATCTCTAAGATGACTGACTTATCTTCAGTTCATTCCGTGACACTGTTTAATGCCAGTACACAAAGTTACAAATTTCCTTCATCCCACATAGAGAAAGGCTTGGGTTTTTTGTTTCTTCAGGGTTTTTTTGGGGGGAGGGGGTGGAGATCTGAAAATCTTGTGGTACACACTCTGAAATTCAAGACTATTTTTCTTGGCACTCTTCATCTAATTTTATTTGCTTGCTTTTTCTTTGTCAGATTTTTTTTTATTGATTAAATACCACAAATTCATAAGATGAGCCAGACTAAACAAAAAAGTAAAGAATAAAAAAGGACAAAGTTCTACATGCACACACATAATATGTGTGCCTTCTGGATGCATATATGATGTAGGCACAGACAATTTCCATGACATCAGGCATCATGGCTACTTAATTCACTGCAAAATACCTAGTGCCCAGTGTTAGACATGGCAAAGATTCAATACTCAAATACCCAGAAATTGAGAAAAGAACACACACACACATGTGTACTTCGAAATATATATATACAACATTAACATATATGCCTTTACATATATTTTAAATATATGTATTATATATGTAACACAAGACATATTTTTTTAAATAACCAGGATTCTTACATGATAGAAAAACATCAACTTGTTTATTCTTTCCTGGTTATGATAAAGTTAAACTAGAATTCCATTCTAGGCTGAGATTATATTTGATTTCATAAAATATGTTTGCTTCACTCTAATCAATCTATACATACTCAGTACATACTATGTTTAAGGCATAGGTTCTAAGTATTAAAGAGGAAAATGATTTTTTTCGGGAAAAACGTGAAGCCATAGCAGAGGGGTCATGAATTTCCCAAAGTAGGAGGGTCACTGTATGTAAGACCAGTTATTGACATTATACATGTTTTCATCTTGAACCACCTGGATCTCTATTATCAATAACATTTAGCAGGATATCACTGCTTGCAGAAATCTAGGTCACCCACCTCATGCCCCTCATTTTACAGATGTGGAAGCTAAGGCCCAGAGATACCAACTGACTTGTCAGAGAGAAAACTATAAATTAAAATCAAAATGAGAATTGTTTCTGTTTCCCAACTATGGTAAATGCAAATATTCTCTAATATGTGTATGCCTGTGCTATATTTAAACCAGAAAATAAACTTTAGCATGCCTAATATGTCTCAAGTCATGTACAATTATCTTTCCATATTTAAGTTAAAATGTCATAACAACCTTGCATAGTATATCACTGTTTTATTGAATGGAAAACTAAGGTTTCTGGTACACCATCTTAATGCATCACTTTGCTTGTATAATCTAGTCTGTACATTTCTGAAAGTCAGGGGTCACATCTAATTCGGGTTAGTAATCAACATTATATGCTAAATCTATTTCTAGTGGTGGCCATAAGCGTGTCCATAGTATTAACAATGACAATTAATAATAATCTTCAAATTTTCTCCAGAATCAAAGGATGTTAAGGAATCTCAGAGTTTAGATAATCCACTCTACCATCTTTCTCACTGTAAGGAGGAGTAACGTGAAAAGAACATGAACTTTGGAGTCAGGGACACTTGCCATTTGTATGTGATCTTGGGCAAGTCATTCAACCTCTTTAACCTCTGTTTCTTCTTAGGAAAGAGAAGGCATCACCTCCTTTTAGGGGTTACTGCATGAATTAGTGAAGCCCTATATAAAGTGCCTTACAAAACAGCTGACATAGCATAGTCATTCAATTACTGCTGATGTAACGGATGCTGCCCAACACTGACCAGATCCCCCCTTCAGGATTGCACTCATTCTCTCAGCTGCTGAGGCTGCTTGCCACTGACAGCTCACAGGTGAGTCTCCCTCAGAAGACTGCCATCACCTGAAGAGACACTGCACCCAAAGTCACGCTTGCTTCCCAGAGTAGCCCTGATCCAGTGACTGACCACAGTAGGGGCACAAGGGCCAGCCCCCTTGCCCCAATCTGAGAACTCTGAAAGGTATCCCAGCTCCAGAGCTGCCTGTAGTATCAGCTGAGGCCATTTCTGTGACTATGTCGAAGCCCAACTTCTCTCTCTGTCCTAGGAGACCACTCCCTGATACACCTCTTACATCTAGTCCCCATTTCAGGGTCTGAGTTGCAGAAGGAACTCAACCTGCAACATCTGGTCACTTCATTGTCTCATGCTTGAATGGAACAGTAGGCACTGAAGATGCTCAGTAAATAAGTCTCCATGGGAACTGCAGTGATCCAGTAGAAAAAATACTAAAGTGAGAATTAAAAGATGTTACATCTGGTTCCAGTCATTACCTAGGAATGTTGGGTCACTTTAATATCTCAGCTTTAATGGTTTAAAATGTGATGGCATTATAATTTTGACATAACATTTAGGTTCCCTCATTTTAGTTCCCTCTTTAGTCCCTGGTATTTCTACAAGACCAAGAATAAAATTACCTGTATTGAAAACACGTCAATAGTTATATTTTCATCAAATCCCAAACAATTCACAGACCAAGATGACTCATTTAAAGATCATGATTTTTTTAAATTTATTTATTTATTTATTTATTTGCTTTATAACAAATTTAATCAGTTATACATATACATATGTTCCCATATCCCCTCCCTTTTGCGTCTCCCTCCCACCCTCCCTATCCCACCCCTCCAGGTGGTCACAAAGCACCGAGCTGATCTCCCTGTGCTATGCGGCTGCTTCCCACTAGCTATCTACCTTACGTTTGGTAGTGTATATATGTCCATGCCGCTCTTTCACTTTGTCACAGCTTACCCTTCCCCCTCCCCATATCCTCAAGTCCATTCTCTAGTAGGTCTGTGTCTTTATTCCTGTCTTACCCCTATGTTCTTCATGACATTTTTTTTTTCTTAAATTCCATATATATGTGTCAGCATACAGTATTTGTCTTTCTCTTTCTGACTTACTTCACTCTGTATGACAGACTCTAGGTCCATCCACCTCATTACAAATAGCTCAATTTCATTTCTTTTTATGGCTGAGTAATATTCCATTGTATATATGTGCCACATCTTCTTTACCCATTCATCCGATGATGGACACTTAGGTTGTTTCCATCTCTGGGCTATTGTAAATAGGGCTGCTATAAACATTTTGGTACATGTCTCTTTTTGAATTATGGTTTTCTCAGGGTATATGCCCAGTAGTGGGATTGCTGGGTCATATGGTAGTTCTATTTGTACTTTTTTAAGGAACCTCCATACTGTTCTCCATAGTGGCTGTACCAATTCACATTCCCACCAGCAGTGCAAGAGTGTTCCCTTTTCTTCACACCCTATCCAGCATTTATTTTTTCTAGATTTTTTGATGATGGCCATTCTGACTGGTGTGAGATGATATCTCATTGTAGTTTTGATTTCCATTTCTCTAATCATTAATGATGTTGAGCATTCTTTAAGATTTTTTTTCTTAACATACTTGGAATGCAGAAATTTCCAGATTAATCTAACCAAGTGACAATTGATTAAATAATTCATTGTGGAATACTAGTCAAAGTACACTGTTGATCAATGAAACTTCCTATACTATTGATACCATTAAGATTTAAAGTAATTTTTAGGAAGCTAGTTCTTCTTTTTCTGAAGTCTAAATATCTCAGAAGAAAACTTTATGTTCAAATATCGCTTTGCTCATGATCCATGAATTTTTTTGAAACAAAGAAAGGAAGTTATTTAGTCACTGAAGTACACTTTGCATTCACGCTGAAGTAGCAGATGCTCTCAAATGATGTTAGGAATGAACAGAAGAGAAAATTAGAAAATGGTATTTTCCATTATCCTATCTTTACCAATCCAAAGATACACACTGTTCCTGCTGGAAAAATGACCTTTCTTAACTTATGTCTAAATTTGCCTCTTTCTTTTGATCTTTTAACATTTGATGCAGAGTCCAATTGTAAGACAGCTCAGTTGATCAAAGATGGATTTTCATATTCCTTTTGATGTATCTTCTAGAGGGCTTAACAAACACCATTTTAAAAACATACTGTACTAGAACATAAACCTATCACTCATGTTTGTTTTTTATTGAATTTCTGGTAAGCGAGTGGTGTGATTCTCAAAACCTGAATTCCACCACTCTATTACCATGTAGCTAATGGGTTCAGAAAAATCCAACCACAAAAACATAATCACAGTAGTTCTCTGTAAAGAGGTACCTGAAACCTCATTGATTACGACACTTAAAATGTTCCCTGTGAAGGTCAAATTCAAAACATATTTATGAAAAATAAACCTTTATGTTTAGATTTTAAATCTGTTGGCCAGAAAAAACATGGTAGTTTGGTCCAAAATATAAAAAACTACCATAGGAATCCAGGAGTATATTTAGCTACCTTATTCAAATAAAAACTCTTGTCAGTATTTGGAAGCTATGATGAAGAATTCCCTAGGAAGTTAGAAATCAGATTGTTCTTTAAAGCATTAAATTTTCACTCTTTTGCATTGATACCAACAGACATGTTCATCTAAGAAAAAGAGAATCTTTCTGAGAAGAGGAAGACTTGACTATTATCAAAATGAATGTAGAGAAATAAAATAAATATGGTAAAAGGAAAATCTAAGAAGAGCTCAATGGGAATACCTATCTATGTACTGTACTAGGCCAACAAGAAAATCCTAGAAAATGGCCCAGAGTCCTTGTGAAATGGATATACAAGGCTCATTTGGATTGATAGGGTTAAAAACTGGATTCATCACAATCTTTTAATTCATACTCAGACCACTATTTGGTTTCTTATATAGGTGTACCATCTATTCTTCCAGCTCCTCTGATAGATATTACTCATTATATACCAACAAATTGGTTCATTAAAATTTGGTTTCTCAAGTAAAGAGATATCCCCATGACAGCGATGTGAGTAAGGGTAATTTTAAAAACATTTAACAACTCATAACAACTCATAACAATTAGGACTTAGGCCCCGACAAGTTAGAGGAGATGCTGGCCAGCTGAATGTCATCAGTTCTGACTCAGATTTCTGTACATCCTTTTACTTATAAATAAACTTTCAGTTACTTGTTTTAATATTTTTCTTCCCTCTCATACGGTTAGGTCCATGAGCACAGGGACTTATTTACCACTGTATCTCCAAAACCTAGTCTAATTCCTGGTGCTGAATGAATGAATGAACAAAGGAGCAAACAGACAAGTATTAACCTGGATGAATCTACCATTAAGAGATGGATTTACTTTCACAGTGGGCTCAAAATTAAACTTCTGATCCTCCAAGACTGAGGGTTAGACTAATTCACCAAGGAGACCTTCAGTGAGGTCACCTGGGAAACAGTTTTAGCATCCTTCCTACAAGCAGCCTGCTATCTTGACCCAGCCCTCCAGACACTATGGGGATTTTCCCCACAGAACCTACAGTGAGATTACCAACATAAGAGACATTTATATTCTTTGTCTCCTCAACACAAATCTAAGACATAACAACAGCAACAAATTTAATGGATTAAGATCTTAAGCCAATTTTGCTGCAAATTGAAGTCTGCCTAGTAGTTACAAGTTTGATTACTGAAACAGTCACTTTGACCATGTAATAATTAAACTTCCCTTTTCAGTTTGTTGTTTTAGCCCCAGACTATTAACCATGTTGCCATCAGGAAAAATGCATTTTTAGGTGATGAAATTATCTGATCATAAATTTATGTTTCAACACAAAATATACCATCTTAAAGGGTATATTCGGAACATGCTGGGAGGGGGGGGGTTCGAATATTTACATTTTATTTCCTTCCCTTTTGTGTGTCAGAAAAACTCAGTAAAAAATCATGTACTTAACTGACATGCAAACCAGAAAGACTATTTTGAATTCAAACACAGTTGATCATGATACGAAAAAGATTTCTAACCAAAAAAGCAAGAGGTTTAATATAGTGTTTTATATTTACAAACCAAAATTTTGTTCAGTATTTTCATTGTGTGTAACATCTTTATAGATAACAGCCAACAAGTATAAGTAGAACAGCCTTCATCATGACTGCCAAGGATACCAAGATATTCTTTCAAGTTACATACATTTTCCCCTGGTGTAGTTCCTAATTGAAAACTAAAGAAAGATTAAAGGCAACTGCATTTTTTTTTTTTTTTTTTTTTGTGGTACGCGGGCCTCTCACTGTTGTGGCCTCTCCCATTGCGGAGCACAGGCTCCAGATACGCAGGCCCAGCAGCCATGGCTCACGGGCTCAGCCCATGTGGGATATTCCCGGACTAGGGCACAAACCCGTGTCCCCTGCATCGGCAGGCGGACTCTCAACCACTGCACCACCAGGGAAGCCCGCAACTGCATTTTTATCTCAAAAACATCTCAATGCATCAACAAATCTGTAGCACCTACTTCTCCCCTTTGCCACTCTGCAGGAAATGTTTCAGTCATGCAAAGCTTTTACTGCAAAATGAATATTTCTCAAGTCCCCTTTGACTTTTATAATCGACTATATTTTACAATCCGATTATTGAATGATTCATAATTCTGATCTTTATTGGGGCTGGTTTGACTCTCAATTCTCTTACTCTCCCATTCCTTCTTTCTGCCTTGTTCTAACTTCGGGTCCCTGGAATTATTTGAAGTGGGAGTAGAATCAGTTCATTCCCTAATATCCCCATCATCTAAAGAGACCTTCAAATATCCTTGTAGTCATCAGTCTATTTTATTGCAAAGACAACTTGATAACTATAATTCTAGACTCATACTGAATATCAATCACAATGTTAGATATGTTAAAAGTAGTGTGTGTGTGTCTTCTATGTCTCCTTTCCATTAATTCGTATCTACCAATTATTGTCTAAAATAGAATGGAAGCAGAAGCTTTTTATTTATAGTTTTAAGGCATCCAGCTACTTTAACAAAAGTTTCTGGAGGAGGCAGTACCTCATAGTATCAATTGTCTAAAGAAAACATCTTTTAACTAGTTAATTGTAAAAGTTACTAGACTGTCTAGCTTCAGAAATTTCCTTCCCGTAGGTGAGAATCCTTTAAATATTCTTCCACACTATTTTCTTTAAAATATGTCTATAACTAAATGCCAAGTCAATTTTACACGCATCCAAAGGATAAATCATATCATATCTTTAAGATTGAATATCTTGGAGGAATTTCCTAGTGGTCCAGTGGTTAGGACTCGGCGCTTTCACTGCCGTGGGCCAGGGTTCAATCCCTGGTTGCGGAACTAAGATCCCTCAAGCCGCAGGGCTCGGCAAAAAAAAAAAAAGAAGATTGGATATTTTGTATGTATTGTAGCCATGACCTAGGATAGCTCTGTGTGATGTGCTAAAACTCACGTAAAACATTCAGATTATATTAATAAAGCATTTCAAATACTCTTTTACTACAAAGTTATAGTATAAAGAAAAACATTTACAGTATACTGACCATCACATTGTTATGACAGTTTTTTCTCAAGTATGTATTTCTTTTACTTGAGCTCGTGTAATATTTTTCTTATCACTAATACTTTGGAAACAAAACAATCAATGACACCATCTAGAAAAGGCTTTTTTTCCCCCTTTTCACAGAGTAATAAATCCAGAATAATAAATCACGTATCAACATGTAAGCTAGATCTTTCTGACTTCCCTATGAATGCCCTTTCAAGTCTTCCAACCAAAAAAAAAAAAAAAAATCCAGTAGGAAATGTAGCTATTGTTCAACAGAGATATCTTTCATACATTTCATTTAGTATTTAGATAAACTGTAGAAACAGGAATTCGGGGCTGTAAATTTTAAGTATTACTGAAGTGTACCATATAAAAAACTATGGGGTATTATAAATTTTAATGTTTCAGTCCAGGAGAAAGTAAATTAAGAACTTCCCCGCTTTGAATTTTGTTTTCTTTTACCAGATAATTCACACAAAAAGTCTTGACTTTTTGTGCCTTATTAAAATAAATAAGTAAACTGCAAATTTTCATTTCTCTGGATCTGGTCAATCTAAAATTTATGGATAATTAAATATTATGATGCTTGGAAGCTAAATGTATTTTTCCAAACCAAATTACTCTTGCTCTCTTCTTCAATGGTATTTAAAATATTAATACTAATTTTATATTATTCAAATTTTGAAATCCATAATGTAATACTTATACTTTATAGATTTTTTAATAAACTAAAATCTATAAAATACTTATTTCTAAAAACTTTATCTTTTTATCTTTCATAGTACAATTTCACTAAATGAGATCATTAGGGAAAAATAATAATTTAAAATAAACAGTAAATAAAAATCTTATTCAAAGACACTGGTGCCCCTCTTCATTTTTATTAAAAGTGATAAATATAATTTGTTTTCAGAATGTTATTAAAAATAGGATTTAATATTTATTTGCTTAAAGATGGTTCACTAGTTCCGGATATTGAATTTTTGAAAGATACTGTGTTATTTTCTTACTTCCAAGTGCTCTCTTCAAACAACCATGTAAGTTCTAGTTAAAGGATACATGACTATGAAGAATACACAGACACTTATCCAGGTATCATTAAAATTACTAAATAAAAATATAGGAGGGCTTCCCTGGTGGTGCAGTGGTTAAGAATCCGCCTGCCAATGCAGGGGACACAGGTTCGAGCCCTGGTCTGGGAAGATCCCACATGCTGCGGAGCAACTAAGCCCATGTGCCACAACTATGGAGCCTGCGCTCTAGAGCCCGCGAGCCACAACTACTGAGCCCATGCGCCACAACTACTGAAGCCCACACACCTAGAGCCCGTGCTCCACAACAAGAGAAGCCACTGCAATGAAGAGTAGCCCCCGCTTGCTGCAACTAGAGAAAAGCCCGCATTCAGCAACAAAGACCCAAAGCAGCCAAAAGTAAAATAAATAAATTTATTAAAAAAATATATAGGAAAAGCAAGAGATTAATTTTATATAATTGTCAAAAACACATATCTAATTTTGCAGAAAATACAGAGAATATATTTATAGACAAGTTGTATATTTTTAACCAGTTTAATATAAAGAATCCATTCACGTGTATCTGGGAGCCATGTTGGGGTACATATAGTATGTGAGTAAATCAGAAGGCAGAATTTCATCTGTAATTTCAGCAGAAATTTCACTTACCTAAATATATTTTTAAATAAATAAAATTGCATCTTTTCCAATATTTTTTCCTCTTCTAAATAGCTAAATATATATTTACTGTGGGGAGATGACAATTTATGTCAGATGAGCATGAATGAAACCGATTTCATTCATTTTTCTACTATGTTATCAGGAATTTTGATAATTTTTTTTAATGCTTATAAGGTCAGTAAACTTAAAAAAATAAAAAACTCAGAAGAAAAATGGAAACTATACGACCACCAGCTCTGTGGCTTACTAATTTTGATCTTGCTAAAAAACAACTGAAATGGTCAGTTAACTATGAAAACTTCTTTGTGCTTTATTTAGATGGTAAAGCTTTAATAAGAATGCTCAAAAATTGGGAGTTTTATAATAAATATTTTCAAGTTAATGATAGGGATCGTTACTCCTAAAATTCTTTTTAAAAGAATACATTGTGTGTCGTGGACCAATAAAAATCGTTCAATTTTTCCTTGATTATTCAGGACATTATAACTTCTCATTCTGAATAATGATCACTGTACTACAGCATAAATTGGATTGGGAAAGCATTGTAGACATGGGTCTCCTCTGGAATTTGATTTTTGGAATAAACCCTGAGATAAACTTAGTTTCCTAATGTTTTTCCTTTCCACAATTTTCTCTTGCCTCTGGAGAATTTTTTTCCACTCAGTTATACTCTGTCTCTCTACCACTTGCTACATCTCTCCAAAACTCTTACTGACTGTGTGCCTTCCACTTTAATTTATTCCCTCTTTGCACACAGGTCCTTATAGCATCAGGCTCATGACAAGCTGAGTCAACAAACGCCGGAACTATGGGCCTCTTAAGAGGTGAACTGCACCAAAGAAGTGTTTTCTAAATGGCAAACCTTCTAGGCATGGGATCTGACTCAGATTCCACTTTCACACTGATTTCAACTAGTCAAGTTCCAGTGATCAAGTTTTTTAAAAATTTGGTATTCATTGGTTAAATGCTCACAGAATTATAGAACTCTAATTGGAACAGAATTAGAAAGCATATAGTCCACTCTTTCATTTTCTAATTTAGAAGGAGGAGGAAGAAGAGAGGGGAGAGGTGGAGGGAAAGAAAAGGAGGGCACAAAGTCTCCAAGGCCACAGAGTTACTCAGTGGCATAACTACAATTAGAACCTTGCTCTCCATTCACATTTCCAAGCAAGCAATAAACCAAGATCTTGATTTTTCCATTAAAAAAAAAAAATGTGTTCTTACACTGTGCTAGGCAGCCCAATGAAGCAGACACTATTAGTAACCCTATTGACACAGGGAACTTTATTCCTTATCCTGTGATACACCATAATGGAAAAGAATATGAGAAAGAATGCATATATATGTATAACCAAATCAGTGTGTTGTACAGCAAAAATTAACACAACATTGTAAATCAACTTTACTTCAATAACATAAATTTTAAAAAATATCTGTCTCTGGAAAAGTCTACAACTCAAAGGGCCTAAGAGTTGAGAAAGAATGGAAATCACATTATCTCTTTATTTTATTCTTAAATAAAGGGTAAGGATATATTCTTTTGAATATTTTCTTAGCGCATCCAAGGTTTTGTTTCACATGATGTACATGTGAGCGCTTATGACTATATGCTCTGTAATCTTATTTACCTATAAGAGCACTTGTAAATTCTTACAAGTGACCTTACTATCATTATAACCTCCTACAGTGAGTTGAATGCACACTCTGGGAATTGAATAAATACAGCGTTATCCGTGAACAGGGAGACCTGTACATAGTAGATGATCAATAAATATCTGGCAACATACAAATTGCCACAGATGGATATTTACTCTTGGGAATACATCTACATTTCATATTGTCTTCCTTGCAAAATAACTTTCAGCAGATGTTGGTACATAAGCATAACTACACTTGTTAATCTAACTCCCACTATCTAATGTTTCTCTTTTCACAGATGTGTAGTTACAGGAAAGACTGCTTGGTCCCATTGCACATATAAGCTACTGTTAACATGCAATATTTTTGATTAACTAGATGTTAACTTTATTAAACAAGATTTGCTTGGCACTACCTAACTCTGCATCTAACATGTGTCTGTAGGTCAGGAGACAGAATTTCCTATGCCAACCACACCTGCAAAACACATGCATAAATAACAATGCAAGACAGAAGGGAAGGCTTACCCTATTATGTTGAAAAGTAATACACGAGAATAAAAGCATAAGAAAAAAATCACCTGGTTTCTAAAGTTTCCTGGTGTAAGACAATCCAGAAAGAATTATCTGGCATTAAATACAGAAGGCTGTAATGAAAAGATTAAGTAGGTAATTTCATAGTGGTTTTTATTTTGTATTTCTAGTAAAGCCCATAATAATCCTTAAAGTCGAAACATCCCAGGAGCATGCATAGTCTTGAAGAAGGCCTGCTTGTGATTGTCAAGTGTGACAGAGCACTACACGAACCAAACTCTTGACATCACAAAAGGATTATGTTTTTTAACAAAAGACATCAGTAATGACATGGAATGACAAATCTGGGTACTCAAGCAAAGCAGAAGTAAAAAGGAAACAGCCGAAGTTGGTCTCGGTACTCATTCTTGGCACTGTACAGGGAAAGAAGGGATTCTAATTTTCGTGTGGTTTCTAGAAAGCTCTGAGATCAGCCCTAATATAACCATGTTTGATAGTTCTTAAATCAATTCTTAGTTTCAGTGCCTCATGCCAATTTTACTCTCTGCGGGTCTCCAGCCTTTCTGAAAGCATTCACATTGTCGTTGCATCTCCAAAGCCAAAGGGCAGTTTACAGCATAGAAGGGATTCTCTACCTGCCTGGTCCTCGCATGAGCTTCAAGTGGTCTCTTAACCTCCAATGAGTGATTGTGAAAGCTTGTGCACAGCAAGCATCAGATCCTCACCAGGGTCCCTGACTCAAATATGTGAAGAACACTATCAACAAATACAAATGTTTAAATTAATATCTGAGGTTTGTACAATAGCTAAGACACATTACAAATTAATAACTGTTCTGAATGTGAACATTTCAGAATACAGAGAGAAAATTCTTACCTTAATTTAGAGAGTTGGTACAATGTCAATTATATCCAGTGGGATGAGGATTGTGTTTGTGTCTGCGGAGGTGGTGGGGGAAATGACAAATTTCTGGAACAATTAGTCATGGGGAGAAAAGTCCATTTATATTTGGGTTGCTTCCAAGTGGGTGTGGGTGAGTGGGTGGGTAGGTGGGTGGACGGATGACAGGTATTACTATTTGAATTACAAAAATCATTAAACTTGTTCAATTACACATCAGATGAAATTAAGAATTATATTTAACTTTTTAAAGATTATTTTTAGGATTATGATATATAAATCTAATGATGTTAACTATAACTATTTATGAATGGTAATTACCTTGAGAACTCTTTATATTAAAATGAAGAAAATTAAATTAGATATTTTAAAGTTTTAAGGCTAAGATGACTCTGATGATATATCAGTACAAAGTTTTTAGTCAGTATTTAAACACCAAGTATTTGTTTTAAATTTATGGACTATGATAAATACTCTTATTTAGAGCCTCCATTAAGAATTAAATTATTGAACTACAAACAAAGCAAATTAGATTTTCTCAACATAGTTTAAGATACAACTTTAATATTATTAAAATTAGAGATTTACCTCTTTAATTTCAATATAGTGTCAAAGATACAGGGCATAGGAAAATTCATCGTCAAAATACTTGTTAATTTGCAACATAAGAAGTATATTTAAATTCAGTGTCCGATATGTATATAAAATGATCAGATATTAATTATTCACTAATAATATTAATTTCACATGAGTCCACAGGGGCTTCTATGGAAATGCACTAGGAAGCCCTAGAATGCCACCTCCCCTCAGATAGGCAGCTACCTATCGGCACATAGGAGGGTAGAGTCAGGATGAGCAGACCCAGTTATGCCTTCCACAAAATACCAATCATTTAAGTCCTTCCAGGAATAAAGTCAGCTTGGAGGTCCCTTCACAGGGAGGAACTATCAGAAGAAACAGATGTTTCTCCCTAACATGTACTGTTGCCATTTTTCTGGTTTGTTTTGGTTTCATTGCTTGAGTCCTACTGCAGCATTCACTAAAAGAGTTGTATAAGATTAAAACAGAAACACAGTCTATTTTATTTTAATTATAACTTCCAAAAGACAAAGTGCAAAATCTTAAACTCTGATGTCATTGGAATACTTCCAATAGATGGAAGTTTCCTTCACCCTAAGAGTTACAGGCTTTTTTTTTTGGTAACACACAGTCCCAAACTCACAAAGAATACAAGATCACACGAAATTCTTGAAGACACATAATATTATAATAAAATGCCAGCATGTTACCCTAAAGAATGCTAACGGCAAGAAAATTTGAAGATGAAAACTGGATAGAATGGTGTCTGAAATTTACTTGAAAAGAAAAAACAGTCCCTACAGAGGCACCCTATGGTGGAAGGGACATTGCGCTGAAAGATGCAGCCTGCCCAGCTGGTCCTGAACCCCAATGTGCTTTAGCTCCCTCACTCGCTCACCCTGACACTGAAGTCTGAGGGTAGACTCCAGGTCGATGTCTCCATATTCTAAGAAGTACAGCATGACGCAGGGATGGAGAATAGCGGATTTGAAAACACACTGTCCTAGGGCGCTTTCTCAGCTAGTTCTTCTGTTCATCTGAGCTTGGACACTTATAAGATCTCTCACAAACTCAGTTTGCTCACCTGTATAATAGCAATAATACCACCCCTCTAAACAGGTTGTCATAAAAGATGATAATATATGCACAAATATATATAATTATATATAATGTCCAGCACAGTACCTTAGAACATGCCTTGATATATATATGGTCACTGTTACATTTATATTAGTAAAATACACTAATTAGTAGAATTAGTGTAATTGATTACCAGTAGCATATAAAACTATAGCTGCTACAATGTAATACGTGAACTATTTGAACCAAAAACTGAAGTTTCAGTTAAGGCAGTTATTTTTTTTTAATCATATCAGACAGCAAAGCATAAAATAACAAACCCTTAAGTACTCCCCGATTACAGTCTTATCTGTATGTATAAGGAAACTAGTTGTGAGTAGGGATTTGCACTTTCTGAACTACTATTTAGACCAAAGTCAGTCTTATAAGAAAGCTATCACATGCACATCATTTCAGAGATAACTAACTGGGTGTTCTGTGCTAGTATGCTCCAATCATCTACTCTCCCCAAGAAAGAAAAGTAGGGGCAACCCTGTCCTCCAATGGAGCTTAATCCAAAACCACAAATTTAGTCTGATGTGAAGTCTTTCTCCCAAGAGAAGTCTGAGTAGCAGTGCAGGGAAGGATGCTGCACCCCGGGGCACAGAGAGGCATTGTTAGCTATCACCCAGAAGGGAGGAAAAAGAAATCATGAAAAGTCGCTTTGAGCAACAAACACAACTTTGACTAATTTATAATTTGGCTGCTTTGGGTTCTTTCACATTTACAAAATTATATGGTCACCCCAGTTCCCAAGCTCTTGAAAGGTGCTTAGAATCCTCCACGGAAACTTCCAACTTGGCTTTGCCTTTACTTCCCACCTTTATGGTCTCTGAAATGATCACATTTTCTTGAAATTGTGTTCTTTCTCAGCCTCCAAGAAATACATCTCTTGGGTTTTCTCCTTATTCATTAAGTATGCTTTTATTACTAACTTCTTTCATTATTTTTCCTTCTCTTTCCAAATACTTTGCTGTTCCCTAAGGTTCAGTTCATAGGTCTCTTTTCTTTTCACCTGATAGTCTCATCTTTGGAATTTCATAAAATTGCATTTTCAGTTCTGTCCTCCATGTAAATAATTCCCAAATCTGCATCTCCATTCCTGATGACCTCTGTCCCATTTACCAGTTCTGCATTTGTGGCTGCCAGATGGACAAGAGGACCTGCTCTCACACTGATACACTCCAAAAGCTTTTCTCCCCCATGAGTTTCCCATTTCAATGAAAGGCAACTCTGTCCTCCCAAGAGCTGAATTCTCATTACTTCTGCTCTGGACTTCAACTTTTATCACCTAGACTTTTGATCCCTCCCTTCTCTTTTCTAAACCTTCCTTTCCACCACAACCAAATTAATAGTTATGAAACAAAGTTCATAACAGGTCCATTTCTATTTAAAAAATCAAAAACTTTCCAAAGAAATCAGGTGTCCACCAAAGGCCAAACCTATGAACCTGAGATCCAAGTTCCTCAATTCCCTGACACAGATTTCTGATTGTTTTCCCTCAATACTGTCCTCCAATCAGGTATATTAAAGGACAGTGTTTGCCCTGTAGCCCCTTACACATCTTTTGCTTACTCTGTATAAGTTCTTTCCTCCAACAGAATAATGCAATACAGGCAGACCTCTGTATTGTATTATTGTGGGTTTGGTTCCAGACCACTGCAATAAAGTGAATACTGCAATAAAGTAAATCACATGAATTTTTTTGTTTCCTAGTGTATATGTTATGCTTACACTGTACTGTAGTCTGTTATGCATACAATAACATTATGTCTAAAAAAAGTGTACATACCTTAATTTAAAAATACTTTATTGCTTAAAAGATGCTAACCATCGGGCTTCCCTGGTGGCGCAGTGGTTGAGGGTCCGCCTGCCGATGCAGGGGACGCGGGTTCGTGCCCCGGTCCGGGAGAATCCCACATGCCTCGGAGCAGCTGGGCCCGTGAGCCATGACCGCTGAGCCTGCGCGTCCAGAGCCTGTGCTCCGCAACGGGAGAGGCCACAACAGTGAGAGGCCCGCGTACCGAAAAAAAAAAAACAAACAAAAAAAAACCTAACCATCGTCTGAGCCTTCAGCGAGTTGTAATTTTTTGCAACAGTAACGTTAAAGATCATTGGTCACAGATCACCATATCAAATATAATAATGATGAAAAAGTTTGAAATTTTGTGAGAATTACCAAAATGTGACACAGAGACACTAAGTGAGCAAACGATTTTGGAAAAATGGCGCTGATAAGACTTGCTCAATGCAAGGTTGCCACAAACTTTCAATTTGTAAAAAACATAGTATCTGTGAAGCACAATAAAGTGAAGTGCAATAAGACAAGGTGTGCCTATACTAAATGCAACAGACAAATTCTTTTCTAGATGTGTTTACATCCATTGCAAATCACCTTTATTCATTCTATTGAGATTTATTATAATCACTATGATGGGTTTTATTCAATATGATTTTCAAAAGAATCTCCTATTTTGGTTATTTTCCTCTAACATAGATTATTTTGAATTATGTTTGATTACTTTTTTTTAAAGGACTGTCAAGTTAATCTTATTGCATAAGCCCAAGTCCCTCCCTGTGTATATTAAAGGATATTTATGAAAAAGAGTAAACCTTTGAGTATGAAAGAGAACTAAGGTGTAACCAAAACAGTCACAGAATCACAGAGTCTTGGCAAGGGATCTTCAGGTTCATCTGATTCGATCTGTGACCCTCTGCTGAAACCCCCAATGGCACCCCTGCCAGACAATGTTCTGGCTGCTGCCTGATTCTCCAACGGGAGGAAGCTCATTACTTTGGAGGATAGGACATTCCATTGTCGGCAGCTCTTATTGTTAGAAAGTTCTTCCTTACTCTGGGCCAAGATATACTTCCTGGTAACTTTTCCTCATCACTCCCACCAGCTCTAATGCTACAAACACTTGGGCTTCTGTTATTTCTGGAAAGTTAGGTAATAGGACTCCTACAGTCTGTTAGTGTTTGCAAATCCAATGTATTGTTTTATGGAGCCCAGGATGGCATAGTCTGGATCACCTAGGTGCTAACCAATGTACTATATGTCTACTCTATCTGGTAATGTGGAGTAGTTTTACCTTTCTTTTCTTTCCTTTATCACTTTCTTCCTTCAGCCAAACTTGCTGTTTTGACTCCCTGCTTCGTACATGAAATGGTATTCTTTCTAGTTTCCCCACTGGATTATTTCTTCCATCCTTTGTCTTTCCACTAATGACCTTATTTCTAGCATTTCAAGTTGAGCGGTCATACTTTGGGGCTCACCTTGGAAACACCCTAAAACTACCACAGAACAGACTGCCGTACCCATTCATCGGGAGTTATTGGAAAACCCACTTTCCTCCCCCAGTGAACAATCTGATATCATTAATTGGCAATAATTTATATCAGCTTTCCTTCAGTAAACACCATTAGTTTACCTATACACTGTCCCTTAGAAAAGATGAGCAAAAATCCATTTGAAATAAGGGGAATGATAGTGTGGACAGGACACAGGACTGGAGACAGAAGGCCTGAACCAAGCTCTCCCTGCCTCTAAGTCCCTAAAGTGATGATGGGCAAATCAATTAACTTCTCTGGAACTCAATTTCCTCATCCCTAAATAATGATAAACTACAATGCACCAGAGACATCTATCATCGTTTCAGCTGCTCTGTAGTGTGACATGGGTATTTTTAATTCCATCCTCAAAAGATCTGAACATGAAGTACTGTTTCCAAGTTCCCGAGGCCTGAAGTTTAAAGGTGATGAAGGTGAGTTAACAATCCAGTTGGCCTGATTCCAACACGCATTCTTGAGTACACCACACACTAAAATGAGGAAGAAGAATTTGCTGATGATCAAGGTCTATCATATTTTATGATTCTAATGACATATGCAAACACTTGGGGAATAGTAAAATCACTTAGAAGGGATATAACCCTAAAAAGCCAACATTGAATATGCTTGGTGATGAATGAAAACAAATCAGTCATCACACAGTGCTCTTTTTCTGGCCATTCGGGCCTCTCATTCTATCTGAAGATGTTTCCTGGGTGGGTTTAATCACTGAGACATTGATTATTTGACAAATTCAAGCAAGAAAATAATATAATGGTGCCTCATTAATCAAGCCTTGTATCATATATTCTCTTTGCTGTGAAATGTGAGGCAAATGACAGGATCATACTTTTCCAGGGTTATCACCATTTGGATAATGTAAGACTGTTCAGTTCAGACACCTCTGAGTCAGTGAGGTGAGTGTTAGGCTGTTTTTATGCTCAGCAGACTTCCTAGTGTAGGTAGCTAGGATGGTAACTATACAACACACTGGCACTGCCATATGCTTAACCTTTCAGGCACCTGGACAGAAGTCCTTCCCTGGAAGGTTTAAGAACTCCTATTGGCCTCTTCCTCTTGCCATAATCCTTCAGCCCATATTATAGTTTTTCCCTTGTTTCTCTGGAGTGGGAGGGAAAGGACCTCAAGGACATTCTTACTAATTCACATAAAATAATTTACAGAGGGGGCTTCCCTGGTGGCGCAGTGGTTGAGAGTCCGCCTGCCGATGCAGGGGACACGGGTTCGTGCCCCGGTCCGGGAGGATCCCACATGCCACGGAGCGGCTGGGCCCGTGAGCCATGGCCGCTGAGCCTGTGTGTCCGGAGCCTGTGCTCCGCAACGGGAGAGGCCACAACAGTGAGACGCCCGCGAACCGAAAAAAAAAAAAAAAATTTACAGAGGAGGAAGGTCTGGAAAAAACCCCAAAGATTAAAAAAACAAATGTATATAAAATAAACATTATCATTATCTCTCTTGCAAAAGCTCTAATTTCTTGACTAGGTAAATAATAATGTTTTATGGCCACACAACAACCAAGCTTCACAGCAAGATTTATAAGGAAAGGAAATCATTTCCTCGAGAAACTGCCTTGGAATGAGGTGGCTCATTATCTAAGCCAGCAGAATGTCAACTCTGCTTAACCCAGACTTCCTTCACACATGAGTCAAAAAACATCCTGGTTAAAAACATTCTAGTTTAGTGGAGAACAGAGAAAGGTCGTCAAGCCAATATTCACATAATTTACTTTTATTAAAAATAAAAAACTTTCCATCTCTATGGAATGTCATCTAATACTTACATATGTTTACATTTCTTTGTGAATAGAATTAGAAGAGATTGTCACTTATATTCCAGACCATGCTACTTACTCATCACTACGTTAGCAAGTTCAGTAACCAAATCTATTTTAAGGAAGGATGGGAACCTATTATATATTATAGAGATATATTCATGCTAAAGTAATCAACAAGGGGTAAGCTACCCATGTGTTGATATTAAATTCTGTTATATCTACTTTAAGAAGAATTGTGTACCGGACCTGAATTTATATATGCTTTCTCTTTTTTCTGGAACTCCAATATATATATTTTAGATTTGACAGTATTTTATTCTAAAGTTTTAAAGATCTTTATTTAATTTTGCCATTGTAAAGCTCTCATTAACATGAAGTATCAATAGAGTCCTGAATTGTAAAAATGCAGTTAACTTTTTTGACATAATATTTCTTCACATCTCACTAAAAGATGGCCTAATACACAAGACAAAAAAATTAACATGAAAACATGCCAAACTCCACAAGCTGTGAATTAAATTGATTAGTTAATAGAGAGGGGGTGGGGAAAGCAGTGACATGTATTTTCCTACTTAGTCATAAGTACCCAAAAAAAAAAGCAATTAAAAAATAGAGCAGAGGGCGATAGTTTTCACGAACTATTCTGTTTCATTAACCCTGCTAACAGTGATCAATATTGCCTCTTTAAATTTTTTTGTAAATATTCCAATCTAGATCTATAGTCTGTGAATACAGTGCACTTCAGAACAATTTTCATGAACAAAAATAAAACAAAAATAAGTTAGCGACATTTCTAAAAAGTTTTCTTTTAGCATCCTTTTCAGAAGGTATGTCATTGTTGGATTCCCACTACATTTTTGTCATTCACAGTGATGATTATACCGGCAAACACAGAACGGAAGAATCTCTTTTCACTTCTGACCCTGCAAGATGAGATCACAGAAAGCCTCACACAAAGCCCATGGGCTGCAGGACATGTTTCACTGGGCCTAAAAGAACACAGTCCTTTTCACTGTGGCTTTCTTTGAACTACACACTTTAAAGGAGCCATAAGACTTGAGGTGGGTGGGAGTGGGTGGGGGGGGCAGGAAGGGAGGCAGTGACAGAGGGAAGAAGAAGAAGAGGCAGTCTATCTTCTCAGAACTAGAGGCATCAAGATGCCAAAGGTGAGAACCTAGTGGGAAACACTAAAAATCCAGGACAATTGAAAAACAGTAGTTTGACAGCTTTTTTTTAAAAAAAGTTCTTTTCCTGCTATATTCTATAGAATATCCATGTCACTCACAGGCATTTCTGACCTCAACTCCAAAGAAGGCTCATCTTCCTGGGCCCCATCAGTGACTTCCAGGCAAAGGCAAGTTTTGCTTCTGTGATGCCATGGACAAAATTGTTGATCAAGCCCCATTATATAAATGAAGCTCAAAACACCCTTTTTGAAAAAAAATTCTCAAATGTTTTTATGTGGGCAAGAACTCCATGCTTTAAAAATACTGTTCTGCAGTTCCTCTGATGTGTAATAAATTGAAAATTGACTTTCCAAGATACAAAGAACACGTTTTCTATACTCTAGTAATAAACACGGAAAGAGTAAGTTGTAAATTCCTCCTCCTCAAAACCCCAAATTAAAGACCATTAGGGAAAAAGGCATATAAATGACTTTCAACTTTCAGTCCACTGAATGCATTCAATACTACAAGGTTATAGTAAATCAAATCTGTCTTCTCAAGCATGTTTCGTTTCTTTTCCTGAGGGGAAAAGCAAGGTATTAAACATCATCTCTTTCTTGATTCTGAACAGAGTATAGAAAACTCTGAGTCCAAAAATGTACCTGGTGGCCTGGTATATGACACTGAGGGTTTAGGGAAGCCCTTTTCTTCATATGGTTTTCACAATTAATTAATTATATTACCATATACCCTCCCACTTCCTTCCGGCTTGCATAAGACCCGTCTGGCTTGAGAACACCACCAAGAAAAAAATGTTTTCACCACCTAATTCCTAACCTCTCCCTTACCCTGTTTTGTTGCTTATATATATATAAAAAAATTGCAGTGGCAAACAAAAAAATTTCTTTCAGGAGGACATGGTTTGTTTGTTTGTTTTCTTGCCAGGGTCTGTTAAAGACTAAAATAAAGGAGCCAACAGTTGCTGGTGATGGGCTGCAGTGAAAAGTGAAGTTCAAGAGCAGCACTCACATACCTAACCTTTACACAGCTGCCTTTCCCTTACAATCTCCTTTTCTACCCTCTTCTCATTAGAAGTGGCAGGTTGGCGGTAGATGCATGACTCTTGAAAACTTATGGGAGGAGCAAGAAAGCCTAAGGAGTAAACTGGGAACGCCTTAGCTACCTAAGTATTAAAACGCCAACATTTAAATGGAAAATAAACCTTCAGTGTAAGAACACCTTTCCATCACTTCCAGGTCCTATCATTTACCCTCTGTGTGGATCACAACAGCAATGACTCGGGATGGGAGCTTTCTACAAATAACAATTATTCCCTGAAGTAAAGAGGAAACACTAGAAATTGTAGATTAAATTCACTGTTAGAATTATCTGATTATCTAAATTCATTGTTAGAATTATCTTTTAGTAAGAATCATGAGAAATCTTATGGATTAATAAAAATAGATGTTAAAGGTTGCAGCAGATGGCTGATGCCCCAAAGCTGGTTGCTTATGTAATCTTTTACTTCCCTTTCAGAAGTGAAAATATTAGAGGAAAAAAAGGAATATTACCTTGAAATGACTTTTTAGCACAAACATTCTCTTTATGCCACTTTTAGTTATTAACAGTTTATTAAGATAAACAAGCAAACAACATTTAGAAAGGAAAAACAACTGCTAATGAGACATGCACATTACTGTGCTGACCCCGGAAAAGTCTTCTAAATTTGTGGTTTCCCCCAAAGTTCATTTTTAAGATCCTTAGTTGAAACAAAATATTATTTTCCAAAATAATATTTACTTGGTGAATAACTATTCACTGTGTTTAACAATTACAGCTAAAACTTCATCGGTGCTTTCCAGGGGGTCAGGCTCTGCTAAATACGTTACATGGATTCTTTTATTAAATTACCACAACGACCCTAGGAAGTAGGAACTATCATGACTTCATTTCACAGAGAAGTAACTTTTCCCGAGGCCACATAACTGGTACATAAACAGTGGTACCCGTATTCCAACTCATAGTTTGTCTTCAGAGCCCACATACTGAGCCATTCCACTCTCCAATCTCAGGTAGCCAACATGGTGGATGCAGACATCAATAAGAACAGTATTATAAATGCTGGAGAGGCTCCTTAGATATCTCAAGAAAAACATTAAACTTAATTAACCAGAATTTCAACTGCAATGGATGAGTTAAAACAGTGGCCCTCAAACTTTAGCTTGCACGGGAATCACCTTGGAGGGTTTGTTTAAATGGACTGCTGGACCCCATACTCAGAGTTTTTGAGTCAGCAGGCAAGGATGGGGTCCAAGAATGTGCATTTCTACCAAGTTCCCAGATGATACTGATAGTGTTGGTCCCAGGACCAGATCACACTTTAAGAGCCACTGGTATAAAACATCACTCTGGTGATATTTATAATTGAGACATGAGGGAAGAATTTTTTGAGTACTATTACTGAATAAAAAATCAGGCATCAAATACATACCCTGACTCCTGGTTATGGAGATGAAGTCAATTTTGTCAGAGAAGGATAGGCACATGAGGGTGTGTGACTCTTTGTAGCCTTTGCATGGTTGGTGTCTGTGGGCCCTTTGGGGATCCACCTCTAACATTAATAGAAAGAACCAGGACTAGGAGCCAGAAAAGCTATGTTCTGGTTCTTACGCTACACAACTGGGTTTAAATATTCTTCAATTCAGTCTCCTCCCCTGGAACACAGGAATAATAATTCCCTTGTTTTTGTTTTTGTTTTTTTAAATGCACCAAAGAATAATACACAGAATAAAGCAGCATTACTGAGACTCTAATTAAATTTGATTTAATCTCAAAATGTAGGAATTCTGTTTTCTTTAGAGAAGATTACATTTTATACCAGTTTATGATTGTTGATCATAATAACGAGTCATGATTAGGGCATATTTTAATTCAAAAATGTCCTAAAGAAAGACAATGAAGGTGGGAAAATTGGAATACAGTTTTACCCCTTATAAAAGTAACTGACTTCTAAACAATAAAATGAAGAGAGATTGGTTAGCAATCCTCTTGAGGAGAAAGAACAGAAACAGAAGAAAAGGTGATGGGTAGCAATTTACCACAAGCACAGGTACAAGAGTTCTGGTGTTACACAGTTATCAAGAAAAGGTAATATGTATTTCCTAGACATATCTAACAGCTTATTTTTCAACTGATTTGAGTAACAGTGGTCAGCCTCAGAAGTTTGTTCTATGTCTGCACTAATAAAATTGGTTTCTTACTAGCACTGATTTTCGTACTGTGTTAAGAAACAACATTTCCTAATATAAAAGGTGGACCTCACTTGTTAAATTTGAATCAGGGGATTTTTCCAGTTTATACAGAAAGTTGTTATGATACTTCTAGTTCCTCCTGGTCCTCAAAGACTCATTAAAAAAGAAAACTAAATTCCTCTTTTTCTCTTCCTGTCATTATTTTAGTTGAAGCTGTGTTTCATTTGCTTCATCCTTTATTTTATGAGGCTTTAAAAATTAAAACAATTTTAGAAAAATAATCTCCCACTGGCGATTGCATTACATCCGAAAACAACTTAATTAATAAGTATAAATACTCAAACAAAGTTTTAGAGCAAGATGGGATACTAGTCTTTCATAATCAGGCCAAGATGAGAAATTGCAACTTTCGCAATACCCGTGATTTGGTACTGAATCACTAAATAATGTATTAAGACTTTTCTGGATGCTATCAGTTTCTGAAACAATGATATATGTCAATTAATCTAAAAAGATTCTTAAAGTGAAAAGATTTTTAAATTAAAAACAAACCTATGCAAATACAAATCCCACAAGTGTACAAAAAGGGCTCACCAACCCCCCAACACACACACACACTCTCCCTTAACCCTCACACAACCTGATCGTATAGCCCTTTCCACAGATGCTTCTGTGATCACTTCAGCCATGAAGTCTCTGTCTCCACCTAATAACTGAGTTTTGATAACAGATGATCTCAGTCTCATAGAATGAGTCTGTCTCTGCACCATTAATTTAAAAGAACAGCTAACAGTCAAGGGGTACATAGGAACAAAACAACTCTGTTCCAGACAAGGAGTCAGCATTCAGCGTGACACTTATCTTGAACCACATTCAACACCAAGAAGAAAAAAAAAAGAAGAAGCTGAGAGCCTGAAAAATGATGATAATATTGGATATTATAAATATGTAGGCCCAATGAGATCTGCCAATTATCTTTCCAAAAATCTTGCTCATTTTTAACTCCTGTTTCCTTTTGTATGGGAGTTCTGAAAATTCACAAGTCTTGAAGCAATGCAGGGAAAAGGAACCACAACAACTGGGAAGTGCTTATTAATAATAACTTGTTAGGATGGAATATAGAGAAACAAAAATAACAGTTCTGAGTCTGTCTTGAGGCACACTGGCTTAAATCAGCCTGCCTCATTATTCCAGAAGCAACATGTTTAAAATCAAGTAGAATTCTTTTGAAGACTCACTTTGAAAACCTGAAGCCATTAGTCTGAACTTTCTCCCTCCTATTTTAACACTTGCGCACTACAGCCCCACTCATCTAGACTCACACATACTTTGCACACATGGCATATCTAACACTGAGTATTGCTGTTGCTTATTATTCTAAGCCCTGTGTCTATTTCTATGTTGTAATTGTAGTCATCTTGCCAACTTCATAGAATTATTTAGTGTTAATGGAATTTTAGGTGGTTCTTTGTTTTTTTTCTACTGTAGATAGTATTAAACGAGCATCTTCACGTGTGAAACCTTTGTTGCTATTAAATTATTCTTTTGGCTAAATCTCCCAGTAATTAATCAAAGGTACAACATCATCTTCCTCGATGAATCCAGCATAGACTAGTTTTAAAAATCAAACATCTAAATTTAATTTTAGTATACTAAATCCTTTTTTAAAAATCTGTAGATACTCATCTAAATGAGAAGCATATCATATAAATTGAAAAACGATTAAAGCACTGATTGCATCATGTTTCTAAATAATGCATACTGAGAATACTTTAATTTGATTTAAAAGAATTGGACACAGACACAATGAATTTTGAAATATTTGGTCATAAACAGTCAAAAATACCAAGTCCAAAATGTACTAATTCCTATATTACAAAAAATAAGCTCCTAGTTGGTTGTTTGGATTTTAGAACTGTCTTTCCCATGGAAATAACATAATAAAATTCAGTTAAAATCCCAGGCCAACTCATAACATAGCTAAGACAAAATTAATAGCAGCCCAGAATCCCAAATCCACTTAATACCCTGGAGCCTCAGCCCAAGATTCTGCTAAGCTAATGAGCCTCCTGGGAAATGTACAGAATATGAAGATCATGGAAGCTCCAGTGCCTCTCCCCCCTCCTATGGAAAGAGGAGGAAAGCGGGTTACCATAGGGAATGTGCTGGAAGCAGAAACCTACCATGGGGATAGCTCAGTCAAGAAAAGACAGGAAGAGACAAACTTCATGATACTGGACTTTTAGACATGTTTTGTTAAGGCAAGAGTTCTTATGTTATCAACTTCTTAGGAAGTTTTTCTTAAGTACTATGTAATTTGGGGTATATGCCAACAGAGCCAAAATGAATGAAATGCAGAATGAGCCACCAGGGTCTGCAGCACTCTGAACAGTTCAAGTAGATCTGTCCAGTATGATAACTAAAATGCACATCTTGTGTCTTGGTCTACTTTTTCAAGACATAGCTTCTATGCCTTTCTTGTCAAACCTGTAGAGTGGATGGGTTACCTTCATCTCAAATATCTCCCTTTAAATAATATGCTTTAATTCATTCACATTGCAGTACACACACTCTCTTAGTTTTGTGCAGAACACAAGAAGAAAAAAAAGAAGACATAGCCCTTACAGTTTAGGCACTCATAATCAATAAAAATGCAAACACAAACAGTAATAATCATAAAGCATAATTTGGCAAAAAAACATAGAATAAGTACAAATTATTATAGAATTCCAAAGGAGAAATGAAAAAAAAAGTGGGGATATAGAAAAATATTTCCTGCTCCACTTCTACCTTTAAAGTGTTATCTAACAGGTGGTTACATTGATATATACATACATGAAAATTAAGGGAAAAAACCTACTCATCTTACCAGCCTCATTTTAAATGCTCCTGATGTGAGGAAGCATTTAACACACGTCTTGAGATGGGGAGGCACTTTATTATGTAGCAAAGAAGGAGAAAGGCTTTTTAGGTTGGGGAAATAGTGTAAAGAAGACTTAGAGGCAGGGAAATATATGAAATGTCAGAGAAAAATATGTTTTTCAATTTGTTTCTTAGATTATGAATAAGGAATCTTAGAAATGGCTTAAAAAATACTAGTTAAGAATATATGGTGAAGGATCTCGAATGTCAATCCGTAAAGGCAGTACTTCATCCAGCAAGCAAAAGCTCTTCAAGGTTCCTGAGCAAATTACACTCTAAGAAATGTTTATATGAAAGTGGTTTATTACTAGCTTGCAGATGAAAACAGGAGACAACGGCATCAGTTTTTCTATCATTACAAAAGTTGAGGCAGGAAACCATAAGGGTCTGCATTAGAATGAAGATCATTCAAAAACCCAAAGAGATACAACAGATGCTCCCAGATTTAGCAATAGATTAGGTCTCAGAGAAGGGTTGCTAAGGGAGAGTCAAAGATACCTTTGACATCTTGATTCTGGAGGGAAGAAAAATTATAGTAGTGACACACTGAAATCAGGAAAAAGCAACTCTGAAGAATATCTTAGGCTGCAGCCCAGAGGTCCGAGAGAAACTCTCCTAATCAACCTGCACTTAACTGATGCCTCAGGTTAACCTACTCTCATGACTTTCTTTGTAAAATACACTGAATGACACTCACAGTGAGCTGAATATTCAAAGCTAATAGTCCTCTGAACAGCTGCTCCCAGAAGTTGAGCTGTTCTTATTAGATCATGTTTGTTCCCGACTATTTTTTGCCAGTTATACTTCATATTCTAGCTATGAAATTTACTATATTTTACATAACCCAATAAAAATACAAAAGTAAACGTATATATGGGTCTATGAAAACTTAGTTGAATCATTAGGAAAGTTGTGAATAGAGGTAAATAAAAATAGCTGTTCAATTAGATATGGGTGAGATGATCTTTAATGACTAAATGGTAAACCTCTTAAAAATGAGGATTTTGTGTTCAGATCACTTCAAAAGCAATCTCTCTTCACTCTAAAGGAAACAAAATTAAAAATCACTGTGCTGTATGTAAATTATATCTCAATAAACCTGGAAGAAAAAATCAATGATGACACTTTATGGGCATAATTTATTCAAAAGAGAAAACACTCTCCAATTAACAAATCTATCCTCAAAGAAAAGGACTTTGTTCTATATCCAATGATTGGCTAAAAATGTAAGCTTACATTCAGTTCAAATAAAATAGTAGGGACTCCTGGCTCCAGCCATAATGAAGTAACAAACGTTGGACTCCTCCTCTCAGCAAAAGCAAACATATAAGTGGACAAAATACACACACACAAGAAAAACTGTTTTCAGACACTGGATAACTGATAGAACAAACATTTGATCCTTAACAGAAAGAAACACAAGAAGTGTGAGCCCCATATTTCTGTCTGACAGCACTTTCCAAGCCACTGCACAGGTAACTGGAACCCTAATAGAGAGTGGTAGCTTCACAAGATAGAAGAGCCATAAAATTTCCCTACTCTATTATCACATAAGCTTGGTGTCAAGGTACCCCAGTATATTAATAATATATGAAGATTTTTTTAAAGAAAATAAAATGTCCTATCCAATGGCTAGAGCCAATGGAATTGTAACTACTAGCACAGGTCCCACTGAGTAAAACATCAGCTAAATCAGCTTAATTTTAAACTTGTCTGAAACTCAGAAATGAGATCAGACTTTAAGATGTAAAAGTTGAGCTTCACCTTTTTGTAATACTTACTGAAGTTTAAAATGATGCCACTTTCCCCCTTTGGATTTACTGAATTATACATAGTACTTCCTCAAAGTATCCATCCAATAAGGATACAGTCTCTCTTTCAGAAGATGTTTTTGTATAACCTGTGCATCATCTGGGATCTTAATATTAACAGTTGATGATTATTAGTCTCATTATTTTGCTTCCATCGATGGCCACATTCTCATTACACCATTCCTAGGCAAATAGTGATCTTTACCCAGGGACACAGTCATAGCAGGTGCATCTTTTGAAATGAGACTGTCTTGACTGATGCTTTCAACCCACTATTTACCCATGAAGACCTCTCAAGTTAGGAACCAGGGCAGAACAAATAACCTCTCAGAAACCACTCACCAGGTGCTGAGTGTAGTCTAGGTTGGAAGTTTCAAGTGTTTGACTGAAATTCACTTTCTGATTCATGCTTTATATTTGCTGAGCAATCAAATTTACAAAAAAGATTTGTGGAATTTTTCACAAATACCACATGTTTGTGAAATGAGTACAAATCACTTTACAGTAAATGATAAACAGCTCTGTAAAGATAAAATAAAATAAACAGAAAGAAAAACATGCTTATAACACGACAACTAATGGAGTAAGTGTTCCTGAAGCACCCATTTTTGTCTTTCATTTTATGAAGCAAGCCAACAATATCAGTAAGTCTCCCTTAAGGTCTTAGTGAAGAAGCAAAATCTAATATATATATGAAAAATATAACTAATAGAAAAAAATTATATCCTGATCATTGCATGCACTTTTATTAAATGGAGGAAAGATGCTCTCAAGGAAAAGAGCTGCCTGGTAAAGGTACAGTATATAAGTTGAACTTTTGAATGTATGTAGAGGCTAAAGAGGCATGACATGGAAGCTTACACTTGAGCTAGGTGAAGTTTATATCGTTCACAGAAATGTCTTCACACACACACACACACGAGTATTCTTAAGTACTGAAAATATGTGAATAAGCCTAACTAATTCATAAATAGTAAAATAACATATGCCTTTCCTGTTAGCCAAACAAAAGCCAGCAAATCAACAAAGAAGTTGTATTGTAGAAAGCTATTATTTAATTCTTGATATAGATGGTAAAATCGTGATAGTTCTGGAGGCATTAGAATTCTATTTAATGTGTCCTCTTAGAACTCTTATGAGTATTTTTTCCAGTTAGCTGAGATTTTATTTTTTGGAGGTATAATTGACACACATTAAAATGCATAGATTTTAAGTGTGCTGTTCAATCCATTTTGATGGATGTATACCCCTATGTAACTACATCCCGACCAAAATTGGGAACATTTCCATCAACCCAGTGTATCTTGCAGTGTCCCCTTCCAGTCACTTGCTCCTTGGAACTCAGTCATCCAGTGTAACCACTTCCAACCACCCTCTGCCTGATTTTGCCAGAAACAGAATCTAAAAAATCAGGCACACAAGTTTCACTACATGTAATAACTTGTCTCCTCCTACCTACAGTCCATGAGGAATAAAGCTCCAGTACACACACCGAGAAGGTATTTCTGACTATAAAACAACATCTTGGCAAGATTTTATTTCAGAGTCAGCATTTAGCTCATGTTACTGATGGATCAAGTTACCCAGAGTCAACTTAGCAGTGCTATTGACATCGAACCAACCTTTTCATTCTCGTAATTAGTTTAAACGCATCAAAAAATACATTGACACCATAGTATGTACAGTTCAAGTTTAAATAAAATCCAACATAGGTTTATATTTTTTAAAATATGCTTTTCAAAGGCACATTTTCTCTTAAGCAATACAGGATTCACTTGTATTTTTAACCTGAAATAGCCCACAATAGATTTTATTTATGACTAGGATTATTAAAATTTAAAATACTCAGAAGGTACTATGATCTTACTTTTGAAAAAAAATAAAAGTTCTCCTTTAATGACAGGGAAAAACAAAATTATACAAGTTCAATTTGATGACTAGACTTCAAATCTGATTTTTTTAGCTTCCAGATGAATAACAAAACCGGTTTAGTTTCTATATTCTTCCCTAAGAGCTAAAAGACTTCTAACCTATTTAACAAAGCCTAATGAACTGCTTTTCTAACCAAAACAATGGTAAGTTCTGACTTACAGCGCTACATTTTTATATCTATGTATTTCTGCTTCAAACAAATGGGAGTTTTAAATGTAAATTAGCCAAAAATTCCCAACTCAAGGTATTTTTAAATATAACTATAACGAAGATAAATGTTGTTGTAAAGCAAAGCCAGGCACACATAGCAGACAAAGAAAAACGACAGTATTTCAGCTTCACTTGAACCAACCATTTTGAAATAAATATCCTAATAACTGGCATATAGAAAATTTTAAGATATGAAAAGTACTCAAAAAGAAAGAAATAGGAATGGGAAACAGAACTAACTGGCAAATCAGGATGTAAACCTGATTTAAGTGAGCAAAAGAAAAAAGAGGTAACATAAGCTTCTAGGAAGTCAGAGGCACCTAAAGGAACAATTTAAAGAACATGAAAAACATGTAAAGAGGTCTATTCTAAAAGTTGAATATAAGTCATCTCATTTTGTGACACAATTTCAACCTAAAACAGACTTTCTATGAAGAAAATATTTTCTTGTCCTCTTAATAACAAAAAGTTACTGCAGTGAATATGGTCCACCTACTTGAAAAGAATTTTTTAAAATAAATAAACCTTTGGGGAAGTTCAGACTAACTTAGGAGATCTTTAGAGAACCATAACATAATTGTTTACATACACACACAAATTGATAACCTGTCAAGGCATCTTCAAAACAGAATAATCTATTTTTAAGGGTGAGGAAGTAATAAATCCAAATGTAGACTAGTCTTTGAAGACTTTAGGAAATGAAAGGAATGACAAATGAAAATGAAAACTGAATAGAACACAAGTGTGGAGGGGATGTGGGAAAAATTTGTTTGCTTTATAAAGAAGAGACTTGGACATGTTTGTGGGCTAAGCAGGGAAGGTTTAACCCAAGATAAGAAGCTAAACTTACAGGTGATGATGGGGATAACTATGGAAAAGACGGCCAGAGGGGAAGGGGGGAACAGCTTAAAGAATTTAAAGAAAATAATAACTTTTACTATTTTCAACAAAAATGGATTTTTTTTAAAGAGTGTACATTTTAATAGTGATGAGATCAGTTTGGCACTAAAAAAATGTATTTCCATGAGAAGCTTAGCCCTTGGAGCAAGTGAGAATAAATACTCTAGTTATTTTTACTCATTTAGAGGCACAAATAATTATTTTATGAAACTTCCTCTCTCAAATAGCTGGTCTTCCACAAAGATGGAAGGGTTGAACCATTAATTTTTAAACCTCAACATAGTACCTAGGCCAAGCACAAATTTTTTCTCCTAAATAACTGAACACCTATGACTAAATCCTCATTTTGCTTAGCAAAAATATATAAATTCTTCAATTTCTGTACTCATTCAATATTTAATTGAGACACTACTGTCTGGCAGGCACTTGATAGGGCATTACAAAGCTAGGGAGCTGTGACATTACATAAATTAAGGACTGTGGACTGTATCCTGTAGGCAATGAAAATCTTCAGGGGTACTTAAACAGGGCAGTGGCATGATTCCAACGGTGGTTTAACAGAAACACTGGACACACCTGGTGGAGATGAGAGCCTCAGAGACAGTCGTGATAAAGACAAAAAAAGCATTTCTAACCTAGACTCAGCAACTCTTGGTCACAGCTAAATATGAGTTTGAGCAAGAAAGAGAAGGCAGCAAGTGTGCCTAAGATTCTATTAATATCTCCAGGTTTTCGATATATACATGAATGCAGTTCACCAAGGAGGAAAGTAAGACTGCCTTTTCTGAAGTAAAATGGCACCTGATAGAGAAAAAGTATAAACCACAGACTCAGTAAAGAAAAGACAGGTCTGACACTGAGTTACCTAACTATAATCCTAGGGAGTTCTTACCTTCTGTTCCCTTCAGTGTACATTTTTGGTTGCATGTGTCTTACTGAGCTATAGTGGGTAATGACATGCCTATCTCCCCTATTGAGCTAGAATTGCTCATTGAGCTATGACAGCACAGTCCCTCCATTGACATCCTCCACAGTCGGGCCTCCTGCTTAAGCATCTATGTTCATTCTTTATTCTCTTCTGCAGAGACCCTTTATTCTAGACACAGGAAGTAGGGATCCTTCCACAAAATCAGTTTCAATGAATTCCTAGGTTTGCCCTTTCCCTTTCTCTGCCTACCTCACCCTTCTCCACTTCCATGCTCACTTTCCATTTTTTTGGTCAAGATCAGAGATGAAATTCAGTGGGGACGAACCACTCCCACAACTGCAATCAGTTTGTTTGTTTGTTTTTTTAATATCTTTATTGGAGTATAATAGCTTTAGAATGGTGTGTTAGTTTCTGCTGTATAACAAAGTGAATCAGCTATACATATACATATATCCCCATATCCCCTCCCTCTTGAACCTCCCTCCCACCCTCTCTATCCCACCCCTCTAGGTGGTTGCAAAGCACCGAGCTGATCTCCCTGTGCTATGCGGCTGCTTCCCACTAACAATCTATTTTACATTTGGTAGTGTATATATGTCCATGCCATTCTCTCACTTTGTCCCAGCTTACCCTTCCCCCTCCCCGTGCCCTCAAGTCCATTCTCTACGTCTAAGTCTTCATTCCTGTCCTGCCACTGGGTTCTTCAGAACCTTCTTCTTCTTTTTTTTTTTTTTTTTAGATTCCACATATATGTGTTAGCATACAATATTTGTTTTTCTCTTTCTGACTTACTTCACTCTGTATGAAGACTCTGGGTCCATCCATCTCACTACAAATAACTCAATTTCATTTCTTTTTATGGCTGAGTAATATTCCATTGTATATATGTGCCAAATATTCTTTATCCATTCATCTGTCAATGGACACTTAGGTTGCTTCCATGTCCTGGTTATTGTAAATAGAGCTGCAAAGAACATTGTAGCACATGACTCTTTTTGAATTATGGTTTTCTTAAGAGTATATGCCCAGTAGTGGGACTGCTGGGTCATATGGTAGTTCTATTTTTAATTTTTTAAGGAACCTCCATACTGTTCTCCATAGTGGCTGTACCAATTTACATTCCTCCCAACAGTGCAAGAGGGTTCCCTTTTCTCCACACCCTCTCCAGCATTTATTGTTTGTAGACTTTTTGGTGATGGCCATTCCATCTGGTGTGAGATGATGCCTCATTGTAGTTTTGATTTGCATTTCTCTAATGATTAGTGATGTTAAGCATTCTTTCATGTGTTTGTTGGCAATCTGTATATCTTCTTTGGAGAAATGTCTATTTAGGTCTTCTGCCCATTTTTGGATTGGGTTGTTTGTTTTTTTGATGTTGAGCTGCTTATATATTTTGGCGATTAATCCTTTGTCAGTTGCTATGTTTGCAAATATTTTCCCCCATTCTGTGGGTTGTCTTTTCATCTTGTTTATGGTTTCCTTCACTGTGCAAAAGCTTTCAAGTTTCATTAGGTCCCATTTGTTTATTTTTGTTTTTATTTCCATTTCTCTAGGAGGTGGGTCAGAAAGGATCTTGCTGTGATTTATGTCATAGAGTGTTCTGCCTATGTTTTCCTCTAAGAGTTTGATAGTTTCTGGCCTTACATTTAGATCTTTAATCCATTTTGAGTTTATTTTTGTGTATGGTGTTAGGGAGTGTTCTAATTTCATTCTTTTACATGTAGCTGCCCAGTTTTCCCAGCACCACATATTGAAGAGGCTGTGTTTTCTCCATTGTATATTCTTGCTTCCTTTATCAAAAATCAGGTGACCATGTGTGCGTGGGTTTATCTCTGGGCTTTCTATCCTGTTCCATTGATCTATATTTCTGTTTTTGTGCCAGTACCATACTGTCTTGATTACTGTAGCTTTGTAGTATAGTCTGAAGTCAGGGATTCCTCCAGCTCCGTTTTTCTTTCTCAAGATTGCTTTGGCTTGCAATCAGTTTTTACAGCCAGCCATCCAATCTGATTACAGGGAAAGCTCTTCAAATGGTCAATGACAAAGCCATGTGATTTTGTAAGTATTTTTTCATCACCCCTGCTAGGAGATGCAGTTTTAACATTACCTTCTCTGTGCAAACTTTTCTGAGATCTCTTCTGTTATCCCTTGATATCACAGTCACGATTCTATTAGACCACCTATCGCAGTGCTTCCTATTTGTCTCAGGTCAGTCTCCTTATCAACACTAAAACTTCTTGAGTTTAAGGATCATGACTTAGCTCTGCATAGCCAGGACTTTGAAAAGAGTCTGATACATATCTGATACACACACACGTGCAACACTCAAATATTATGGTATTATTGTGACATAGCCCTCAGCTTTTAAATGCACTTAAAAGTAGCATGCTAACTATGTTCTCTGTAACTCCATTAAGTACTATAGTGCTGTCACAAATGTTTAATTTACTTTAATAATATTGGGGCAGGGAAAAGGTTCCGATTAAGAATACCTAACAGATCTTCTAGACTCACTTTGGTAAGGAAAATCCAAAGTCACAAAAGGGCAGCTTGGAAAGCAATTTGTTTCATTCACTACACATTTACTGAAAACCTCTTCTGTGGCATCACAATCACAGCATCAAGTCTGTAAACTGACAGGACCTTAAATCTAAGAAACAGTCGCATAATATAAAGTTACATGTCAATTACATCTCAATTCTTTTTAAAAAGTAATTGTTGCAAATTCAGAGAGAAATTTCCTCTGAAACAGTTACTGAAAAAGTCAGACCTCTCTAATATGTGTGTGTGAGAGACAGGTAAGCAAGTCAGATGATGAGAAGTAATGAGAGTCCTAAACAAACACCAATGAAAGTATCAGGGCTTACTGAACTGGAAGGAAAGTCCTATGTCAAGTTAGCAAAGGCTCTGAGAGAACCACAGACCTTATTGTTTATTGATATATTTGTACTTCATCAGTATTGTTACAGAAGTTTTTTGGTCATGAACTTACTACAAGTAACAGATTTTCAGATTACCATTCTAAAGAGAGATGAGATTAGCAGTCCAAGTAAAAACCTAATTTTCACCTCTGATGACCCAGCCAGGAGACACCGATTCGGAGAATTCAGGAAGAAGTGGGGACCATATTCCATGATGCCTTAGTGTATATACATGGGAGTTCATTCTCTCTAAAAAACCCAATATGGAGGCAAAATATCTCTATAAGCCTAGCTTTCTAGCTTTCCTCACCCCCTGTAGCATCAGTACTGAAGACAATCAAATCACTATGACTAGAAAACCCTCATTTTCTGTCTTAAGATTCTCTTCATTAAAGCCAGTAACCCAGTAAAACTGTTACTTATACTCAATTGAGGCCAGTGTTAGTTGTATATGATGCCATATTTCTGTGCATATATTTAAGGCAAAAAAAAAAGGAAGGAAGAAACTGTGGATGTGTTTAAAAGCAGTGATTAATACTGTATTCCCATTAAGAGTATTTTCTTCTTTTCAGATCTGTATTTTACTTTAACAGTATTCTTTAAAGTTTCAATCAGGTAAAGAATCTTCTAAAAATACCATTTTGTTTACGTATTTGTAAAAATCATAAGCATTAACTCATTCTTATAGCTTTGCATAGTTCAATAATAGTGATTAGTGTAATTTTGTAATTAAAGAGATGAAAAAATTTTTGATTTTCAAGGGGGTTGACACAATCCATCACCTGGCTCTACTGCCAACAGTTTCTCTCTTCCCTTTATCTAAACTAGCAGCACCAAGCTGGGAGCAGAATGTATTAGCAGAGGCATCTTTTTTGACTCATAATAGTTGATTTATTAGAGAAAATTCTGTAATTAAAAAAAATTGTATCATTTTTAAACCACAAGTTTAAGATGAGCCTGGTTTAGGAATAACTGTAAACCAAGATATTTTGACATCAAATAATTCAAACTATTTTCCTGACAAAGGAGCTCTCATCTAAAAAGAGTAATTTGCTATAAATAGTTTAAAAGATTTTTGAAAAAAATCAAGATAATTAGTCTTAACCATAGAAATACAGTAGTAACACGGTTCCCACTGGATTACTTTATTCCTCTCTGAGAGGTTTGTTTTTTTGGTAATGGTTAAATAGGTTCATCTGAACTGGTGATAGCCACCACCCATGTGCTAGCAAATGACCTTTTTTTTTTTTTTTCAGGTGTTTAATCATCTTTGTTCAGTGAAGGGAAAAAGATGTTTATAATATTGTGACTTCGTGTTCATTGTCAGATTAATATATTTTGTCATCTAACCTCCTTACTTTCCTACCCTGCTGCCCCACCTTATAAATCATATTTACTCATTAAATCTGGAATAAGTTTTTTTTCCTCTCTCCTTGGTTCTTTTCCATTTTGTTCTTTTCCACATTTTAATTTACTAAATACTATGACACTGAAATCTTAGGAAGAATGGTACCTAAAAGCACATATTCTACTTGCTGAAAATAAAAGGAAAACTCCATAAAGAATTATTAATTTGAAAGTGGCAGAAAATTTTGTACCTGCCAAAGTCTAGAGTTCCCCAGGTTTATCTTGTCTAAGAAAGTTACCTTCCCAATCTCTAATTGAGTATAGAGCTTACCTGCTAAAATTGAAAGGAAATACACACAGAAGAAACTTCTGAGGTAACTATTAAAAGAATGTGTACGTCAAAAAAACAGGCTCTCTCTGCAGCAACATGTATGGACCTAGAGATTATCATACTAAGGGAAGTAAATCAGACAAAGACAAATATCATATGATATCACTTATATGTGGGATCTGAAAAACAGCACTAATGAACTTACTTACAAAACAGAGACAGACTTGCAGACATGGAAAATAACCTTACAGTTACCAAAGGAGGGTGTGAGGGAGCAAAAAAAAAAAAAAAAACCACAAAAGTTCTACAACACACACACACACTCACTCTATGATTAAACTGTAGGTTGAGGAGGGCTTCACGGTTTTTAGTACAAATTCCTCTTCAAAATTAAGACTCCTTCTTCATACCTTCTTCATCGTCAGTGATGGCGATTTCGAAGGTCAGCTGGCTTTATCTTTTGGCAACCAGTTACTGAGTCATTTGGTACTTGGAGCAGCAACCCCAAAAATACTTAAGACTAAGTCTGTTTTCACTTCCAAATGAACACTCTGCAAACATCTAAAGACCACTATCTCATTCTTACTGACATCACTATTCCAAAGTAAATGTGCCATTTAAATCAATTTTTTTTAATTCAGCAAGATTTTTATCTTTCAAAACAAACCAAATTGTTACACCAAAGCAACAACGCGGTGGCTGACTCAAAGGGCATGAGTCCACAGCTGCAACCCAGCCCCACAAATGCTTCACATAACAGTGGAGACAGAGATGCTCTGAAACGTTCCTCATATTGCTCGAGACTCATCACCAGGCTGATCTGCCTGGTCTAGATACTCTGCTTATGAACTCTCTCTAAAGGATGACAACCATGCCTGGAGACGAGCGTGATCTGACCAGCGAAGGGGAAGACTCTCTGCTAACACCTCAATCTTCCTACATGGTGTCAGTTTCACTGGAGGCCCCATCACACTGCTTAGTCACTTGAGATAGTCACTGTGGTGACAAGATGAGTCACCCTCATTCCACATTTATGTAATTGACTTTATGACCCCAATGTAGGATTTCATATTTACCTACATCAAAATCAGATCATCTCAAAGGTATATGAAGGTAGGCAATTATCTACAGGGAAGATGCATCAAAGAAACTTCTGTATACAACTTTCTAAGGTTTGCTTATTCAATCACATTGGCTCTTCTAATCTGAAGTGTAGAATGGGAAAACAGCCTTTTAGCTGAAAGCTTCAGACAGTAATTTGGTGCACTTTGACCCTAACTGAAAAAAAAAACCCCACAAATATTTATTGCCATATATTATAGTTTTCTGTTAGTCACTTAAGCATTACTCTGTCTCGTTCTTCACTTAATAAGAATAGTTTGCACAAGTAGAGCCTTATTTTTGACCTTTCAAATATACTTATTTAGTAATTAATGACATATTAATATTAAAATGGCTAGAAAAAAAACCTGTCAGATTTATAAAGGGATTATTTTTCTATGCATTCGAAAGCCATTTGACTGCATATAAAAATATGTATAAAAGATGTCTAACACTCCAATACAAATTGCAATGTAATTGATCATCATGAGTAAAATTAACACACAAACCAAAAACAACACAAGATTAGTCCAATCATCTGCCTTCCAGAACTGTGCTGTCCTCTGGGCTAGAAAGCACACAATTCAGGCCAGACTGTACTTTCAGAAACATTTCCCTTTTTAGCTGTTGATGTATCATAACTATCAGAATAACATTGAGCTTTGAAATAATCTGCTGATGTCATCGATTTTCAGGAGAGAAGGGAGGCTCCTCCCTCAGTGCTCGTGACTAAGGCTATCTGTGTGGAAACAGGCTCCTGGTTGCTAAGGAATTCGTTGGCTCTTGGCTGTCTGTTTCCCACTCTATTTGAAGCCACAGCCTTCTGTCTGCTTGAGATAGCATCATTCATCTTCAGATCATAGTGTGTCACGCTACATAAAATGAGGTTCTTACTTGAAACACCTTTTAGAGACTCATAACAAGTGAAGGAAGAGCTGGAGTAATGGTTACATGACTAACCATTATAACCATACTTATAAAAGTATAATATTCATACACGTCAACAGTCCCTCTGGCAGTTTTTTTAATGCAGCTTCTTTTTTTTATTATTTATTATTTATTATTTATTTTTATTTTTTTTGCAGTACTTGGGCCTCTCACTGCTGTGGCCTCTCCTGCTGCGAAGCACAGGCTCTGGACGCGCAGGCTCAGCGGCCATGGGTCATGGGCCCAGCCACTCTGCGGCATGTGGGATCTTCCCGGAGCGGGGCACGAACCCATATCCCCTGTATCGGCAGGCAGACTCTCAACCACTGCGCCACCAGGGAAGCCCCTGTGGCTTCTTTTTTTTAATACCAAAGAATCTTATTAGGATTTTTTGTTTTCTCAAATTACTACAGTAATACATGTTCATTGTAACAAGGCAAATCATTCAGAGCTGTATGAAGTTCCATCACCTCCCCCTTTCTCACTCCCACCCCGAGATAATCCACTTTACGCCCCTGTGATAACCCATTTTAAAACCTGATGTGTATCATTCCATGTTTTATGAAACATTTATTAATGTTTATACAGTCTTACACAAAAGTATACATACACAATAATCCCAGTTTTGTAGTACAACTTATTACAAATCTAGGGTAATCTTATATTGTTCTGTAATTTGCTTTTTAACTTAACTTTATTATCTTTCCAAGCCAATATACATAGTTTTGAATGGCTTCACAGTATTGCATGATATGAATATAAAATAATTTATACAACCATTCCCTTGTTGATGAACAATCAGAGTCTCTACCAATTGTTTGCTATAACAATGCTACAATTAACATATGGGTACATAGTTCTCTATATATTTATGTTTTTTATTTCTATAGGATAGATGCCTACATGTGGGAGTGATATGTCAAAGAAAATGCACATTCTTACTCTTTAAAAAAATGTTGCCCAATTACTCTCCCAAAAGACAGAGCCAACAGTGTTAGTGTGTCTTCTTTACCTAAACTTTAATAATACTGGATGCTATCAACCTTTCTAAATACTGGCAAGCTAGTGGGTAAAAAACAATCATATTTTGTAATTTGTACTTCTGTGGGACCGGTTTAAATATTCAAATGTTATTTTGCTGCAGTTCTTATTAAAAGTTATATTCATCACCTATCAAGAGACAAGGTATTCTGTTTCTATACTACTTTTTAAAATCCTAAAGGGCATAAACCTTGTATACTATTTGTAAATGTCCATGAAACTACAAACGTTAACTTACCTGGAAGATTTAACATTGCAGTTCTATTTTATGAGTTAAATTGTGGATATTATCAGAATTAAACTACAGGATCCTAATTTTTAATCATCTGAACTAAGTGTCAAGCTTAACAATCAAGAGGTTTTGCCAACCCTCTAACCCAGCTACAGCAGTCAAATTAACAAAATATTAACAACCAAGAGAGTAACCAAAATCAATAGATTATCCCTAAAGGGTGAAATGAGAGTGACAAGGGGACTCCTTTGAATTGGGGGATAGGCAGACTTATCTGAGATGGTAATAATTAAGACCTGAGTATCAAAAAAGAACCAGGCACATGTGGATTAGGGAGAAGAGAGTACTAAGAAAGCATGGTTAAGGAATAGAAAGGACATGTGTCTAAAACATAGTGACTGTAGGAGAGACTAGCAGGATAGTAGGATGCACTGTAATGCATGAGAGTGAAGCATATTTGAGGATCGGAGGTAGGAATCAAGAATCTTGTTCAGGGCTTCCCTGGTGGCACAGTGGTTAAGAATCCGCCTGCCAACACAGGGGACATGGGTTCAAGCCCTGGTCTGGGAAGATCTCACATGCCACGGAGCAACAAATCCTGTGCACCACAACTATTGAGGCTGCACTCTGGAGCCTGCGAGTCACAGCTACTGAAGCCTGTGAGCCTACAGCCCGTGCTCTGCAACAAACAGAAGCCACTGCAACGAGAAGCCCGTGCACCGCAATGAAGAGTAGCCGCCGCTCACTGCAACTAGACAAATCTCGCATGCAGCAACGAAGACCCAACGCAGCCAATAATAAATAATTTTTTTAAAAAAGTTAATATAAAAAAAAAAGAACCCTGTTCACACATGTGAAGTTTGGGGACTATTATATATCCAAGTGTATAAGAATAAGCAACCCAAGAAATGACTTCAGGTCCAAGAAGGGGACGGGTACAAAGATAGAGACTGAGGAGACACTGGCATCAAGATGCCACTGAAAGCCACTGGATTCGATGAGATCACCTAGGGGTCATCCAGAGAAGTGAAAACAGTCAAAGAATGCCTATACAGAGACATAAATCACAGTTAAGCACCAGATGTTCTTCAAAAATATAGTGGTATTACACCATGATTGAAAGATAGGACTCTGAAAATTAGATATTGCTAAAGTTTCAATATGCATTATTTTAACAAACCCTATACTGAGTTACTTATAAGGTACAATTTTGATATTAAACTGCCAATAATAACCCCTAATGTATTTCTGTGAGTTCAAATATTCATGTGGGAGGTGGTGGCATTTTAAGTGAGTCATATTTAAGATATATAGACACAAAACATTCTGGCTTCATGAGAAAACACAGGTAACTATCTGTCACAAAGCCTTAGGTGATGCACACACCATGTGAGGTAATAAAAGAAATTTTTAAAAAAGATTTCTTGTGTCAGACACTAACTTAAAAACACATTTAAGTACTTTGATTCCCATGCCCTTGAGAATGAGCACCTCCTTAAATTTTACATCCCAGGTGCTTCCCTTGCACCATCCTAGTCTCAGCCCAGTTGACCCCATTTACTTAGTCTAAAAACATGTGTTTCATTTATTCAAATGATTAAAATAATGAAGGTGCATATACCAAATAAAATGTTGACATCTAAAATAAAAAGTCCCAATTTAAGGTTTGAAGAAGCCTTGAAAATTTACAAATGCTATGACCTAACAAAAATGAATTTTAATCTCATAATTTATCTTACACCATGTAATTGGCTCCTGGAGGGTCACTTTTGAAAGTTAAGAAATAGCTCAACACTGTACATGATAAAAATCTAATGTATATATAATTTTCAGATCTCTTTACAAGTGTGCTTCCTCTTTCTGGCAATGAAAGTAACAGAAAGATAGACTTTATAAGGAAATTGAAACAAATACACCAAAAAAAACCACTCAAAGATCAATTGTGTTTTGAAGCCCGTAAACAAGTACCAGGGATTTCCCAAGTAAGTAGCTGAAACTACCTGATGGCTTGGAAAAAAGTATTTGTATATTAAACACTAGTTAAATATCTTGATCCATGAATTAGCAATTTTAGCAGATAATCTATTTCCAGATTTGTTAAATGTATTATTTATAATAACATACAGGTATGTTATAAACATGGAATGTATAAAACCTTGAGTAAATCCCAAGTACTCAATACATAAGACTTCATGAGTAATGACTTCACTCTAAAGGAAAATATAATAAACTGAATAAAGACACCAGTAAAAAAAATAAAAAGTGTATAACAAAATGGGCTTAAGAAAAATGCAATTTGCTCAAGTAACAAAACCAGATAACTTTTAAAGATCATTCACATTCCTCAAGTTCTTATTGGCTCATTCATATAATTAGCTGTTTATAGAAAATTTGGCTTTCAATAACAGCTAAAAAGGTCTTATTTCAAAGTTGAGAAAAAAATTGTACTCTTTTTAAAAATTAAATATTTTCATTCCAGAAGTACTGTAATTAAACTTAACTTTGTCACACCATTTTAAGTCAACTAAATAACCTTCATGATCTAAAAACTTTATTTCAAATTCCTGTCTGATACTTGGCAATAAATAAAAATAGCAAAGCCTATACTTTACTTTTCATAAAGAACTGAATGAAAATTTGAAAAGAGAATGAAGTACTGTATATTTATTCAACCGTAGAAGAAACAGCTAGCACATTTTTAATGTCAGATATGTAGCTATCTCATCATTCACTATGGGCAAGATAAATAAAACTAAAAGAAATGTAGCTAAGATTAAAGAAATACTCTCATTAGAAAATAAAACAATGATCAAAGTAATAGAATTCACACATAATTAAAGAGGAATGAGAGGCCGTGGACAGAAAAAGCCTGTAAGGACATAAAACGTCAACAAATAAGAGGCACATTTATACTGAAGGCAATGTAATCATTATTAAATTCTGAGTTTGAAAGAAAAAGAGTCTTACTTACCTGAGGCAGGAACATACACAATATATAAAGCAAATAAGAACAAAAGAGAACTTGGTTTCCATTTCGAATGACAGCTCCACATTCGGCCTGAGTGAAACATCCTGTCATGGAAAAAAGCAACAGTCAGGACACTTAGATTCAGTAAAACATTTGGTCAATAAAATCTATAGGTTTCCAGCAGGTACTGGAAAATAGGAACCTTCAGATTCAGCCTTGCTTCCAAATAAAAAAAAGAAACTTTGAAGATGATAAACTAAGCATCCCCTTTAAGCTAATTAGGCAAAAGAAAAAAATCCATGCATTTTATTTGCCACTTGGTGGCACCTTCCTTATCAACGAATATATAATAGATGATTTCTTCATGAAGATGGGGAAGTATTCAGATAATACAAGAAAAAAATCACTTATTAAAAAAAAAATTTTGGCATCAACCTTCAGCATCACCAGTCACATGCCCATCTGAGTAGCAAGAGGATGTTTTTATCAACCTCTTCTATAATCTCCCAGAAATTTAGGCTCTAGGGAAATGTTTTCATTTTATAACATCTGCTGCTTCACAAATGGAAATCTTTAAAATAAAATTAAAGTGCCCAAACTTTCTTCCTTCCCCTAAAATTAAGTACAGAAGCACTAACATTCTAAAAAGATTAATTTCTTTATATATAATAATAGCTATCAAAGTTTTTAAATGGCTAGTAAACACCAAGTATTATAGCAACTAACAAATGACATTAGATGGAGGGGTGCTGCTTTGAAAACTCTCAAATAATTCTCCGTACAAGAGGCTCATTTTTTTTTAACATTTTTAAAAATTTTATTTATTTATTTTTGGCTGTGTTGGGTCTTCATTGCTGCACGCGGGCTTTCTCTAGTTGTGGTGAGGGGGGCTACTCTTCGTTGCGGTGCGTGGACTTCCCATTGCTGTGGCTTCTGTTGTTGCAGAGCACCAGCTCTAGGCGCACAGGCTTCAGTTGTTGTGGCACTTGGGCTCAGTAGTTGTGCCTCGCAGGCTCAGAAGTTGTGATGCATGAGTTTAGTTGCTCAGAGGCATGTGGGATCTTCCCGGACCAGGGATCGAACCCGTGGCCCCTGCATTGGCAGGCAGATTCTTGACCACTGCGCCACCAGGGATGTCCAACAGTGTCATCTTTAAACTCAAAATTACACTTAATGATTTAGATGGGGACATACATATTATCTTGGCTTCAGACAGTGGTGTGATACTTTTCATTGACTCAGCCCTATCAAAAAAGGCAAACCACTGAAGGGGGCAGCAGCTGTAAAAGCCAGTCACAAAAAGGGACCACAAATGAACTGGTGAGCAGAAGAGTCATGAGGCAGGAAGAACAGGTGAGTGGCAGTAAGAAACCTCCAGATCTTAAAATCCCCAAAGAGAGTTACTTTGATTATAAGTGGTAATTGAGAGTCATTTTATTTCTAAAAAGAGGAGCAACTAATAAGATACTTTAGGGCCACAGTAATACCTTTTCTCCTGAAGGTTGCTTATCTGGAATAAAATGTATAATACTAAATAGAAAACCAAAAAGTTGTAGGAGAAATACTTGAATAAGCAAAAATAGACATCAAACTGATTCTTGCACTTGCCTTAAGCCTGCATTTTCAATCTGTCTTTTACTGTTAGAGACTACTTAAGTAACAAAGAGAACAAGATCTAGAGTCAGACAGACCTGGGTTTGCTACTTATGAACTATGCAACCCTTGGAAAATTGACTTCACCACCTTGTGCCTCCTAGTTTTCACCTGTAAAATAGGAACAATAGAAAAGAGTCTATGGAGCAGCTGGATGATTAAATCAAATCATGTCATTTAAGAAATGTGCCTAACATTCAGCAAGTCCTCAATAAATATTAGCTATTTTTATTTTTACTACCATGCCGAGCATTCTAATATAAGTGTGGTTATTCTGTCAACAGCAAAACCAAAAGAAAGGACTTAACCAGGAACAGACAATAGGATCAATGTTATAAGCCAAAACCAATCTATTGACTTTGTGGCTACTTCTGGGACCTACGTAGAACAGAGAAGAAATGGATTATTCATGTATGCCATTACTACAGAAATTTAAAATAGTATCTGATATTCAGGACATGTTTTCATATTCACCAAACTACAAGCTTCAGCATCATGCAGCTCCTAGGGGAAATTCTACATGAGAAAAAGGCTACGTTCTAAAGAGCATTTTTGCACAACATTGTAAATCAACTATACTCCAATAAAAATTTTTTAAAAACAATAATAATAGAGGATTTTTGTATGGAAGGTATATTTTCAGATACATCCATCAAAATATTCGAAATTAAAATCAGTGTTACTGTTTACAAGAAGCAAGATGTTATAGGGAGTCATTAATAATAACATAATAATAATGGATGTGAACTCTGGAATAGCATGTAGTTACATCCTGGTGCTTCTATTTACCGTGTGCTTTGGGGGCAGGGTCAAGTACTTAAACTTTGAGCCTATTTTCTCTTCTGTAAATAGAATATTATCCACCAAAAAGAACTAGATGTAACATTGCATGGAACTTAGTGAGCGCTTTAAAAAGGGTAGCCTGTAAACTTTTGCCACGTGGAAAGTTCACTTTTTTGGAAGAATGGGTCCATTTCCCATTGATGCTGGATGAATGAGGTGTTTCCCATTCATGTTGGGGATGAATGAGTGTGCTTCTGAAACAAAAGAACAATTATATATTCAAAGAAGTTATCATCTGAAGGACCAAAGATGAAGTCTAACCTCCTCATTTCACCGAGGAGGAAACTGAGGCCCAGAGGAATAAAGGGGCAAACCAGTGAAGCCTGGCTCCCAGCCTTACAGATATTAATAGAAGGAAGTATCAGCCCAGGAGAACTCCTAGCTTCTTAATCTTTGTGGCGCATGAAAATCCTCCGTTATCAATATGTGAATAGTGGCCTCCTCTTATGTTCCTGTGCTCTCTAAACGATACTCAGGGAATGAGGTTCATTAGTTTGATGACACTCAATACTATTTCATGTGCTCATGCAACTTTTTCTTGCTATAAAAGGTTCCGACACTTAGGAATTCCATATTCACTCCTGAAGCTATTTTATAAAAGCTGCCTGCAATCCTATCAGACAAGATCTGCAAAGGACAACCAAGGGCTTAATGCATTCCAGTTCTCAGGACTCCATCACTTTGTACAGAAAAGGAACCCAGGACAGGGCAAGAACTTGTAACCAACATAAACCATATGACACGCCACCTTTCATCCTCTTTACTGTTTGGAACAGAAACAAATAAATTAAGAATAGAACAGAGGAAGGAAAGCACTGTATGTCTTCTCAGGGGACCAATTAGCAAAGACACATCCCTGGGATTTAAACAACTTTCTCATAAGAATGGAAAATCCTGAACAGGATTACTAAGGTTCCAAACAGGAACTACAAAAAACACAGTACAATTTTGTGTCACTCAAGTTGTGGCCTCAAAGTTCTATTGAAAAGAACAAGAATATTTTTTAAGTAAAAAGAGTCATAGCCTTCTATAACCTGAAAAGAATCTAAAAGTTATACAATAAAACCTATCATTTCACAGATGAAAAAACTATGATGTTAAACTACTTGCCCAAGATCACATAATCAGTGGTGTCAGAGCCAAAAAGACCCCCGTGTCACCTGCCTTCCAACTCAACTGTCCTTTTTGAGAAACAAGCTACCTCTATTGCAAACTCACTCTCCTTTTCAATGTATATAGGCTACAAGATACAATATACTTAAATCCTGTGTCAGAAAGCTTTAGAATTCAACCCTTTTATAGGAATTGTTTTAAATGTCGATATGACTCCTTGTAGATGTCATTTAATCCAAATGCATTAAAGTCTAAAAAACCTACTGTCTTCCATCTCTTTACTCTTACTGACTCCCCTAAAAGTCACAAAGAGAAATTAGTGAAGAAATTTTGAAATTGGTGGAGAAATTAACATGGTACTAATTCTCTTAATATCAGCAATAGTCAGAAATAACTTTATTCTCCATATGCCAACTGTATTTCTATGGCAAAGCTTTTCAGAAAGGGACATGAGGAGTAGCACAGAGAATACCTTAATTCTTCCAGAGTAAAAACGATGGTAATTTGGTTTATTCAAGCCTGCTTACAATTTTGTTTCGTTTTCTGGTTAAAGATCATGTTCCTGAGCCTAAACAATGAATAAAAAGAGAAGTGCTGTTCTATTACTCATTGTAACTTCTTTTATTAAGTTGGGTTCACCCCACACACACTTCAAAAAGGCAGAATGATTTATTCTTCAAATCTGCACAAATCTTGACCCTTATTTGAGCTATAATGTACGTAACTGGCTTTATCATAAATGAAATTAAAAGGTAATCATGAGAAATACACACACACACACACACACAAATACATGTAAAACAGGGAAAATCTGAAAAAGAGAGGTGAATTGTATCAATATCCTGGTTGTGATATTGTACTTTAGTTTTGCAAAATGTCACCATTAGGAGAAACTGGGTAAAGGGTATGTGGGCTGTCTCTGTATTATTTCTTAAAATTGCATGTGAATTAACAAATACCTCAATTAAAATTTCAATTAAAAAAGTAAACCCTGAAGCCCTGATGAATGTAGGTTACTTTCAGATGGTTCCGTAAAAAATTGTGTGTTTGTGTGTACGTGTGTACGTACGTACGTACATACAGACAGTGGAGGGGAGAAGAGAAGAAGAAAAATGATAAAACGAATGGGGTAAATATTTACAATAAGTGTTTCTGTGTAAAGAGTATACAGCTGTTCTTTGTGTTATTTTTGCAACTTCTCTGTAGGTTTAAAACTATTTCTAAATAAAATTAAATATACACATACACATTAACACTGAAGGGTATCAGTGTTCATCTGATGACACTTTCATCACTACTGAGTATTATTGCTTTAATCATTGCCAGTTTGATAGAAGAAATAATGTCTCATTTGGATTTCCTTTGTTCAGATTGGCATATTCAAGTCATTTGTATAATTTTCCATTATAAATACTTTTCTTTCTAGTGATTTGTGATTTTTTAACCAATTCAATACTAAATATGTTAAGCCTTGGTCATATATGCTATAAATGTTTTCAATACAGCAATATTAAAGTTTTCCTTAAGGCATTCCAAATAATTTCATCCTGAGAAATGCTCATAAAGGAAAGTAAGATGACACTCAAGTAGCACACCCAAGTTTTATTGGCATTTTTAGTTATGACTGAAATATCCTTTAAATGCTATCGCCCCAGTCACTCAGTGTGTTTCTTAATGTCATCCAATGTAGGTAATGTAATAATGTCATCACATTAGAAATGAAGTGGAAAGATGTAGTTTTTGCCCAAGCATGCCACACACACTGAACAAAGTCTTTTCCTATTTAGTCTAAAGTCTAAATACTTTCAAGAAATTTTTGATCATCCCATCAGAGATGTAAACTCTTGTAAGACATGGACATTCAGAAAAATGGTCAGGTTTAAGGAAGTGGTTGTCAGTTTATTTTTAATATATAAACTGATTCTCTTTCAAATCATTATTTCCAGAAATCAGAGTGACATGTCTAGTTGGGCAGTAAAGCTACAAGCTTCTAATATTTCCCATAAGCCAAGAGACAATAGCCTCATTCACCATTCACATTGGAAAAGCACAATGTCATGTAATTTATATAAGCCATAAATGGAACAGTAGCTTCATGCAGCTTGAGACCAATTAATGCAAGTCTTGCTAAATCTATTAAATTTCTTACGGTATGAAAAATATGCAGTCACTACAACTCCAAAGTATATTTATAAAGTCTGTAATTCCAGAACTTGAGTGTAACAATATATACTCTATCCACAGGAGTAGGCAGAAAATATACTTAAATAATTTGTGTATTTGAATCTATCAAAATTAAAATTTAAAAGATAGATAATATAGTTTATGTTTCCCTAGATAATATAGTTTATGTTTCCCTTTTGAACGTTTTTCAACAAGATAGTAGGAATATTTACCTTGGAAAGGTTGGTATTACTTCCATATACTCTAACATACTAATATCTAAAAAGAATCAGATAATCTTAAACCATTCCATATGAATTATAAACAGCAAAAGGGAAAAAAGAAACAGTTATAATCTGGCAAGAAATGGAAAAACTTTCTGTCAAAATAGCTCAATAAAGAAACTCAAATCAGGGTATTAAACTCCATAATTACATGTGATTAAATATTCATGCTTTTACTATATAATGACATAAGATCGTTTTAATCATATAGAATTCAAATGGGCTATATAACTTAATTTCACAGTCAGAAACTTTTTACATCACTTGTTGATCAGTTTCACATCTTTTATTTTAAAACCTGGTATTCATATTTTCTTCATGTGTAACGTAGTTTTTTCCCCATAAGATTTAAATCACCTAGAAAAGCAGAAAGGAAGCTAGACAAATATCTGCTGTTAAAAACCTTACTATATTTTCAGAAAAAAATGAAGTTTAAAGCAAACTCACATTCATTCAAAATGTGTTGCCTGTATATGAGAACAAGTCTTATATGAGACTGTTGGCTGTATCCCAAAATAAATTCTTCCAGGTTATACCTTGCTAATTCCACTGGGTAAATGAAACTTTAAAACTCACAGGTGTGGAATTACTTCACATGCAGTTTAATAAAAATAAGTGGCTCCTTTCTAATTATACTGCTCACTACCAGGAACAGAGCTGCCAAGTGCTAGGCTTCTGGGCACTAACCCTTTTTCCTATTTTGAAAATGTGTGCTGGAGGGAGGGAGGCAGACGGTGCAAGGAATGGACAAAGGCCTCAGGGGCTTGTCTCTTCCTGGGTATTACACTGAAAGAGGAAATTTAAGTGGAAATAAATAAGGCTCCAGAAGTTGGGGGAGGGAGGGTGAATATCAATTTCTAGAAACTGCTGTATATTCGTGGAAGGGAGTAAAATGTCTGTCGGGGTGTCTGCCCAAGGTTAAACAAAACACCAGAGGGAAAATTATATATTACAAGAAAAGGTAAGTTCTGAGTTGGCCACAATGATAAGCTTGGTCCTTCACAGAACAACCTTCCTTTTTCCATTCTGGAAGGCTAGGGGGTGCTCGGTGGCCCTTCCGCAGGGTCGCCCTGAGGCACCTCACCACTTGGATGACAATTCCAGAGGCAAAACCCATTAGGTTTCTCTAAGCGTTTCATCGCCCTATACTCCCCACTTCAACATCTATACAAGACCCTTCACAGATCCTATCACGTTCAATGGCATCTTCTTTAATTACTTTTTAATCTACAAAGTACACCGTGAACATTTTCTGCGCGCTTTTTTTAAAAAAAAAACATTCAAATAATCCAAAGATCCAAGAATAACTTCTACAGTCAAGGGTGGCAATGTGTAAAGTCAACATTTTCTCGGCATACTAGTACCTTCCAAGCCCCCAGGTGCTGATCCAGGAGAGCGGCTTCTTGGCAGGGCGAGGCCCCTGGATGGAGCAGCCGCGCGGGTGACTCCTTGTTTAATTTGAATCCAAAACCTTTTCCCCATTCTTGAAGCCCTGCCCTTTTTATTATGCTTTACGCCGCCCAAACGTGAGGTTTACCTCTCGCTGGAAAAAAGCCAGCGGCACACACATGTCACAGCTCCGTCAGGCAGCAGCAGCTCACCCCTCAGTGCCTCGAGGGGCCAAGGGAAGACAAACCGGTTTATTCCGTCAATGCGGTTGAAGTCCTTACAAAGCCCTTGGGGTGGGGCAGGGGGAGACACAGGTAAAGGTGTGAAGGAATTCTGAGCTGAAAGGGGGGGGGACACTTACATGTCGGCATCACTGCACTGAGGTCCCCAGGGGCCGCGCGGTCATGCTCCACCACCTTCCCCGGCTCTGCTGCTCCGAGTTCCCCGATGGAGCCGCCCTGGCGCCTGGGCCGAGCGCGGCGGCCGAAGCCTTCTTCACGCTCTTTCTGGAGAGGTCATCGGGGCTTCCCGACAGCCGCTCCTAGCCGGCGCTCGGGGTGGCGCAAGGTGGACGGCCGGCTCCGCGGAGTTCAAGTGCAGATCGCGGCGGCCAGGGGGCGGGCGGGGCGGCAGGTTCCTCCTTACAGAGAAGTTGGAGGAAAGTTAGGGCGAGAACGTTGAAGCTTAGCGGCTGGGTCTGCCTTCGAGCTGGTGCAGGGTGCTCGGGGTACCCCGGGTGCTCCCAGGGGTGGAGGGCGGGTGGGTGAAGGGGTCCGTTTCCGTAGGTCCTCGGCCCCGCTGGCGCGCGGCGGCACGTGGTCACCCCCTTTGTGGTTCTCGTTTCTCCCCCTCCCCCCGCCGCGGGCTCGGGCTGTTCCAGGGGCCCGTCCACCCGGCCCGCGCTTCCGGCGCCAAGGCTCTGCCCGGGCAGCGGGCTCAGGTGCTGCTGCCCTGGCGGCGCGCGGCTTCTGGCCGGGCCCCGCGCGGCCCTGGGGCGGCCCCAGCCTCGGTGCTCGGCGGCAGGGACCGTCCCGTGGGCGCAGCCGCCCCACCCAGGATCCCGCCCCGGGGCAGGAGGGAGAAGTCTCGCTGCGGGTTGGGAGAGGCGCTCCCCAGACGGGCAGCGAGGGGCAAGCTGCGGGGGCCGGAGAGAGTGGGAGACTGGCTCCGGGCCCGGCGCGGCTGCCAGCCGGGGGAGGGGGCGGGGCAGACCCGGAGGTCACCCGAAAGCCGGGCGCCCTGAATCCGCGAGACCCTCCTCGCGAGAAATGAGCAGCTCGGAACGGCCGCTGGGATGTGGGCACCTCCTCCTTGCTCGCCGGGGTGCTGCGCTGCCAGCCCACCTGGGTCCGCGCGGGACCCCTCCGCCGGGTTCCCGGGCCACTGCCTTGCTTTTCTTTGACTTTTCAGTCGCTTTTTTTTTTTTTTCTCCTCCTTCCTTTTCTTACATCTCTCTCCCCCTCTCCCTTCTTTTGTTCTTTTTCTAATAATCAGAGTGAAGTGAGAACCGTCTGTCTCCGCAGCACACTCAGACCCCCCCATACCATCACCACATCTCTTGGTCTCTGCTGGGGTAGAGGGGGTGAGAGTCCCTCAGCCCCCCTTCTCCAACCAAGGATGAAGACCAGCCTTAAGAGGGGGCTGAGCAGGCGGCAGTCGCAATATACCTATGCTTACCACCGTGTCTTCCACAGAAATACCCCCACTATCTTCTCCCACTGATTTGTTGACACGTGTAGTTCCATCCTTTTGCCTTAGAATTTTGTCTTCTGTTGAAATACATCTAAATACCCCAAGGAGTGGAAACACTTTAAAGCTTTGCCATTGCCCTTGGTTTGGATTGTTCAAATCGCTTCTGGAAAGAAGCATTTGTGCTGTGATATGAGGTGGAAACAGCCTGAGAAATCTGAAAGTGGGTGCAGAGAGATTCAGTGAAAGCCAAAACTTGGCAGGACTAGTGACAAACTGCTTGCTCCACAATTTGGCCTGGGACCCTCCTCCTTCAACCCTCTCCTGCTGCTTCACTGGGACTCCGGGATAGGACTAGATAAGTCATGCTTCCTTTTAAAATCTGCACCACCTTAAAAAAAAAAAAAAAAATGGAGGAATATTAACATGGGGCTAAGTAGATACTCACATAACATTCAGCAGGATTGATTTGCAAATGCAAATCCAGTTACTCAGTAGGGAAAGTCCACTGCCTGGCCTCCAGTGTTCCTATAGAGTGGCTGCCTGGCAAAGGGATCTGGACACACCTCCTTGGAAATGAGAAGAGAAAAACAAGGACTCAAACTCTCAAAGAGGTTCCCTTCCCCTTTGGAATCGCCAGTTAATCCATGAAAATGCTGGAGGCAAACCCGAATGCCAGTGCCGTATACACATCCAGAGCCAGAGCAGCCCGGCTTGAACTGTGAACATGCACACCCATGCATCCACACACAGGCCACACACAGAAGTGCCAAAAAATGTACATAGCATTGATTGGCTATTGATAGAGAACAGGTGGGGTGGAAAAAAAGTAGAGCAGGACTTGAACACAGACAGCTACCTGCACAGAGGACGCTGGAACACTGCCACCAAATCCAGAGGCCTGAAAATCCAGGATGTGTTCTTTTTGTGACTTTTATCAATATTTATTCTGGTGACTAAACCATATGATTAATAGAGACATTGAACTGTAGCACTTAAGGGAAACTAAAGTTCTAGTGTCTAGTCCTCTCATACTACAGACAGGGAAATGAGACTCAGAGATGTGAGAGCTGTACAAACTAGCTGAAAGTGACTGGGAGCTAGGACCCAGGTCTACAGATTCAAGTGACCAGAGGCTAGGACCCATGTCTTGCAATTCAGATCAGTCTCTATTACACCAGACCGTCTCAAGGGAAATTAAGTTCCACTCATAGAATATTATTAAAGCAAAAAACATTTATTATTCCACAGTTCTCAGGTTCAGGAATCTGAGCACAGCTGAGTACAGTGTCTCTCATGAGACCACAATGAAGGTGTTGGCTAAGGCTGTGGTCTTACCTGAAGGCTCAACTGGGGAAGGATCTGCTTCCCAGCTCATACATGTAGTTGTTCCACTCATAGACTTTTAAAGCTAAAAGAAACCAGGAAACACAAGGGCAAAGAAAGAAATATAAATAACTAAATTTACCAGAGTTCTCCAGAGAAACATAAACAACAGGATGTGTATATGTATATAGAGAGGTTTAAGAAATTGGCTCACATGACTATGAGGTGCCAGTCCAAAATCTACAGGGTAGGCCAGCAGGCTGGAGACTCAGGAAAGAGTTGCAATCACGTCCAAAGGCAGTCTGCTGGCAGAGTTCCTTCTTGGAGGAGGTCAGGCTTTGTTCTATTCAGGCCTTCAACTGATGGGATGAGGCCCACACACATTATGGAGAGTAATATGCTTTACTAAAAGTCCAGTGATTTCAATGTTTATCTCATCTAAAAAACACCTTCACAGAGACATCCAGAATAATGTTGGACCAAATATCTGAACACTAAGGCCCAGCCAAGTGGACAGATAAAATTAGCCATTGTAGTAGCGGAAATAAATGTACCGATATCTAAAAGATAGGAGTAGTATACTTAATGTGCTATTATATGTTAAATATACATAAACTTATGTACTAATATTGCTATACAATTACATGAATCATAGCTAAAGTATTTCAAGAAGCCAGTGCTTGTGACTGGTCAGTACATTAGTAAAATCTGTGTATTTTGATACTTCTGTCCTTAAACTAAGGATTTGTTCATTTTCTTCAAAAGGGAAATGGAGTGTGTAGAGGTGAGTACACGGTCTTTTAATGCAACAACCTGGGTTTAAAACTTGGTCCTGTAGTTTACCGGCACTATAAACTCAGGCAGTTTACTATGTAAACTACGTAAGGCTAGTCTGTAATAACACAGTGTTTAATTCATGAGACCATCAGGCAGACTCAGTGAACTAATGGTACAGGGCACCCATCATATTTCCTGGAATTTCATAATATTGGTGGCCTCCGCCTGCCCCACATATCATCCTAAAATGGAAAGTGCCAGGCCACATTCCTCTGCATACAGGAATCCTCTGACAGAATTCCAGACATAATGGATACTGAACATCTGTTCGAATCCTTAGCACTGAAGAACACTCAACTAAGAGAAACTTCCTCTTTCTGTTGATTGAATCAAACATTCATGCCATCAACTTCCATTCAGAACAAGGACATGCTATCTTCCACAAAAAGCCTTTCAAATCTCTGAAGACAGCTATCATCTCTCCCCTCAGCCTTCCCTTATTCACTTTTCACAGCCCTAGTTATTTTAACCATTCAATGCCTGACTTCTCACTACCTGTGTGATTCACCCTTCCCTACTGACACATGAGTCATTATCAGCCCTCTTGACAATGTACTCGAAGTGGATTCCATACCTCCCCCAAGATAAGAGTGGGATCCTTACCTTTCCTGAACTAAAGACTACTCTTGTGTAAATAAAAGTTAATATTGATCTTTTGAACAGCCATCTAAGATATTTATTGTTGGGATAGGAGTAGCTTTCATTATATTGATCTTCTACTGTGTGCCAAGGAGTGTATAAATTTTATTCTAACAAATCAAAGTTGTTCAAGGCATTACCTTAATCTGTAAATAATTCAACCCAATTTTTGTTTTAATCTCTCCTTCTGCCTTAATCAATCGGATCCCTCCCCTTTCACGGGGCTTGTTATTTTCTTCGGCTGGGGAGGTGGGGCAGGGGGTGAGGTGCAGAAGAAAAGCAGTCTTTGACTTATCTGTGTCAGCAGGTACCAAGCTGTCTGCTTACGGGTTCACACAGGTTATCGGTGAAGGTCCTCCAGGTTCATGGCTCTTTCTTGACTCCCTGATGGGCCATAACTGTCCATCAAGGAGCCCTTCTCTCTATGGGACCTTGACTCCTCTCTGAGTCTCTAAGTGGGAGGCAGGGTGCAGGAAACCACTTAACTCCCTGCTCTCAGGACCGCCCCCCACCATCTCTCTTCCTTCCCTCCAACTTGAGAAGGGAGAGATAGCTTCTCTTTCTCTGCTGGGTCTCAACATTTTATCTCTACCTCAGCTCCCCTCCGTTCTCTTGGTGTTTTCCCATGAAAAACATAGGAATTCCCAGACAGTCCAGTGGTTAGGACTCTGCACTTTCACTGCTGAGGGCACAGGTTCAATCCCTGATCAGGGAACTGGGATTGAACCTGCATTCAAAAAGTTATGAAAAACAAATGCAGACACCCTGAATGCCTTCTGTTTTCTCCTCTGCCCCACCATTTCCAGAAGCTATGAGCATACACCCACTAGAAGATTGAATAGGGAACAGGAGAAGGGGAAATAAGCAGAGGAAGAAAGGAAAACAAAAAATTAACCTCACAAAAATATCATGCCTCCCCCAATTCAATTTCTTCACAAATGATTATTATTCCTATTTAAAGACAAAATGTCTTTAAATAGGAACTAAAGTTCAAATTAAACTTCAAAATGGTTATGCAAGTTACCCAAGATCATGGAACGAGCAAGGGGAGGCTGAGCCCATACCAAGATCTGAGTGACTGCTTTGCCCTCATGTCCTCTCCTCAGTGTTGGCCCAAGTGTTTTCACAGGAGCTGTTACCAAGTCAGAAAGCCCATCCTGCCTAACGCACTGATCTGAATCCATGGTCAGGTTGCTGAGTACATCTTATCCTGTTGAATTCAATTCAGTGTATCAGTTTGAAGAAATTGATCCCTTCATTAATCTTGTTAACAATCTTTTCCAAGTTTTTGCTACATACAAAGTTAATAATTATGTTTCCTATATTTGGAAGATTTACATAGAGGTTCTAGTATACAGTCTGGTCAGAAGAAATGCATGGAAAAAGACATATAGGGAAATGCAAGCATGTAGATGTTTCTGTTATTGCATTACCCAGTTTTCAAAAGCACTCCAAAGCTGGCTTTCACTAGGTGGGTGGGTATTCATTAATGTTTCTGAGAATCCAGTTGTATATATATAATACACTGCTTTTGTAAACTTCACAGTTTCAAAAACTGGGAAACACTCCTGAATTATATAAGAAAATCAAATATGGGAAGAAATGCAATAATGAGAGCTATATTCATCCAGGTAATAATTAATTGCCCTTTTCTTTCATTCATTCATTCATTTGGTAAAAATATTGATCACCTACTATATGGCAAGTATTGTTCTAGGCACTGTCATGACAGCCATGAACAAAAATAAAGTTTCTGCATTTGTCGAGCTCATATTCCACTTGTAGTGGGAGGGGAAGTAGATAGTAAAGTAATAAAAAAATAGAGAGAAAGAGATAAAGAATATAGATGTGATAAGTTCCATGAAAAAATAAAGCAGAAAGAGATTAAAGAAGATAGGGATGTCAGGTGTTATTTTCTACAGAGTAGTCATGGAAAACCTCTCTGGTAAAATGTCATTGTAGAAGAGACTTGACTGAAGTAGAGAATAGAGTCAGGCAGTTGTAGAAAGGAAGAGTTTCCCAAACAAGAAGAACAAGCAAGTGCAAATGCTCAGTGGCAGTATGGACTTGTCCTGCTTACCAGAGCAAGGAGAAACGAGAGGCTGAACTTGAAGGGAAAAAAAAAATGGAATGTGGGGCTTCCCTGGTGGCGCAGTGGTTGAGAGTCCGCCTGCCGATGCAGGGGACACGGCTTCGTGCCCCAGTCCGGGAAGATCCCACATGCCGCGGAGCGGCTGGGCCCGTGGGCCATGGCCGCTGAGCCTGCGCGCCCGGAGCCTGTGCTCCACAACGGGAGAGGCCACAAGAGTGAGATGCCCGCGTACTGAAAAAAAAAAAAAAAAATGGAATGTGGTCTGAGAGACAGCAGAAGGCCAAATTTTATGCCTAGTGGGCAAGAAAACAATCTTTGGATTTTATTGTAAGATAAGTAGTCATTGTAGTAATTTTGAATAGAAAAGAGCACAGTCTGGGGCTTCCCTGGTGGTGCAGTGGTTAAGAATCCACCTGCCAATGCAGGGGACACGGGTTCGAGCCCTGGTTCGGGAAGATCCCGTGTGCCACCGAGCAACTAAGCCCATGAGCCACAACTACTGAGCCCATGTGCCACAACTACTGAGCCCCCGTGCCTGGAGCCCATGCTCCACAATAAAAGAAAGCCACCGCAATGAGAAGCCCATGCACTGCAACAAGAGAAAGCCCGCATGCAGCAACGAAGACTCAGCACAGCCAAAGATAAATAAATTTTAAAAAATAAATTAAGAAAAAAGAAAGAAAAGAACACAGTCTGACGTATGCATAAAATAGACTCTAGGGAGTTCATAAGCATAAGCAGAAGGCTACTTAGCAGGCTACACAATCAAAAAAAAGATATAATGATGGTTTGAACTATGGAGGTAGAAATGGAAGTGGTGAGAAGTAATTGGGACTTGGGATAGTTTGAAGGAGTTTTGCTGATAAACTGGATACGGAGTATGAGATAAAGCAGAGACAAAGTATACTCTGGGTTTTTCACATATACAGCTGAGTGAATGGAGTTGCTAATAACAGGGTTGGAGAAGAATGAGGGAAAAGCATGTGTGGGAGGGAAAAATCAAGAATTCCATTTTGGTCATGGTTAGTCTGAGAGGTCTATTAGACCTTCTAACACATGCAACTACCACACTGCCTGGAATATATTTGGTGCTCAATGAAAGTTAATTAAGCAAGCAAGCATTGCATTCTAAGGTTTTACCTGAGATCAGTGTCAAGCTTCTTTAGCAATTGTTTGTAGAATAAAATTCCATAGAGGAGTTGGAAGTTTAGTTAAGTCTTGAAGAACGGGTTAGAGTGACAGCTAAAGAGGCAAAGAGGGAGAATTTGAAGCAGGAGAACTATTTTTAACAATGTAGGGAATCCCTGGTGTCCAGTGGTTAGGACTTGGGGGCCCAGGTTCAATCCCTGAGCAAGGGATTGAGATTGAGCAGGGGATTAAGATCTTGCAAGCCACCTAGTGCAGCCAAAACAACAACAACCACAATGTAAGAATAAATATCTGAGGGTAAGTGGGCAAACAGTCTGGATGCATTTGTCAATTCTAGGAAAATAAAAGCTAATTGCTGGTAGACTGTGGAAGGCTTAAAGGGTCAGGCTAAAGAGTTTGTCTCACTTTTCATTGTCTTCTGTTTTTATGTATCTTGTTGGCAAGGGAGTCACATGATGAAAGCAGTGTTTGTGGAGAGCTAATCAGGACGGACTGCAGCAGAGAAGATTTATGCAAGGAGATGACTGCAGTAACACCAGATGAGAAAATGAATACTGTGCAAACAATGTAAATAGAAAGGAAGTAATGGGTTCAAGAGCCTTATGAAGTAATGAAGACTTGATTCTTATCTAGTCCAAACCCACATAAGAGTTATCTAACCTCTTGACGCTTGACATCATGCAGACAAAGTATGCTTGGCTGCATTCTTGCTAATTTATACAATTATACATGATCTTTCACTATTTGTGCATGATACAGCTCTGGGAGTCATTAGGGCTGTTTATCAGGGTGTTGCTTCACCTTCTCTGCACACGGTAGGAGTGCTCCATCCTTTCCCTTGGATGTTAGGCATGATAATGTGACTTGTTTTGGAAAATAGGATGTGAGTATACATGACGTGTATCATTTCGGGGCAGAAGTTTTTAAAATATAGAGTGCAATTTTTCATTGTCACTTCCTTTGACACGGCAACTGGCATCAGCCTGGATTCCAGAATGAGGTTGATGTGGAACGGGTTCAGCCAGCCACAGGGGAAATATAATGTAAGTGACAAATAAGCTTTTGTTCCTATAAGCCACTAAGATTTGGGGTTATTTGTTACTAAGGTAAAATCTAGCTGGTGCTGACTGATATAATAACTACTGTCTAATGAATCGATAAAACAATATACAGTCAAATGTCAAAAATATTTAAATAATGGAAAGGGACCTATTTTATGTGGGGAGTCTTACCTTTCCATTTCAAATGTATTAAACAACAGATATATCACTTGAAGTTTGATGATATTCGTAAGTCTGGCCAAAAAGAGATGAGCATGAACAGGAAGTAGAAGTTTTTATTATGCATTTGCTGAACTGTGTTGATTTTATATAAGTTTTCTGTGATCTGTATTTTAAAAATCAAAGTAGTTTTCCAAGGATTTTGCAGAAAATGGAAAGTGTGTGTGTGTGCGCATGTGTGTGTATCTGTGTGTCTGTGTGTGTGCACGCACGTGAGAGAGGAGAAAATCAAATTCCCTATGGAAGAATGACAAACCTGGAGTAGAAGTGAACACTTTGTGAAATCAAAACTAATGTCCTTTATTGGTGCAGAAATTAATATCCAAGATACTTTTCTACAATTGGAGAAAAAGTTGATTAATTTTAATTAAAAGGGATAAACACACTCCTTAACACAAAGAACAGCAGTTGATTAATTTTAAAAAACATGCTATTTCATTTAGAACTATGCAGCCGATGAATTTATAGAGCAGAACAAACAACCAGTTTTACATTTTAGATGTGTTGGAACTGACAGAGACTCTCCTTGACCAAACTCTAGACAGATTCCTTTGAACCTGACTAGGCCCCATCCCTGGGCATTCCTCAAAAGTCTAGTTTTAGTGAGAATCCCATTAAGTCAGTTTAGCCAGAATCCCCACCCTCAGTATCTGATCAGATTCCTCATCCTCACACCCTACCAGGTAGTATCTGATCATCCTGGCTTCTCTTTGGCAAGAATCCTGTCATGTTGGTTTAGGCAGAAATTTCCCTTTACCTCTGTTGTTCCCTCACAGTAATTTTCCGTCTACCCTGCTACTTACTATAAATCCTCACTTTTCCTTGCTGTATTAGGAAATGAATCCAGTTCTATACTGAGGTCTCTTTTCCCTGTTGCAATAATTCCTAATTAAAATCTGTTTTTACAACTATAACTACTGTCCAGCTCTGGTTTTTCTTTGACAGAACACATTTCAATGATTTTCTTAAAAAGAAAATGCAATGGGAACCCATAGAAGTATTATCTCGATATAACTAAGCAGTCACTGTTTTAAAAAAATGTGAAAACCATTCCTGGAACAAGGTGTTTTCGTTTGGATTGGTTACCTATAGAAAGCACCTTCAGCTGAGACCTGATTGACAAAATGGAGCCAGTTATACAAAAATTTGGGAGAAGGGGATTCACAACATTGGGGTATAGCTACTACAAAAATCTAAGGCAGGAACACACTTAAATGTTTAAAAATCATGGCTGGGGACTTCCTTGGTGGTCCAGTGGCTAAGACTCCGCACTCCCAATGCAGGAGGCCCAGGTTTGATCCCTGGTCAGGGAACTAGATCCCACATGCTGCAACTAAGAGTCCAGATGCCGCAACTAAAAAAGATCCCACATGCTGCAACGAAGACCCCACGTGCCGCAACTAAGACTCTGCACAGCCAAATAAATAAATAAAAAAATAATAAATAAAGGTTGTGGCTGGAACATGGTGGGTAAAGGAGAAAAATAGAAAATGAGTGCAAAGATATAAGCAGGAGTCAGATTTTATAGTCTTATAAGTCAGGTTACAGAGTTGGAATTTCTTTTAAGTACTATGGTATGCTATTAAGGAGTTTAAATGGGGATCTGACAGTTGGAAGTGGGGTTGAGAATGGATTAAAAAGAATAATGGAGGCATGGTGACCACTTAGGTGAGTATTACAGAGGTCTGGGGTAGGCAGTAATGGTGGCTTGGATTAGGGTGTTGTTTGTAAAGATGGAAAGTGAAGTAGACAGATTCAGGACAAGTTTTGGAGGTTGAGGTGACATGAATTATAATGGTTTGGATGCAGGATGCTGAGGAATCAAGGAGGACAACTGGGTTTTAGTCTTGAACAGCTGACCGGGTGGTGGTGGGTAAAGGCTGACACTGTGGAAGGGGTAGTTTTGGAGGAAAGGGGACACGTTGAGTGTGAGATGAGTACAGAGTCTAAGTAGAGATACTAAATAGACAATTGGTTTATGTATCTGGAGTTTAAGGAGTAGATGCGGGAATCATCAGCATACAAGTGACATTTAATTCTCTTAGAATGAGTCAGAGTGTTATCCAGGGAGACATATAGAGAAGAGAAGGGAGCTGAGACCATGCCCTGGGACAAGCCAATGCATAAAGAGGAAGAAGGGCCAGCAAAGAACACAAAGAAGGAGTGAATAGTGAGGCAGAACAAAAACAGGAAAATGCGTTTTCATAGAAACCAAAAGAACATGTTTCAAGATGGAAGAAGAGCTCAGCTATGTTAACATCGCTGATAAAACTCTATGTTGCCACATCCATCTATGTTAGATTTGGCAACATAAGCTCCCCGGCGACTCACAGGTCAGTGTCAGTGCAGTGGCGAGACCAGAAACCATAATGAAAGAGCCTGAGGAACAATTGGCAATCTTCAATTTTTTCAAGGTACATAGCTTTGAAGCAGAGCAGAACAATGGAACACGGTATTCTTGAAAAGGAGTGTGGCACAGATGTTTCTCTCCAAGTGGAGATGCAACAGTATGTTTGTCGGTTGATATAAATGATTCAGGAAAGAAGAAGAAACTGATGACAATAGGAGTGGAGGGTAACTTCAGGGGTGATGTCCTTGAGAAGCAAGAGGGAACTGGCAATGAATCCGGAGTGCATATGGAGGACTTGGTCTCCAATAGTGCCCATCACACTCTCCAAGAATGGTGTCTGCAAGATAGTGATTGTATTGATGGATCACTAACATCAAGCAAGAAAGTGAACTCATGGTGGGACTGATAGGTGGTGAAAACCCTTGATAAGACTGAAGAATTGTTAGAATTCAGATGAAAGAGCAAGTGAGCTTCGTTCAGTTTTAGGAAGGAAGAAGTTGACTTAGATTTTTAAATCCCTATTTTCCTAAGCAGAATGATGACTAGTTTAAAATATTAACTGCTTGAAAAAATAGGTATAACATCATGCAAATTTATACAAATTATTTTTCAGTCAAAGATACCTATTCACATGTCAACTTTTGAACATATTTTGTCTACAAATTTATGCATACTTAACTGGATCACTGATTATTCATTTGATATTTGCTGTGCCAACTGGTATGAAATATCACCAGAGTTTGGACTTTTTACTTTCTTTAACAGTGCTTTTAATCACACCTTCTCTCTACTGGTCTTGGAGAAGCTACTTTTATTGTTAGTTAGAATTGTGTGGCAGAGTCAGAACAATTGGAAACAAAGAAATGCACAATCCCAGACCAAGAAATATAACTGAAAATAAGACATGCTGTTAGAACATAGATGAGAAAAAGGATTGAGGAATCAAATTTGTTTAAAATGAGGCACAAGGAATTTAACTTTGGAATAGAGGTCTCAGAGAGTAAAAAATCAAGAGGTTAGAGGCTCTGCATCCAGAAGAATAAGTGATAAATGTGGTGTCCAGTAGAAAGCAGAGCACAGTGGGAAAAACACACACTTGGGAACCACAGAAGCAGGAATATAAACCCAATCTATAAACCCAGTCTCTACTGTTCACTCATTAGGTGGACTTGGCAAGGACTGGCCTCTCCATGTCTATAAAGGGAAATAAATGATGCCTATCTTCATTAACTGTTATTATGCTTAGAGGTAGTACTTGTAAAATGTCTGGCAGAACTGGAGCTTAAAGATGATAGGAGCTACTGTTATTAATAATCATTTCAAAGTAGAATCGCATTTTTCAATGGAATTAAAAAAAGATCCCCTCAGTGAAGAAGGCAAGATTTACTACCAGAAAAATTAGTTAATTCATACCAGTTTGTATTCTGTGACTCTGTTTAGTATCTGACGGTTCCCACCCTGGTTATCGTTTGTAGCCAGCAGTCCTTGAATTGTGGTGTAATAGATTTTGCTATCTCAAATGTCTTTGTCTGGCTGAATTGCTATGGAGTAAAGTACACACATCTTGGACTGTGGAAGTGTGATGTGATCACTGAAGATTGCTTAGTGTTTTTTCATGTTTACAGTACAAATGTACAAGCCAGGTAAACTAGGTGTTCAGCCCATCTGAACTGAAACCCTTGAAACACAACAATTTTGTGAGCAATACCATCATCAGAAACAACTTTTTCTGAGTTCTCTATAAACCAGCCCTGTTTCTGATTAACAAGAAAATTACAACAAACTCTTGTTCTCATAATTTCTCTAAAGTTCCATTTGTATACTTGCTGTCTATATTACATACAATTTTTTGTAATTTCTTACTTATTTTATTGAAACATTCCAAAATGTCTTTTCAAATTACAGTTAAAATGGTGTATTGAGCTATATCAAATTTTTTATTGTAATATAAACTTTACATAAGTTCACCATTTTAATTATTTTTGAGTGTACAGTTCACTGGCATTAAGTTCATTCACATTGCCTGTCAACCATCACCACTATCCATCTCTAGAATTTTTCATCTTCCCAAACTGAAACTGTATATCCATTAACAGTAACTCCCCAGTCTTCCCACTCTCTAGCCTCTGGTAAACTCTATTCTACTTATGTATCTGTGAATTTGACTATGCTAAGTACCTCATATATTTTTTCCTTTGTGGCTGCTTTATTCCTGGTGGAATCGCACACAAGTTTAAAAAGTGGCCAGTAAATCCAAGGCTTTTGAAGTGGAGTGAAAGTGGGTGGTCAGAAATTGGACAAGTTTGGCAGAGACCATCCTGATTTCCCATAAAGATTGATGACCTTGTGCTACCCTCATTTCATCTCTGATAACAGGTCAAAGAATTATGAATGTAGATAATAATTTCCCTATTGCAGAACTTAATTTTATCATTGAAATTTTGCAACATCTCTTTTGGAGAACCAAAAAAAAATTCAACCTGGAGGAAAATAGAACAAATTCAACGCACCTCTCTCACCCCTTTTCCATATCTCTTAGCCAGCATTAAATATTTGAACAAAAACAAAAACAAAAACAAAATGATTGGAATGCTACCTGGTAAATGAGAGAAGTGTACTTCTGCAGAGTTAACAGCTAGCAAAATCTTACTTCCAATAAAACTTTTGCTTTGTAGACTATTTTAATATGCTACAGAATGAATAATTATGTTTAAAAAGTGGCAATAAAATTAAAGGAGACAAGAAGGAGGTGCCTGCCATGAAAGCCAGAATTGAAAACTTCGTTTGAAGCTGTAAAATATCATTAATCTTTTAGTGAAGCGAAAACAATCCTCCCTCTCTTCTCACATAGACAGCTGCTAATAGTTAGGTAGTTTCAGGAAAAAAAAATATTTTGACATGGAAAATGTTAGTGCATTTAGACATGGGCAACTATGTCTAGAATCCAAACTAATTCAACCAATAAAATGTTTTTTAAAATGAATTTCATTAAAATATTTTTAATCAGTATATTCGACAGCTTTACCCATAATGATTTTTTTTTCTTAATTGTTTCTGAACCGTATTTATACATTTATAATCAGCTTCTCTTCTCCCTTTTAAAAAATAATGGCTGGTATCAAAGAAATCATCATTTATACCACAAGTTGTTTTTGTTTGTTTAGTTTTAGTTTATCAGCATCCCGAAGTGAGTATGTTAAATTTAATATAGCTACTGTTTAAATGCAAAATGCCACTTATAATGTATAAAGTTGCACTGTTAACTTATATATTTCTCTTTTTATATGTGGCCATTGATTTAAGTGGAAATCTTTGCCAAAATTAATAAGAGTCATGTTTGTGAGCCCATGATTATTTTTATGCTTTCCCCAAATGAACCTGAATCTCAGATCTTGCTTTCTCAGCACAGCTAGACTCAACAAACTTTTATAATCAAGTCAGAGGTCATTGCTTTGGGTAGGAACAGTCTCCAGTGGAACTCAAGAGAACTATTAATCTATTCATCTTGGACATTGTTTGGTGTTCAGCCTTTTTCATCACACTCACACGGAGAACTGTACAGTCATATACTAAGTGGCTAGATTGACTATTCAAACATAGTTGAAATGTCCACTGCATTTTAAAGGAGACATTACCCTTTCAGTGAATCATTATAAAAACAGGCAAGATAATATACAATTATTTTCCATAATCCTTTGTTTTTAACACTCAGAGCTAGATTAATGAAGAAATCTGGAATTTCTTACATTTAATTATTAACAAATCAACATTTGCTGAGTTTAAGGTATATAGAACTCAATGAGAATATTTGATATTTCATAGAAAGTGGAGTGATAATTCCAGACTAAAAGACCATTTTTTGTTTTGTTTGTTTTTGTTTTTATTTTTATTGGGCTATAGGGGATGGGTTGGGAAATATCTCTGCAAGTTATGCCCTACTAGGGAAATGTCCATTCTACTTTTCCTGGGACAGCTTCTGGAGCTTTTTCTTTTTCTTGGAGCTGCTGCTCTTGCTGGCAGCATCCTCGTCAGGTCCACGCTGAGTGTCTCCTACTTGGAAGAGAATTTCCTCTTTTTCTTAAGGACTCTCTTGTTTCCTGACTCTTCAGGGTCACTAACTGGTTACTCTTTGGGGAAAGATTTCTTCATCTTGGTAAGACTTCCACTGCCAACTGTAAAAGACCATTTTTTGTGTGTGTGCTATTATTTACAACCAATTTTCAAATGTGTTAATCTGATTTTGAACAATGTAATAAAATTTCCTTTTTATATTTCACTGAAAGGGATGATAAACATAAGACATTTACTAATTATGCAGCCTGGCACGAGTAGGTATTCAATACATTGCAGTAATTATTATTGTTAACAAAAGTATTACATTCTACTTTTGTAGTATTCTTTTGTCATCAAAACAGTTTCCCATTCCTGTCATTAAAATAAAGAACTGTATACCATGTTTTCATGAATTACATATTCATTTTTTTGTGTGTGTGCATCTAAAGTTCTTCCTAAAAAAGTAAGCTTCTTTTTTTCAAATCAAACTTAACCTTAAATTTCTGCCTCACATTATAGGTAATTTACTAATATATTCATGCTATATTTTTTTCCTGTTTGGTCATGTTTCACCTTGTCTATATTGTGAAACTTATAACTACTTACATTTTGTATTTTCCTTAATGTTTATGTGTCAAATAATGATATGCTAAAATTAATATTTTGGCTTAAATTGATGAGCTATATATCACATAAATATGAGTTATGAGCTTTGTAATTATATGTAAATATATATGGTTTGAATTTAATCTAAGTTTGAAATATAAGAATATTTTTTCATTTCTTGGTTTTTGGATGGAGTTATTGATTAGAATTATAAAATTCACATTTTTAATATAATCTCTATTAGTCCTACAATATTATAGCTATGGAAGCATAGTATAAATGAAAGAAACATTGCTTTTGGAGTGAAAATAAATATGAACCCTTACCAAAATTCCAGAGAAGCTCAGCTGAATGGCGTGTGGCATGGTCCATGGGGACGTTAGAGCAGGATTGTCTCATGCATCCCATAAATACACATCATAACTGTTATGTTTCACAAGTGCTATCTAAAAAGTTTGAACATTTAATTTTGGTAAAATTGGAATTATAGCAACACCTATTCCACACATAGTGCAGATGGTGTTAGATAATAGGTGGGGCAATGCCTGAAAAATTGCAAAATCTAGGCAAATATTTGTTATTATTTGAATCTTTTCCATGTGATTTTAATTGTTTTCAGAATTCTGGTTTTTGGATATCAGGAGACAAATCCAAATAACTCCATGTTTGATGATGTTAGGAAGCACTTATGATATTGAACCATAATAAATAAAAAGAATCCTAAGTGGGTAAAATCCTGGCCACTGTAAGAGAGAACACAAAGACAAGACCTCAGGCAGAGTTGACAGAGGTCAGTCAGAGTTCTTCAAAGCAAGTAGAAACCTCCAAAGTCTAAACCAATGATCTATTGTTTGTTTGGGACAACTAGATCAGGGGAGACTGGATGGTCTCTCAAGCACCCCTGAACCCTACTGGCATCATGTTCTGGAAGAAGAGGCAAGACTGAATGAGAAAATGTAAAAACATAACACCTTAGCAAGAAACAGTCCGTTGGTATGACAGTGTGGTGGAGAGACGCCCAGTGCAAAACAGTCCTACAACTGTCAATTTTCATCAAGCAAATTTAAGACAAGTCACATGCACACACACACACACACACACTTTCTGTCATATGAATTTTTTCTCTTGAGCTATGGAATCTTCCAGATGTCAGCTAAAAAACAAAATCAAACAAACAAAAACCACAGCAACTGAAAGCCAAAAAAACTAAGCAGAGACATGTTACCACATACCTCATGGAGACAGTTTTCATAATTTGAGCCCAGGCAAGTTCCAGACTACTAGACAAAAACACTGACACTGCTCAGAAGAGCAAAACAGATTCCATGGTTTCCTGAGTGCTTAATTTCCAACTAAAATTTATTAGTTTTGAAGGAAGTTATACAAAACAAAAACAAAAACCAGGGAACAGACCTGTCGATAGACAGTAATTTAAAGTGGGCCCAGAGGTTCAATTTAACAGTTATAAACTTCAAAACAGTACTAAAAGTATATTCAAATAATGAAAGGAAATTTGTTCAAATAATTTAAAAATATATATATTAATGAGTAAACATTTGGGGATACCAATAGAAAAGTGGAAAGTATTTTAAAAAAACTAAAAACTCTAGGGCTTACCTGGTGGCACAGTGGTTGGGGGTCCGCCTGCCGATGCAGGGGACATGGGTTCGTGCCCCAGTCCAGGAAGATCCCACATGCCGCGGAGCGGCTGGGCCCGTGAGCCATGGCCGCTGAGCCTGCGCATCCGGAGCCTGTGCTCTGCAACGGGAGAGGCCACAACAGTGAGAGGTCCGCGTACCACAAAAAAAAAAAAAAAAAAAAAAAAAACCTAAAAATTCTAGATCTAAAAAGTACAATAGGGACTTCCCTGGTAGTCCAGTGAGTAAGACTCTGTGCTCCCAAAGCAGGGGCCTGGGTTAAATCTCTAGACGGGGAACTAGATCCCACAGCTATGCCACAACTAAAGATCCCGTGTGCCACAACTATGACCCAGCACAGCCAAAATAAATAAGTAAATAAATATTTTAAAAAAATGAAAATTACAATAACCAAAGTAAAAAACTGGCAGTAAGCTCAACTGTAGATTTTAGATGACACAAGAAAAAATTAGTGTACTTGAAGATGGGTCAATAAAAACTAACCTGTCTGGGACATCCCTGGTGGCGCAGTGGTTAAGAATCCACCTGCCAATGCAAGGGACACGGGTTCGAGCCCTTGTCCAGGAAGATCTCACATGCCGCAGAGCAACTAAGCCTGTGTGCCAAAACTACTGAGCCTGTGCTCTAGAGTCCGTGAGCTACAACTACTGAGCCTGCATGCCACAACTACTGAAGCCCGCACGCCTAGAGCCCATGCTCTGCAACAAGAGAAGCCACTGAAATAAGAACCCTGCACACCGCAATGAAGAGTAGCCCCGCTCACGGCAACTAGAGAAAGCCCGCACACAACAACGAAGACCCAATGCAGCCAAAAGTAAATACATTAAAAAAATTAATTTATTAAAAAAAATAACCTATCTGACAAGTAGAAAGAAAGGAAAGATTGAAGAAAATGAAAACATTTTTGTGACAATATCAAGTGTTGCAACACACGTGTAATTTGAGTTCCAGAAGGAAAAGACTGAAGAAATAGCAGAGAAAAACATTTAAAGAAATAATGGCTTAAATTTTTCTAAATTTGTTGGAAAACATAAACTTATAAATCCTAGAGGCTCTGTGAAACCTAAGTAGAATAAAAACAGGGAAAATCATACTCAGGCACTTTAGATTCAAACTAATGAAAGCCAAAGATAAATAGAAAGTCTGAAAACAGCAAGAGAAAATGAAATATTACCTAGATAGAGATAATAGTATAATTAACGTTTGACCTTTCATCAGTAACAATGCAGGCTAGAAAATATTAGGGTGATGTGTTCAATTTTTTGAAAGAAAAATTATTATTCAAGATACCTGTACTCAGAGAAATTATCTTTTGAAACCAAAGCTAAATTAAAGACATTTTTAGATTAAGATAATTGAGTGAAGTGAATTCTAGCTACACTATTTAAAATGCAATTGATAGCCCTTCAGACTGAAAGAAAATTGCACCAGAATACTGTCTGGTGCAGATATGCTGAAAGGAATAAAGAACACTGGAAAAGATAAATATATGATATATGATATATGAGTTAACACAAATATATCTATTTTTTCTTTTTTTATAGGCTTTAAATATATATATTTGCATATTTAAAGCCAAATTTATACTACTCTATTGTTGGAATTATAATGTATAGAGTTGAAAACAATGCAAAGATGGGAGGGATAAATAGAACTATAACGTCAAATGTTTCCTATATTCAATTGGAAGTCATTTCAATATTAATTAGGTAGATTTTGATAAAAGTTGCATTTATGATCCCTGGAGTAATTACTAATAAATTAAGACATGAAAATGTCAATATAAGATTTATATTAATATACTGCAAATGTTTGCTTAACACAAAAGAAAACAAGGAAAGAGGGGTAGAGGAGCAAAATGAAATGAAATAAATAAAAATAACATCAAAATGGCAGACTTAAAATCCACAATATAAATAATTTTATTAAATATGGATATACCAAACACACAAAATAAAAGGCAGAAAATGTAAAACTGGGTGTAAAAAGCAGGATTCTACTCTATGCTGCTGAAAAGAGACACACTTTAAATACAGACACACAAATAGGTTGAAAGAAAAGGTTAGAAAACAATGTACATGCAAACAATAAGCATAAGAAAACTGGAGTTGCTATCTGAATATCAGACAAAATAAAATTCTAGCCCCAGAATATTACTACATAAAAGTGGAGTATTTCATGAAGTTAAAAGACTCTATCCAATAGAAGATGCAACAATTTTAAATGAATATGCACCTAATAACAGAGTTCCCCAAACTGGCATAAATGAAAGGAGAAATAGATACATTTAAAACTTTAGTAAATGATTTTGTAGGAGAGCAGAATCTGCCACCACAAAATATGTCTCTTTGGCATATTAATTATTTTAAGTTGGATATTTTCTAAGAAACAGCCGTCATGGGAGAAACTCTTAAAACCAAGTAGGAGTTGCCTTTTTGTAAAAAAACATTTACATTTACAAGAGAAACTTCCATTTGTAAGGGTGTTTCCCTCAATTACCAGGAAGAAAAGGATGATGAATATTCTAGAAGCCCTTATCAATGGAGAAGGCAATGACTTAAATCTGCACAACCTTACCCTTGTTTACTGTGCTTGTCCTGGCAAGCCCCCATAACTGACTCTTCCCACCCTCAACATCCTCTTTTACCTTTAGTTGAAGATGGTATTTCAGGTGAGAACTTCAGCTGCTTTAGCGAGTTACTCAGTTTTCCTTGGTCTCTCCCATGTATATATGTTATTAAACTTCTGTTTGATTTTCTCCTGTTAATCAGTCTCATGTCAATTTAATTGTTAAACAAGTCGGAACAGAGGAGCAGAGGAAAACTTCTTCCACCCCCAACAACTTCAGTACTCCTCTCTCAGTATCTAATAGAAAAAGAAGACAGAAATTTGGGAGGAATATGGAGGACTTCAACAATTATCAACTAACTAATTGACATGCATAGAAGACACCATACAGCAGAAACATGATACACAATTTTTTCAAGCATACTTGTAATATTTACCACAAAAAAGTTTTGATAAACTTAAAGGACTGAAAGCAAGTGTGTTCTCTATGTTGGTGGGAGAAATATTCCTCCCCAACTTCCCCTCCTAGTTCTTTTGGCCAGTCAAATAATTAAAATGACATAAGGCAGATTAACACGAGAAAAATCAAGTTTATCAAGTACATATGGGAAATTCACATAAGCCTGAAGAATCCCAAAGACAGTAAGTCAAGATAAGGTATATATGTCATTCTGGGCTAAGGAGAAGGAAGTAGGGGTCTGGGACTTCACAGGGAAGTAAGGTAATTCACAGGAAGATGAAAAGACTTAATGTTCATTAAATAAATGTTGGCTGAGCCATCTAGAGACAATGGGACACAGAGAGCACCTTTATCAAAAGGACCTTGATGGTTCCTCCCTGCCTACCATACAAGTTCATAGTTTACTATAGTTATCTATGGTGATATCTTCTTCCTGGAACAGGCCTTCTATCTTAAATTCCAAAGCTTCTTCCTGAATCTTTTGGGCCTTGGTTGATTTCAGCTTGAAATAATCCATGTGCCAGAGTGGCATATCTTGGGGTGGTCGGCCTTAAACCCCATCATCTAACAAAAAAAAAAATTGAATTCAAACAGAAACATAGCTGGAAATTCCCTTGAATATTTAGAGAGTAAACAATTTGGCAATTAAACAAATACTTGGAAATTAAATTAACCCATTGGCCAAAGAAGATATCAAAAGGGGAATTAGAAAATATTTTGAGATGAATGATAATGAATGTACAATATTGCAAAATTTGTGGAATGAAATCAAAGCAGTGCTTAAAGGGAAATTTATAACATTTAATACTTACATTAGAAATGGAAGATCTAATCAATGATATAAGCTTTCAATCTAAGAAGCTAAAATTAAATCCTTTCTAAGTAGAATGAGTGAAACAAAGAAAGAGCAGAAATCAATGAAACAGAATAGAGGAATAAGGAAAATAAGTGAAATAAGAAGAAATAGGAAATTTTTGAAAATTTTGATAAAATTGATGAAACTCTAGCTAGTCTTCTCAATAAAAAAAGAGGAAACACACAAATTATCAATGTCAGGAATGAAAGGGATGAAAGTCTTGCCGAATGCAAGTTCCTGTGCTTGACACACAGTGAGACCAAACAAACAGAAACACTGGAGTCTAGAGCAGAGAAAGACAAGGGTCAAACAAGGAGAATGGGTGGCTCATGCTCAAAAAACCCTAAACTCCCCAATAGTTCTCAGGGAAGAGTTTTTATAAGCAAAACTGGGGATGAGGTCTGCAGGGTGTGACTTTCTTCTGGTTGGTTGGTGGTGAGGTAACAAGGTGGTGTTCCAGGAATCTTATCCTCAGCCTGAAGTTACCATCCTCTACCTGGGTGGGGGCTTTAGTTACTGTAGAAGAACTCAGAGATATGTACCAGATTATTCTGTTTATCCTTTGAGGAGGAACCAGGAACCTGTCCCATGCTGCACTATTGTTTCTTGACTGCTCATTCTTTGTTTTTACATTCCTTCTCTTCCCTGATTACTAACTGTTTGAATTTTCCCTTTGGAACTCAGGGAAGGTCTAGGAGGCTGAAGCCTTTATCCTACAGGCAAGAAATGGGGGACATGTAAAGGCTTTTGACCCAGGAGGACCCGACATGGTCCTGCTCAGTTTCAAGAGGATTCTACAGATATCAAAAGATAGTATTATGGAAAACCTTATACAAATAAATATAATACTTTGTTTAAATGAACAAGTTCCTTGAAAAAAAGAAAACTGTCAAAATTTGACTCAAGAAGAAACAGAAAATCCGAATAGCCCTACATCAATTCAAATATTGAATTAATAATTAAAATGCTTTCTATAAAGAAAAGTCTGAGCCTAGATGGCTTGATTGGTAAATCCCATCAAACATTAAAGAAAAAAGTAATATCAATTCTACACAAATTCTGTCAGAAAATAGAAGAACAGGGAACATTCCCCAACTTATTTTATGAGTCCATTATTCCTCTGATGCAAAAATCAGAAAGGAAAAAAAATTCAGGACAAGAAAACTACAGACAAATATTCCTCACCAGCTTAGTTGCAAAAATCCTTAATGGTATTAACAAATTAAATACAACATGACACAGAGAACATAAAAAGGGGAACACAATATTTGTGTCTGAGATAGAACATGTAAGTTGGGAAATTTTCCAGATAAGAGAAGGAAAGGAGAAGAGTGTCAGATAAAAGTGGATTCACATCCTGCTTCCATTTACTTTATAACTGAGGAAGTTTACTTAATCTCTGCTTACCAACTATAAAATAGGAAGAAGAAAACTCATCTCATGGGGTTGTTGTGAGAGATAAGTGAGATAATGTATATACATTGCTTAAGCAGAACCCAGAACATGGCATAAGTTCAATAAATTTTAGCTGTAGATATGATGCTGAGAAAAGAGTGAGAAGCAGCACAGAATCAGAAAAGCACAGCTATGCTTGGGAAAGACTGAGTCTTCTTTTCTTGGATGACCAGTTGGGAAATAAGGAAATAAAGTATTCAGATAGGAAACAAAGAGTTTATATTTTGAAAATCATGTTAAATAGGATATGGTTTTCATCCTACACTCATCAATGGATAGTTGAATCAGGTAGTGAAATATTCAAAACTTTAAGAAGACTACTCTGGCAGTGTAGAAAATGGGTTGAATGTTTAAAATATTTATGTGTTTATTGCAATAGTCTAGGCAGGGAAATTGGCAGTAAGGCTTTTTCAGTGAAAATAAATGTTTTGAACACTGCCAAGATAGAATCAAGGGATCTTGGATTTTGATGTCAGAAGTGGAGATGAAATGGTTCTGAGGCTTGTGCCTGGATAAACAGAAGGATGGTAATTCCAGAATTAGAGAAAAAAGTGTAGGCATTCTTTTCCAGAAAAACATCCGTAAGCCACTTATGGGATTAAAGGGATGCAAATATCCTTTTCTGCACCTAGTATGCTCTGCACCCACTGGAACTTTCTCGTCTTTAGGCAAGACATTTAACTTCTCTTAGCTTCAGATGACTTATCTCTACTTGAAACAGAAAAAGAGACAGAGACACACAGAGAGAAAAACAGACACAAGAGAGACACAGAGAGAAATTAACAAATGCCTGACATCATCACAGACTGCTCTATTTCAGTGAGGATAAAGACCTATGCAAACATGAATACTACTGTTATTATTCAAATAGTATGTAATCTAATCACATAGAGTATTTGTTTAAGGGAGGTTGTGTTCTAGTTTAGAGCATGCTTTTCTTACAGCCAAAGGCAGCCTCTATGTGTCCGCACTGTGATCTGAGGTTATAGTTCAGGGGAGCTTCACTCATTCCGTAAAAGAAGAGTCTTTCTTCCCCTTCCTCATGCTGTCACTGAAGAACTAAATACTGTATAAGGTGACTTGTCTCGGGTTTATGCAAACCCGCTGTGAATTAGAAGGACAATAGGGGAGACCTTCAAGATGGAGGAGGAGTAAGACGTGGAGATCACCTTCCTCCCCACAAATACATCAGAAATACATCTACATGTAGAAAAACTCCTACAGAACACCTACTGAACGCTGGCAGTAGACCTCACACTTCCCAAAAGGCAAGAAACTCCCCCACGTACCTGGGTAGGGCAAAAGAAATAAGAATAAACAGAGACAAAAGAATAGGGACGGGACCCGCACCAGTGGGAGGGAGCTGTGAAGGAGGAAAGGTTTCCACACACTAGGAGCCCCTTCGCGGGCGGGGACTGCGGGTGGCGGAGGGGGGAAGCTTCGGAGCCGCGGATGAGAGCACAGCAACAGGGGTGCGGAGGGCAAAGCGGAGAGATTCTCGCACAAAGGATCGGTGCCGACTGGCACTCACCAGCCCGAGAGGCTCGTCCGCTCACCCGCCGGGGCGGGCGGGGCTGGGAGCTGAGGCTCGGGTTTCGGGTTTCAGTCGCAGCGCAGGGAGAGGACTGGGGTTGGCGGTGTGAACACAGCCTGAAGGGGTTAGTGCACCACGGCTAGCCCGGAGGGAGTCCGGGGAAAAGTCTGGAGCTGCCGAAGAGGCAAGAGACTTTTTCTTCCCTCTTTGTTTCCTGGTGCGCGAGGAGAGGGGATTAAGAGCGCCGCTTAAAGGAGCTCCAGAGACGGGCACGAGCCGCGGCTGAGACCCCAGAGACGGGCGTGGGACGCTGGGGCTGCTGCTGCCGCCGCCAAGAGGCCTGTGTGCAAGCGCAGGCCACTTTCCAGACATCCCCTCCTGGGAGCCTATGCAGCCCGACACTGCCAGGGTCCCGAGATCCAGGGACAACTTCCCCAGGAGAATGCACGGCACGCCTCAGGTTGGTACAGCGTCACACCGGCCTCTGCTGCCGCAGGCTCGCCCCGCATCCGTACCCCTCCCTCCCCCCGGCCTGACTGAGCCAGAGCCCCTGAATCAGCTGTTCCTTGGACCCCATCCTGTCTGGGCGAAGAACAGATGCCCTCAGGCGACTGACACGCAGAGGCGGGGCCAAATCCACAGCTGAACCCCGGGAGCTGTGCGAACAAAGAAGAGAAAGGGAAATCTCTCCTAGCAGCCTCAGGAGCAGCGGACTAAATATCCATAATCAACTCGATGCACCCTGCATCTGTGGAATACCTGAATAGAAAATCAATCATCCCAAAACTGAGGCAGTGGACTTTGGGAGCAATTGTAGACTTGCAGTTTGCTTTCTGCATCTAATTTGTTTCTGGTTTTATGTTTATCTTAGTTTATTATCATTGGTAGATTTGTTTATTGATTTGGTTGCTCTCTTCCTTTTTTTTTATATAGAGATATATTTATATTATTTTCCTTTTTCTCTATTTGTGAATGCTTCTTTGTGTGACTTTGTCTGTGTAGCTTTGCTTTTACCATTTGTCCTAGGGTTCTGTCTGACTTTTTTTTTTCTTTTTCTTAATTACATTTTAATTTTTCTAAATTTTTAATAATATTTTTATTTTTTAATTTAATAATTTTATTTTTCTTTCTTTCTTTTTTTCTCTCTTTTCTGAGACGTGTGGCTGACAGGGTCTTGGTGCTCCGGCTGGGTGTCAGGCCTGTGCCTCTGAGGTCAGAGAGCCAAGTTCAGGACACTGGTCCATCAGAGACCTCCCAGCTCCAAGTAATATCAAACTGCGAAAGCTCTCCCAGATATCTCCATCTCAACGCTAAGACCCAGCTCCACTCAACGACCAGCAAACAACAGTGCTGGACAACTTATGCCAAACTAGCAAACAGGAACACAACCCCACCCATCATCACAGAGGCTGCCTAAAATCATAATAAGGCCACAGACACCCTTCAACACATCACCAGACGTGTTCATGCTCACCAGAAAGACAAGATCCAGCCTCATCCACCAGAACACAGGCTACAGTCCCCTCCACCAGGATGCCTACACAACCCACTGAACCAAACTTAGCAACTGGGGGCAGACACCAAAAACAACAGGAACTACGAACCTGCAGCCTGCAAAATGGAGAGCCCCAAACACAGTAAGTGAAGCCAAATGAGAAGACAGAGAAACACACAGCAGATGAAGAAGCAAGGTAAAAACCCATCAGACCAAACAAATGAAGAGGAAATGCAGTCTACCTGAAAATGAATTCAGATTAGTGATAGTAAAGACAATCCAAAATCTTGGAAATAGAATGCAGAAAATACAAGAAAAGTTTAACAAGGACCTAGAAGAACTAAAGAACAAACAAACAATGGTGAACAACACAGTAAATGAGATAAAAATTCTCTAGAATGAATCATTACCAGAATAACTGAGGCAGAAGAATGGATAAGTGACCTAGAAGATAAAATAGTGGAAATAACTACCACAGAGCAGAATAAAGAAAAAAGAATGAAAAGAATTGAGGAGAGTCTCTGAGACCTCTGGGACAACATTAAACATGCCAACATTCGAATTACAGGGCTCCCAGAAGAAGAAGAGAAAAAGAAAGGGACTAAGAAAATATTTGAAGAGATTACAGTTGAAAACTTCCATAATATGGGAAAGGAAATAGTCAAGTCCAGGAAGCTAAGAGTGTTCCGTACAGGATAAATCCAAGGAGAAATACGCCAAGACACATATTAATCAAACTATCAAAGATAAATACAAGGAAAAAGTATGAAAAGCAGCAAGGGAAAAACAACAAGTAACACACAAGGGAATCCCCATAACGTTAACAGCTGATATTTCAGCAGAAACTCTGCAAGCCAGAAGTGAGTGGCAGGATATATTTAAAGTGATGAAAGGGAAAAACCTAAAACCAAGATTACGACAGAGAAATTAAAACCTTTACAGAAAAGCAAAAGTTAAAGATATTTTAGCACCTCCAAACAAGCTTTACAACCAATGCTAAAGGAACTTCTCCAGGCAGGAAACACAAGAGAAGGAAAAGACATACAATAACAAACTCAAAACAATTAAGAAAATGGTAATAGGAACATACATATCAATAATTACCTTAAATGGAAATAAATTAAATGCTCCAACCAAAAGACATAGACTGGCTGAATGGATACAAATACAAGACATATATATATGCTGTCTACAAGAGACCCACTTCACACCTAGGGACACATACAGACTGAAAGCTGAGGGGATGGAAAAAATATTCCATGCAAATGGAAATCAAACGAAAGCTGGAGTAGCAATTCTCATATCACACAAAATAGATTTTAAAATAAAGACAATTACAAGAGAGGAAGAAGGACACTACATAATGATCAAGGGATCAACCCAAGAAGAAGGTATAACAATTGTAAATATTTACACACCCAACACTGGAGCACCTCAATACATAAGGCAAATGCTAACAGCCATAAAGGGAAATTAACAGGAACACAATCATAGTAGAGGACTTTAACACCCCACTTTCCCCAATGGACAGATCATCCAAAATGAAAAATATGGAAACACGAGCCTTAAATAATACATTAAACAAGGTAGGCATAATTGATACTATAGGATTTTCCATCCAAAAACAACAGATTACACTTTCTTCTCAAGTGCTCATGGAATATTCTCCAGGATAAATCATATCTTGGGTCACAAATCAAGCCTTGGTAAATTTAAGAAAATTGAAATCATATCAAGTATCTTCTCCGACCACAACAGTATGAGACTAGATATCAATTACAGGAAAAAATACAAACACATGCAGGTTAAACAATACACTACTCAATAACCAAGAGATCACTGAAGAAATCCAAGAAGAAACAAAAAATACCTAGAAACAAATGACAAAGAAAACACGACCACCCAAAACCTATGGGATGCTGCAAAAGCAGTTCTGAGAGGGAAGTTTATAGCAATACAATCTTACCTCAATAAACAAGAAACATCTGAAATAAACCATCTAACCTTACAGCTAAAGCAATTAGAGAAGGAAGAACAAAAAAGCCCCAAAGTTATCAGAAGGAAAGAAATCATAAAGAGCAGATCAGAAATAAATGAAAAATAAATGAAGGAAGCAATAGCAAAGATCAGTGAAATAAAAGCTGGTTCTTTGGGAAATAAACAAAACTGATAAACCATTAGCCAGACTCATCAAGAAAAAAAGGGAGAAGACTTAAATCAATACAATTAGAAATGAAAAAGGAGAAGTAACAAGACACTGCAGAAATACAAAGAATCATGAGAGATTACTACAAGCAACTATATGCCAATAAAATGGACACCTTGGAAGAAATGGACAAATTCTTAGGAAAGCACCTAAGAAAACACCTAAACCTTCTGAGACTGAACTAGGAAGAGATAGAAAATATAAACAGACCAGTCACAAGCACTGAAATTGAAACTGTGATTTAAAATCTTCCAGCAAACAAAAGCCAAGGACCAGGTGGCTTCACAGGTGAATTCTCTCAAACATTTAGAGAAGAGCTAACACCTATCCTTCTCAAACTCTTCCAAAATATAGCAGAGGGAGGAGCATTCCCAAACTCATTCTATGAGGCCACCATCACCCTGATACCAAAATGAGACATAGGTGCCACAAAAAAAGAAAACTAAAGGCCAATATCACTGATGAACATAGATGCAACAATCCTCAACAAAATACTAGCAAACAGAATCCAACAACACACGAACAGGATTACACACCATGATCAAGTGGGGTTTATCCCAGGAATGCAAGGATGCCTCAATATACTCAAATCAATCAATGTGATACATCATATTAACAAATGGAAAGATAAAAACCATATGATCATCTCAATAGATGCAGTAAAAGCTTTTGACACAATTCAGCACTCATTTATGATAAAAACCCTCCAGAAAGTAGGCATAGAGGGAACTAACCTCAACATAATAAAAACCATATATGACAAACCAACAGCCAACATCATTCTCAATGGTGAAAAACTGAAACCATTTCCACTAAGATCAGGAACAAGACAAGGTTGTCCACTCTCACCACTCTTATTCAACATAGTTTTGGAAGTTTTAGCCACAGCAATCAGAGGAGAAAAAGAAATGAAAGGAATCCAAGTCAGAAAAGAAGAAGTAAAGCTGTCACTCTTTGCAGATGACATTATACTATATAGAAAGAATCCTAAAGATGCTTCCAGAAAACTACTAGAGCTAATCAATGAATCTGGTAAAGTAGAAGGATACAAAATTAATGCACAGAAATCTCTTGCATTCCTGTACACTAATGATGAAAAATATGAAAGAGAAATTAAGGAAACACTCCCATGTACCATTGCCACAAAAAGAATAAAATACCTAAGAATAAACGTACCTAAGGAGACAAAAGACCTGTATGCAGAAAACTATAAGACATTGATGAAAGAAATTAAAGAGGATACAAACAGATGGAGAGATATGTTCTTGGATTGGAATAATCAACATTGTAAAAATGACTATACTACCCAAGGCAATCTACAGATTCAATGCAATCCTTATCAAACTACCAATGGTATTTTTTACAAAACTAGAACAAAAAATTTCACAGTTTGTATGGAAACACAAAAGAGACCTAATAGCCAAAGCAATCTTGGGAAAGAAAAATGGAGCTGGAGGAATCAGGCTCCTTGACTTCAGACTATACTACAAGGCTACAGTAATCATGACAGTATGGTACTGGCACAAAAACAGAACTATAGATCAATGGAACAACATAGAAAGCCCAGAGATAAACCCACACACATATGGTCACCTTATTTTTGATAAAGGAGGCAAGAATATACAATGTAGAAAACACAGCCTCTTCAGTAAGTGGTGCTGGGAAAACTGGACAGCTACATGTAAAAGAAGGAAATTAGAACACTCCCTAACACCATACACAAAAATAAACTCAAAATTGATTAAAGACCTACATGTAAGGCCAGACACTATAAAACTCTTATAGGAAAATATAGGCAGAACATTCTATGACATACATCACAGCAAGATCCTTTTTGACCCACCTCCTAGAGAAATGGAAATAAAACAAAGATAAACAAATGGGACCTAATGAAACTTAAAAGCTTTTGCACAGCAAAGGAAACCATAAACAAAATGAAAAGATAACCCTTAGAATGGGAGAAATATTTGCAAATGAAGCACCTAACAAAGGATTAATCTTCAAAATTTACAAGCAGCCCATGCTGCTCAGGATCAAAAAACAAATAACCCAAATGGGCAGAAGACCTAAACAGACGTTTCTCCAAAGAAGATATACAGATTGCCAACAAACACATGAAAGGATGCTCCATGTCACTAATCATTATAGAAATGCAACTCAAAACCACAATGAGGTATCACCTCACACCAGACAGAATGGCCATCATCAAAATATCTACAAACAATAAATGGTGGAGAGGGTGTGGAGAAAAGGGAAACCTCTTGCACTGTTGGTGGGAATGTAGATTGATACAGCCACTATGGAGAGCAGTATGGAGGTTCCTCAAGACACTAAAAAAAGAACTACCATATGACCCAGCAATCCCACTACTGGGCATATACCCTGAGAAAACTATAATTCAAAAAGAGGCATGTACCACAATGTTCATTGCAGCACTATTTACAATAGCCAGGACATGGAAGCAACCTAAGTGTCCATCGACAGATGAATGGATAATGAAGATGTGGCACAAACATACAATGGAATATTACTCAGTCATGAAAAGAAACGAAATTGAATATTTCTAGTGAGGTGGATGGACCTAGAGTCTGTCCTACAGAGTGAAGTAAGTCAGAAAGAGAAAAAACAAATACCGTATGCTAACACATATATATGGAATGTAAAAAAAAAAAAAGATTCTGAAGAACCTAGGGGCAGGACTGGAATAAAGACACAGACGTAGATTATAGACTTGATGACATGGGGAGGGGGAAGCGTAAGCTCAGATGAAGTGAGAGAGTGGCATGGACATATATAGACTACCAAATATAAAATAGATAGCTAGTGGGAAGCAGCCACATAGCACAGGGAGATCATCTCCGTGCTTTGTGACCACCTAGAGGGGTGGGATAGGGAGGGTGGGAGGGAAACACAAAACAGAGGGGATATGGGGACATATGTATATGTAGAGCGGATTCACTTTGTTTTAAAGCAGAAACTAACACACCATTGTAAAGCAATTATACTCCAATAAAGATGTTAAAAAAAATAAAAGGACAATAAAAGAGGATCAGAGAAATTTATAAAATATATCTATGCACAGAACAGGGGTTTAAACATTTGTAAAAACTACCACAGTGCAAGGGAGTATGTGGGATTATCAGGACATTGGTGCTGAGTCCTCCTAGATTTGATAGGAGAGTGGTGTCATCTTGCTTCTGATCACACACATGGGGAGGACTTCAGGGAGAAAGTGACATTAAATTGGCTATTAAAAATGTGAATCTTCATGCCTAATCTCCCAATAATGCTCCCCTGCTTGTCTCTTCTTTCTTTTATAGCATCTCCCCCAACTCCTCAGGGTCAGGCTTCCTCGTGGTCTTTCTGTTCTTGCTCTATCCCTCCATCAAAATCTGTTGCCAACTGAACAGTTGAGAAGGCTGTAAATAAGAATCAGAACTACGAGCATTATGCTACCTTTGTCCCAAGGTATTTGTAGTTTAAAATATAGGGGACAAAATTAATAAATATCAAATGGTAGAATTTAGGGAATTTCCAATATTAGCAAAGGTAATATTCAGGAGAAGACCTTTGCCAACAGCCGGAAAATCAGCTCTGTCCATCGATGTTAAGTGGCCTGTGATCTGCAGCTACATTCCAATCACACGAATCAGAAAGATATCAGAATGGCAACTGGAATGTGACTTTGGGGGGGGGGCGGATCTTCAAAAACATCAAAGGAAAGCAGCACCTTGTTATTGTACAACACACCAAAACCCAAATAATTTGTAAAAAGTTGTTAAAAAAAAAGAACAGAAATGTCTTTCCTTGTATTGTACCTAGAGAAATCACTTGGTCAAAAAAAAAAAAAAATCCTTTATGTACCTCCCAGATGTATAGAAATGCAAATCATGTACACTTGATATTTGAACTGTTGAGAAACCTGAATATTAAATTGGCTTCTGGGCAGCAGTTGTCATTTCCAAGTCTTTATTAAATTCCTCCTTAAAATGCCCCATTGGTTGAGCAAGGGGAATATTTTGATAAGTGCCCAGAATTCCACTAGAAATTTGTATACTCTCTCTGTACTTGAGGCTAATAAAAATATGCCCTCTGAAACTTCCCTAAATATGATTTCTCCAGGGTATCTTTGAGTTTCATTTTATTTTGTTTACAGGAAACTTTATTCTTTGGCCACCTAGATTTCATTTCAGCACTTGTCTCTTTGCAGGCATTTAAATGCCTATGCTTAATGGTCAATTAATAAATCAAAAGAATACCTAGTTTCCCTCCCTTGAGGTAGGAGTTTCTACCAGAAATGTTGGCTGAAACTTCGTTTTAAAATTTATTATGCATGAAAAACAAGGAACTGGTGGGTGGTCAGTACAATGAGGTGGTCACAATGGAAACCAGAGCAAACTGAAAAGCTCCTTGTGGAAAACACTATGCGCATTTTTAAAAGTTAAAAACATATAAAGACTCTGTTAAGCAGTGAACTTCTACAGCAAAAATAAAGTTAATTTAATGTCACCTCGGAGCAGAGATTTTAGTGGTTTAGCTTAAAATGTAAACCACCAAAGGTGGTAGAAGAAAGCATAAAATGTAATTGAGCTAAATTTGTAAATCAGTGAAATGAATAAATTACTGATGAAAGTAGAATAATCTACTTGCTTTTAAAAATAAGAAGGATGATCTTGGTATAGATCATCATTCAAGTACAGTACTACCTGGATACAAAGACATGAAACCCATGACCCCCATTAACATTTTTGTTTTGCTGTGATTGACTACTTGTGTTCACTGCTGAGTTAAAGGGTTAGATTTCTGACTTCCTCTACCTCGTAAGCTCTTAATTAAAAAAATGAAAGTATATACTGAAGATACTGCCTCTCATCAGAGATGCTGATGGCATATTGGGAAGTTATACAAAGAGCTCATGGAGGTCCCCAGGTTTCTGAGCAGGACATAAATGACAAGTAATGAGTAATGAATAACTCCATGACCACTCCATGGATCTCTGTTCCATGAACATTCTGAACTTAAATAGTTGGATACATATTCAAGCTTGATTTGATTTTAAAAAGAGACAGCCCAGAATATTGAGTTGTCTGACTCCTCAGATAGAGTTACTTCCCCACTTTCCTTCCTTCTGTGAAATTCAATTCTTAGTGCTTGAGTTCCCACAAATGTACTTAGCACTTTGACCAGCTTCTGTGGAAAGTTAAAAAGAAGTGAAAGATGAGATTCACATCTGTGTTTTTCCTTTGATTTCCCTTCTGACCTAAAAGCCCTTCCTGTTGTCTGGCCCAACTTCCCCCATTATTTCCTGATGAGGAAGGGTATCATCAGGTGCTAACTTCTTCCTAAAATCTTCTCTTCTTTAAACTGTGCTGACGTCCATCTTCCAATTCCACTACACATTTCCTGAAGGTTGGGGCTATCTTACTCTACCCTGAAATCGGAAGTCTCTAACACTGTGTCTTGTGCAAAGTAGGCACTCCCTGATATTGATTAAATTTTACTGCCTCATCAGGAAAACAAGCCCCAGACTCCTGAAGAAACAGTCACAATAACATTACAAAGTAAAGGATAAGTAGGTAACAAAGTGAGTGACGCAGACACAAGATGAGTTCTGAGGAAAACATCACAGAGAAAAAGAAAGATGAACTGGGCATCGAAGGAAGGTAGGAATGGGATAAATGTGAAAAAAGGAGAAGGACACATATATTTATAGGCAGAGGTACCACCATTCAGAAGCTACCGCAGGAGAAATAAATAAGAATCATGAGGTCTACCTGTCTAGCATGGCAAATTCTAAGGAGAATAGGAAACAATAATACCCAAATTTTATGGAACATTTTAAAACAGGGAGAAGGGATTTCCCCAGCGGTCCAGTGGTTAGTGCTCGGTGCTCTCACTGCCTGGCCTGGGTTCGATCCCTGGCTGGGTAACTAAGATTCCACAAACCACGTGGCACAGCCTAAACAAACAAACAAACAAAACAGGGAGAAGAAATAATCCATCTTGTATGAGAGGTCTTTTGACTTTTTTTCAATGCCTTAGAACAAGGGTCCCTAACCCCCGGACCGTGGCCTGTTAGGGACCGGGCCACACAGCAGGAGGTGAGGCACGGGTGGGTGAGCAAAGCTTCATGTGTATTTACAGCCGCTCTCCATCGCTCGCATTACCGGCTGAGCTCTGCCTCCTGTCAGCATTACGGTGAGTTGTATAATTATTTCATTATATATTAGAATGTAAAAACAATAGAAATAAACTACACAATAGATGCAATGCGCTTGAATCATCCTAAAACCATCCCCGCCACTCCCCCCACCCCCCAGCCCCACGCCGGGTCCATGGAAAAGTTATCTTCCGTGAAACCGGTCCCTGGTGCCAAAAAGTTTGGGGACCGCTGACTTTGAAAGTAAAATATTTAAAATCGATTAATATGTCTAGACACTCCTATCTTACCTTTCTTGGACCTCTGCTAGAGCATGCTGCCCGCTTTATTGTATAGTCACAGCTCCACACTGGATGCACAACAGAACTGGGTAGTTCTCCCAGTAGAAAGTGGCCCTTGCCCATAGGGTCTATGACTTGTTTTTCCCTCAGTCTTTCATACCAGTGGATACAGTGCACAGAGGTTCCTGCCCATAATATTTTTTCCTTAGATTATATTACCACCATTTAGTATTTTAGAAACATACTCCTGAGAGAGGTAAAGAGTATTTAATCCAGGATTTATTAACAAAAAAAAAAAATCAAAAGCTAGAATAAATACACTGATTGACTTAGGTGACCTAGAAAGTTAGAGACAAACTAAGACCAAAAGTCCGGGTCTCTCAAATTTATATCCAAGTGTCCTTCTCCTTCTGTCTCATGACCACACTTCATCATCTAAGGGTCTACATGCATTGGACTTTATATTAAGTGCTTCTCTGTTCTTGAGCAAGGAGCGTTGCAAGCCTGCCCATGGGGAAGAGTCATTTCAGTTGTACTCAACTGCAACGTAAACCCCTAAAACAGGATCCATGCCTTCCTGTTCTCTTTTTTTGTGACCCCTAGTAACCTGCTGGGAACACAAGGGCAACCAATAAAAGATCTGTTCAGTATGTGCATTATGGGCTTCATCCTGCCAACTAAAGGGTTGAGGAAGGACATGCCCATTAAATTCAACATATATGACTCAGAAACTTTTTAAAGGGGATTCCTCTGGCCTTTCAGAGCAAAAGAGTTTAGGGCAGACCTTTGATCTATTTTCCTTCCACATCAGCTGACTCTGTTCACATCTGACACCACCTTCTCACTTCCCCAAATCTCTGTATATCACATGGAAATATTGGTGTCTGGGTCTCAGTTCCCACCCAAGAGAGGCATCTTTGGGTCTTGAATTTTGCAATTTATAAAGGAAAATCTCTTAATTGGGTGAAATTGCATACAAATCCACTCAGGCTTGCCAAAATACTTAGAAAACAAAGATGTGGCTGGTTAAAAATGTCGCCTAACACATTTTCCTGATTAAAAATCAAGTTATTCCCATGCCTTGGCATTTAAGAGGGAGCCATGTTTTTTAGAAAAATATACTTTTTAGAGATGTCTGACACATATTTAATCAACACATATAGCTAGGAGCTTTTATGTTTTGGTGGCCTGGCTGAAGAAGAAAAGGTAGAGAATACTGTGTAACTGACTGATTATTTTGAGAACGGGTAAATAAAGGAAAAGAAACAGACATGCATCCTGATTTTCCTATAGAACTCTGTCGCTGTGCAACCACATCATAGCTAAGGGGAGTTGCGCTTTGTAGATATACAGCCAGGGTTGAGAATCACAATGCAGAAAGCCTCCTTCCCCAAAATAACTAATGGGTTAGATCACAATTTCCCTACACTGGGCTTCAAATGGGTTAAGAAAGTTTAGGATACAGATTGCATCAGTCCTCTGCATTGCTGGAGCCCCTGAGCCTCTCTTTATGTACTACAATGTGTTGTCGATATATGAGCATTTTCTGTGTGTGCCCACAGAGAACGGGAAGCCCAAGAGTAAATAAGAACAGAGCCTTGTTTTCGGAGAGCACTAGGAAATGCCCAATTGTTACCAGGGCAGGGAGAGAAACACTAAAGGGGCACTGCTAAATTATTTCCCTGTGGCGGTCATGGTCATAAAAACACACCACTCAGATCCTCTGCAAAGAACATAGTTGACTGACAGATGCAGCTGCTGCTCCCTCACTTCATGCACCCGCTGTTCCCCTCAAGGCCAATCTTCCCCTTCCAGGCCATCTGTGGCTGAGCGCCGCAGCCATTCCCACCTAACTTGAGTCTCTTGTAATGTGTAACTTTGTCTCAAGCACTCTCCATTGGCCTGGCTGAAATCTTCTCAGAACTGTGCTGTAGTCTGAGAACTCCTCCCCAATCCTGCTTCCTTCACCCTCTCCTTCACAGATGTCGGAACTGCGTTGCAGACGGAAGGATTCCTCGTCCTCTCCTATTCCTTTCTCTTTAAATTTCATGAGTATTTCCCCCCAGAACTCTCTTACCCTCCTAATCCCATCTACTTCTTGGAGGTCTAAAATTAACACACTCCCATTAGCACATGGGTAAGAATGAGTGCATCAGATATAGTAACTGTTTCCTTGGAAGATAGAAAATCTGGCTTTGAGAAATAAGATAGGAAAACAAGAAAATTTCTGGAGAAACTAAAAGAAGTCATTTTTCAATTGGTTCAGTAAAAAATTCTTCAACTATGGATAGAGAGAACAGAGCTTCAGGAGATATCCAGCTGGGAAATTAAGGAGTGAGTTTAAAAACAAAGAATTAGAGTCACAAGCTCCAGAGGAGAGTATTCTAGGTGAGTTCTTGGCAAGGATGTGGGCTTAAGGTGGGGGACATACATTCAGTCAATAATTAATTCAATAAATAAGTGTCTAGTCTGTACTAGATCTTTTAAAAATATTGTTGAAAAGGAAAAAAAAGTCAATATTCCTTCCCCGTGGAGGTCCAGTGTCATGGTGTATACTAAAGATGACCTGGCTACTTTTCAGTCTGGTGTGCGAGAGTCCTAAATTTTACTTCTCTGACTTTGAGCAGTTGGGATCTTTATTCTCCACTGCACCGTTAACGCAAAAGCTTGTTCTTCCTTATCTTATAGTATCTTTCTAACCTGGAGCCAACCTTGAACTGAGTCTATTTATAACAATTTGTTTGCATATCTGCTTTTCCAACTAGCCTTTGGACTTCATGAGGTCTCTAGCCTCCACCATAGTACAAGGTCCAGAGCAGGAATGCAATAAACAAACGTGTACTGAGTAAAATGCAAGACAGGACACTGAAAGACATAGGTTTCAGGGGCAGGAGTCCTCAACGTGTTTTCCTAGAACCACTTATTGAGTTAGAGAGCCTGAATAAAATGGAAGATCACACAGTCATGTATAATAAACCCCTCTCTTGAAGAATAATTAATCTGATTAACAAAATAAAGGCTCTGAGAAGTCCTGTAACAAAGAAACCTTTAAATTTGTTTAATCTGGGTCTTCCCTGGTGGCGCAGTCGTTAAGAATCTGCCTGCCAATGCAGGGGACATGGATTTGATCCCTGGTCCGGGAAGATCCCACATGTCACTGAGCAACTAAGCCCATGCACCACAACTACTGAGCCTACATGCCACAACTACTGAAGCCCATGTGCCTAGAGCCCGTGCTCCACAACAAGAGAAACCCACACACCGCCCCCACTCGCCACAACTAGAGAAAGCCTGCGCGCAGCAACGAAGAGCCAAAGCAGCCAAAAATAAAATAATTAATTAAATAATAATAATAATAACAAATTAATTAATTAAATTTGTTTAATCTGTAATTTTGCAGAGTTTACCACTATTACTATTTAGCTGGAACTATGAGTTTAGTAAGCGGTGATGAAGGTGGTCTTTTTTTAGATATGGTCATTTTCTGGTATGAAGTTGCCCTTACATTGATATCTTCAGCTTTTTCATGACAATCCTCTGACTGCTCTGTCACATTTCATTGATCAAAATTCTGTTCTAAATTCAAAATTTTCTTTGTTAGCTATTCTCCTTGACAGATGTATTTCATGGGAGAACAGGACACTATTTGCAAGATTGAACATTCTTACACATTCTTCTCATACACTCTTATACATGAAGAATGTCAAGATGGGGCTGGTCTTCTCAATCAGTTGAACAGAAGAGAATATAGCTCTATCATTTAGAGTCATATGAGGAAATGTTTTTATCTAGCATTTTAGAGTATTTCTTTTTAAAAATTTCATTATACTTTTTAGTAGTCAAGAAGGGAGGCTGACCTGGGAAGTTCACACTCACACAAAATAAACTTGAGTACAAAATTTTAACAACAAAATGGTATCTTTGAATGTACTCATCTTTCCTGTTTACAGCACAAAATTAGATTGAAGTGAGCCCATGCCTGTATACTTTATCAAGACTATGGGCAAGAACAATCACTATAAATTGACAAAGGAGAACAAAACAATCACCTACTTTCAAAAACTGTGATGTATCTTTTCAATGATTTTTCTCATTTGATCCTTTTCTACATTAGGAATAAGGAAAGTAAGAGAGTGTTTCTTAGTGTTTATTAGTAAGAATTAGAAACAAGATAAACCTGGACTCAGTTATCAATTTCACTATTTATTAGTTGCTGCTTAAGTCCTCCAGTTAGTTATGTGAATATTTAGTTGTAAGAATAATAATTCTTACCTCATATTTTTGCTAAAGCTATAGAGATTTTGTCAAATATACTTAGAGATGAAAATGTAAGTACAAATATGAACTATTTTGTTAATATATGGTAATAGTTATTTTACTCTTATTCCCTGTCCTATATTTTAAAAGAACAAATTTTTGTCCTCAATTTTTTCTATGGCAATTATCAGAGATAACTGTACATAAACTTTTAAGTATGGGCATATTTCGGTAGACTAACGTAATTTGTACTACAATATAGTATAGTATAGAGTAGAAGAGTATTCTGTTTAAAAACAATAAATATGGATTACTTTCCATTACAAAATAATGCTGAATTCTTTCAATTACCTGTAAAAGTGTCTAAAGATATCTGGTACCTTATAATCTGATTTTGGACAGCAAGAATTTTGCCTATCAACTATTTCCAAAAGTCTGCCCCAGACTGATGACAAAGCTTTTATTTCATTAACAATAAATAAATTTTCAATTTTGAAAATTTTATAATTTTAATTTGAAACACAGAAAAGAGCACAGAAAATAATATGATATACATTTACCCAACACTGGCATTAAACATTAGTATTTTGCCATTTTTGTTTCAGATCTGTAAACTAAAATTTCCCTCAACCCCATTCCTTTTCCCAGCATACTTGCTGAGGTAACCATTATCTTAAAGTTGGGGGTTTTATGTCTGTTTATTTTTATATATGTAGTGCTTTTGTAAGTCTTCACGAGCAGTATGTATTACGTTTTTTATATTTCAAAACATTGGATAAATGGAGGCTTGCCAAACGTACTCTTTTGCAACTTGATCTGTTTCTCAACTTTATATTTTTTAGTTTCTCTATGTTGATCTATACAGACGTTGTTTATTTAATATAATGCAGTATAAATTATATTAAATGAAGAAACACCATTTATATGTAGCCATTTTCCTACTGCATTTTCCCACATTTTGGACATTACAAACTGTGCTTCAAATGAACATCCTACAACTTCCTCTTTCGCAAATGTGAGAGTCCATTTAAATGAGGAATTACTGTGCCATAGGGAATGGAATCTTCATTTTTACTTGATAGTGAAATTACTTTCCAGATTGCTTCTTTCAATTTAAGCTGTCAACCACATGGTTTAAAAATGGTTCCCTACAATCTTGCTAACTTTATATTCTCAGGTCTTTTTATTTTTTAAAAAAAAGCCATATTTAGTGTAAAAGTTGATATGTCTCATTGTTTAATTGATAATTTCTTGATGAATGCTGAGGTTAAGTTTATTTTATTTGTTTCTAGATCTTTCCAGTTTCTTCTGTCACTAGCCAGTTCATAACGTGTGGCAGAGAGCACTGCCAAAGATTCATGCTCCCCTATGGTTTTGTGGACTTGTTGCTGATAAATGATATCATCTAGAAATATTTCTAGGCATCCCTGTCATCTCAGTTGGACCAGATGACTTGCTCTTACCAGTGGATTAGGAGCAGAAATGATGTGTTACACCTGGATTGAGGTGGATAAGAAGTATGCCTTCTCTACTCCTTTTTCTCTTTTATTTGTTTGCAGAGGCCTCTGAAGCCCTGGGAGATGGAGAGCTTTCCAAGATGGAAGGAATCTGAATCCCTGAGGACCATGTGGAGGAAAGCTGGCCATTAACCAGGAATACTTTCTTTGAACTATTATATGAATGGAAAATGAACTTTTGTGTTAATCCAAGGAAACTTGGAGGTTTAATTTTAGACATGCTAGCAGCATTGCCTTAAGTAATGCAAATCCTTTACTTGTTTGTTGGGTTGTCTTTTTGTATTAATATTTAGTAGTTTTCTTATATTCAATGAATATATAAAGTTTCAAATACCTCCTCCCAATCTGTGGCCTGTTTTTCTCCACTCCTAATTATCTCTTGGTGTATAGAAGTGTCAAATTAAAAATAGCCATTTTTGTTAAATTTTTCCTTTATGGATTGTGCTTTTTTCTTTTTTTAAAGAAATCTTTCCCCAGATATGGTAACAATTTTCCTATGTTCATGCAAAAATTTTAACTAAAAATTAAAAAAAATGTTTTTCTCAAAACTTTCCAGGTGTTTTATTAGTATTTGATGTGCACTACAGATCTAATTTCACCTTTTTCTCCTATAGCTAATTGTCCCAGAACCATTTATTAAATATCCACTGTTTCCCTACTGATCTTTAATGCCTACTCTAATGCCCTTCTGAGTTGTAATTCATCAAGTTCCCATTTATACTAGAATATAGGACTAGAAGAGTGAGCTGAGAATTGACCTCTCTTTCCCTCTATGTACATAATATTACATAATATATATGTACATAATATAAATACACATGCAGAAGGATTTTTTAAAAATCATTTTATAAAAATGAGATTATATTAAATATATTTTATGTATCTTGCTTTTTCTGTTCAACATTACTTCTGGGAATATCTCCAAGTAAATTAGTAGAGCAGTAATTTTTTATTGGTTGAATAACACAAGGGCTCATGAATATGAATAAATGTTCATAAAATGCTGAAAAAGTGTCCTATAATTTCTTCATCTACTCCTCTATTAATGGATGTTAACATTTTGCTTGTTTTCTTGCAGCTAAAACATGGCTGCAACAAATAGCTTTTTGCATATGTCCCTACATGTTTGTACTTATATTTCATTGGGTTAGAGCCCCAGAAGAGGAATGGCCCCTCAAAGGATGTGTTTATTTTTAATTTTAGTGTTTATTGCCAGATTGCCTTCCAAGTGGTTATAATGCATCATATTTCCACAGAAAATATATGAAAGTAATATTTCCCCTCATTCTGCCAACAATACGTCTTATAGATCTTGTTAATTTTTACTAGTCTGGTGGGTACAAAGTGATATCTTTCTGGGTTTTTTGAGCTTTTTTTTTTTCTCCAAATAACCATTTCTTTCAAGTGTTTCTTGCCCATTTAGATGACTCCTCTGCGATATTTTTTTACTCTTAGGCTGTACTATTGGATACTTTGTTTGGTTGTCTGTCATTTTCTTGTAAATTTTTGTATCTTTGTATATCATATATATTAATTCTTTAGCATCTACATTACGAATATTTTCCCATTATATGGTTGTTACCTCCTCATTTTATTTGTAACATTTTTGCCATCTAAAAACTTTTAATTTTGAGATTGTTAAACAATTTGGAATTTTCAATATTAAGAAGATTTTCTCTACCCCTATGTTTTACACAGACTCCTCTGGATTGTCCTACAAAGCTATACTCATTTCACATTTTGCCTCTATGTCTCAATTGTTAATCTGGAAAAAGTACAATAAGCACACAGTTTTTCTTGTGTTTCCATGGACTTTTTGGACAGTCCATGCAGTATTCAAAATTGAAGTCATTGCTTTAAATCTAGAGATACCTCATTTGAAAACCTGTCTGAACGATTTTTGTTTTAAAGAATACTGAAGATAATTTTCAAATTATAACGAACATACTGCTTAACAAGAAGTTTAGTCTATGTTTCACAACTTTTTGGAAACCTTGTAAAATATAACCTGATATTCTCTCTTTTATAAGTCCATTTATTTCTATTTATTCCTTCCATTAAATGTATTACTTAACTTTAGATTCTTAATCTCGTTCTTGCATGTTATTTTTACAGTTTGATCAAATTTTTATTCATTTCATTTTTCACTACCTTGTTGTGGAATTTCTACTGTGTTTTTACATTTTATCAGTGATCAGATTTCCTTTCTCTGTTCATGTAATGAGTCACAAACAGCACAAACATATGTCCAGTGAATTTCAGTTTCCCCTTCAAGATACTCTATTTTCCCCCTGCTTCTCTGCCATCTTAATATCAGAAGAATATTAGAAAACTTTCACTATCCCCTTCCATTTACTGTTCCTTCCTACCTCCATGAGAACTCTGGAATGTTTCACTTCTCCCACCCATTTCCCATTCCACTCCTAATTCCTTGGGGAATTTTGCCATACTTTTATCCTCTGGAACAGTTTTTGGTTTTTTTTTTCAGATAGATATAATATGTAGCTTGAAGAGTGCACATAATTTGCCAAGTAAAACATTGTGACCTGATGTTTTTCTTTTTTACCTTTAAATACAAATTCAAATTTCTCAATTAGTATTAATGTTGTATTTGTCCAAGAAATTGTTCATTCTATCTGTGTTCAAATTGACCAAATATCAAGTTATTCATGTAATTTTCTTTGATTAAAAAAACTCTATTACATATAGTCCACCCCTACACACTTTTATATTGTTTATTCTTGATCACTCTTATCAGAGGTTTGTTGATTTTCGTAGACAATTTTTGGTTTTGTTGATCCTAAATATGTTGTTTTCAATTATATTAAATTTACTCTCATCAGTATTTGAAATAGACTACCAGAGGTCAAGCCGAAGTGCAAGACGTTTTGTTAACGACTCTGTGGTATGTTGTGAAGGGCAGCCAGATATACTCTTTGTTGTTACAAATGGTCACACCGTCACTTCTATTCAAGTCTTGTTGTTACTTTTACCTTTCTCTCCGTTTTATTTTTGTTTCTTTTCTTTTTTTTTCTGAAACTCTTTCACTCTTCTATCAAAATGTATGCCAAGACTCTCTGGGACCGTTATCAATATAAAACAGAAATATATTTACTTGCCTATTTTTAAAATGGTTGACCCATAGTATCATTAAAAATATAAAACTGATTTGAGGATTGATACAAGACCGAAATATCCCTAACTAGTTATTTAACTAGGAATTATTTAACTAGATGAACCCATTTTCAATGCACATTGTCAACTTAAAAAAATACTACTGTTCAGAAACTGATGTGGTCACCCCCCCATCCCCCCATTCTGGAATAAGGTAGGGACTGGAGGCAAAGAACAGTTCTCAAGAGTTAATAGAGGGGGAGGTGCTTCCCTCCAACTCTTCTCCAAAGGCAGCCCCCCACCAGCTCCTACGGGGTTACCCATAGGGAGAGATGGCCTTCTTGTACTTCTCCCTGCAGCATGGAGGGTGGTGTGTGGTGCCCCAGGTCCCTGTATATCATAACTCCCTGTATATCCACAGGAATGATCAATAATATTTAAGTGGTCTTCTTAGGGTCCAAGGGGTTTCCATTAACAATGGTTTACTTGACCTTACTCTATCACATATGTTGAATGAAGCCAAGTAGATTGTATTCCCTCGTGTATTACCACTTGTGCTTTATAAATGAAACAAACAAACAAATAAACAAAAAACAGTGACTCAGAGATACAAGGCAACATATTTTTAGCTTTGAGTGCAGAGCCAAGATGCAAAGTCAGATCTCCTGATTCCAGGTGCTGTACTCTTTCCACTACACTTTGCTGCCTTCCTAATAAGAGATACAAGAATTCTATGAGCTTTATCTATTTGTGTGGACCCTGGACTGTAGAAGAGAAGTAGGACAGATGACAGCCAGAGTCATCTCCTGAGAAATTCCTCTTCAACATTATCTGATGGTGACATAGAGAATGACAGGCATTCCAAAGCTACATTTTGGAATGGCCTCGCCTCCTACACTTCCCAGGGAATGAATTTTTACAGTGAGCCCTAACCACATTCTGTCCTGTCTTTCCATCCTCCTTTTCTCAGTATTCCGTACCTTTATCCTCTAACCTTTCACTCATCAGTCATTTACACTAGAACTGCACTGACCTATAATAGAGGAGCCACTGGGCACATGTAGCTATTTACATTTAAATTAGTTAAAATTAAAAACTCAGTTGCTGGGACTTCCCTCGTGGCAGAGTGGTTAAGAATCCGCCTGCCAATATAGGATACATAAGTTTGATCCCTGGTCCAGGAAGATCCCACATGTTGCGGAGCAACTAAGCCCGTGTGCCACAACTACTGAGTCTGTGCTCTAGAAACTGCAAGCCGCAATTACTGAGCCTGAGTGCCACAACTACTGAAGCCTGTGCGCCCTAAAGCCCGTGTTCCACAACAAGAGAAGCCACCACAATGAGAAGCTTGTGCACCACAACGAAGAGTAATCCCCCTCACCACAACTAGAGAAAGCCCGTGTGCAGCAACAAAGACCCAACACAGCCAAAAATAAATAAAATAAAATAAAATAAATTCATAAAAACTCAGTTGCTCAGTTTTTCTACCCCCATTTCAAGCGTTCAACAGCCACATGTGGCTACTGGGCTACGAGTCAGACAGCACACTATATATAGAACATTTCCATCATCACAGAAAGTTCCATTTATTGGACAGGACTGCACTAAAGTGTAAGTGACTAATGACAGCTTAAAATATTTTTCTTTTAGGGAGATCTATATTTAACTAAGTTCTTTTACTAAATGAGTCCAACTCTGATTTTAGTCTGATATTAGTCTTTGTGCAGCCGGGCAGAAGCAGGCTGGCACACTGCTCTACTCACTCCCAGCCAGAGCTCCATCCAGTGCACGTTGCTGTCTCTTCAAGTAAACATTCATATAAAGCAACATCAGACAACTTGAAATCCATATAACAAAGGCAATGCCTTCATCCAAAAGAGAATGGCTTTAAAAAATAATAGGCTGGAAATGGGGACAAATCCAAGTTTTGTGGGTCCCTAACCTTATACAATGTGTGGGACTCTAATGAGAATAATGCATTAGATATTAAAACAAATATTTATTAAAATTATTATTTATGTTATTAATTACTAAATTATTATTTTAAAATCATAACTACAGTTTCCAAAAACTGACACCACAAACCAGAAAATACAGAAAAAAGAATTTTATTAATTAACTGCTGACACACATTATAATGTGTGTATAACACATTATATATATATATAATGTTGGTATATGTAACAACTGTTATAATATTACTCTTTTGTGAGAATGAAAAGAAAATTCAGTGTTTCCACTATTATGAAAGACTAATATTGTTACTCAATAACTATAGTTATTGATATTTTAGAAAACTTTCAGCTTCAAAACTGAAATGATAATGTCATAAAGTTTTAGGGTTCATGTTAAATCTGGGGAAATTTTATCAGGTTTCCTTTTTCACATACAAGCTGTGGGATTTCTGATGTTTAAAGTTTTCTTGTCTAGTGACTTATTTTAAATGCTCACTAAATTGCCAACACTCATTAACCGGTTTGTCATTGATTTCGCTTAGTGGTTTATTAGGAGCTTGTGTTATTTTTGCTAATGTCAGGCTCTGGGTCAAACAAAATCACTGAAGGAAAGGCTGAGGTCTTATTTGACTCTAAATCTCCCGTGTGGCAATGACACATGTGCTCTTTATATGGGTAAATTTCTTAAAGGACTAGAATTTATGGACACCATCTAGCTTCATTTGTAAACTCTGTAGATGATTCTTCAAGACACAGAAATATAAACCTCTCTAGACAGAGTCAGGGTGAGAATTGTTTGCAGTTCTCATTATTTTCCTAAAGAATGAGGCACCCTTCTACATTGTGGGGAAAACAAATATATCTTCTGACTATATGGGAACCACTCATAATAAAAAAAAAATTTTTTTAAAATCTTCCTTTTAACTGAAGCCAATGGAAAGAGACAGAGATCTGCATGCTAAAACTCAAGCCATCTCCACCTCTTTTGTTGGCCTTTTTCTAATAATTGGAATTTCCTTTGGAAATCATTTATTGTAGGTAGTTTCCCTCCTCCAGAATACTATTCTTAGAACACGCTTATTGGTTGTAATTTCTTGCCAGCTTGCGAGTTATTTATAATGTTTTCCACCATCAAGAATTCCTGTTGTGGTTTATTTTTAATGGACTTATTGCCTAGTCCCACTGGGAAAATTTTATGATGGAATTTATAGCTACTCAATTACTTTTTTCACATGTTTTATATTTGTAAGCCTCCTGGGGGAATAGTATATAGAAGACACGTAGATTTGGCTTCATTTCTGATTTTTTCCTCTGTTCCACTGCAGGAGTCTTTCAGCCTACACAGTGGCCAACCTCACCCCCTCCCTCTTTCAACTGTGCTGCAGCCTCATCCATCAGGAATTCGAATAAAAGTAAAACTGGAAAGTTCTCCTTTACCATCAACATTATTCTCAGTTCATTTCAATCTTATTCCGATTGCACGTTTGAAGCACCTCAGCTGCGTGGGAGAAAGCAAACTGAACTGGGACTCTTTTAAGACTTGAGCAGATTAGAAATTTTTTCAAGTATGGATTTTCCTTGTCTTAAAAAAAAACCAATCGAAAACACTTTCATCCTTTTGAAAAAATTCTTGCAGATTTTCAAACTGAATAATGTTGACGTAAAACAAATAGACTGCCATTTATTTCTCCAGCAAAAAAAAAAAAAAAAAAAAAAAAGGTTTTATTCTGGATCAGCATAGTGTTGCAATTCAGTGTATGCAACCCTGGCAAGCCACATGCAAGTCCTGCAGGACAAGGGAAGAAGAACTCTTTTATAGAGGGGAAAAGGAAGTTGGGAGGACTACTGTAAACAAAGAGTCCATGGCTTTTCATTGGCTGAATTATTGCCAGGAAAGAAGAGGAGTCATACTTCTTCCTGTTGGGCTCTGCTGTCTTCTCAGGGCCTGAGAGCTCCCCCTTCTGGTCTCCCAACTCTAATTGAAGTTTCTGTTTAATAATATTTTACAATAATAAAAAAATATGCAACTGCTTTTCAAACTAAGAAAACTTGTGACAACATGGATGGACCTGGAGGGCATTATGCTAAGTAAAGTGAGTCAGAAAGAGAAAGACAAATATGTACCTCAATTATTTATGGAATCTGAAAAATAAAACCAAAACACCAAAACCAAACAAACAAACCCCCCAAACTCATAGACACTGTCGGCCCTCTATATCTTTGGGCTCCTCATCTGCAGGTTCAAACAACCACAGCTTGAAAATACTTGAAAAAAAATTCCAGAATGCTCTAAAAAGCAAAACTTGAATTTGCTGTGTTAGCAACTATTTACACAGCATTTATTATTATTATTTTATTTATTTACTTATGTTAACATCTTTATTGGATTATAATTGCTTTACAATGGTGTGTTAGTTTCTGCTGTATAACGAAGTGAGTCAGCGATACATATACATATAACCCCATATCCCCTCCCTCTTGCCTCTCCCTCTCACCCTCCCTATTTCATCCCTCTAGGTGGTCACAAAGAACCTAGATGGTCTCCCTGTGCTATGCGGCTGCTTCTCACTATCTACCTATTTTGCATTTGGTAGTGTATATATGTCAAAGCCACTCTCGCACTTCGTCCCACTTTACCCTTCCCCCTCCCCATGTCCTCAAGTCCATTCTCTATGTCTGCGTGTTTATTCCTGTCCTTCCCCTAGGTCCTTCAGAACTTTTTTTTTTTTTTTTTAGATTCCGTATATATGTGTTAGCATACGGTATTTCTTTTTCGCTTTCTGACCTACTTCACTCTGTATGACGGACTCTAGGCCTATCCACCTCACTACAAATAACTCAATTTTGTTTATTTTTATGGCTGACTAATATTCCATTGTATATATGTGCCACATCTTCATTAGCCCATTTTTGGATTGGGTTGTTTGTTTTTCTGATATTGAGCTGCATGAGCTGCTTCTATATTTTGGAGATTAATCCTTTGTCATTTGCTTCATTTGCAAATTTTTCTCCCATTCTGAGGGTTGTCTTTTCACCTTGTTTATGGTTTCCTTTGCTGTGCAAAAGCTTTCAAGTTTTATTAGGTCCCATTTGTTTATTTTTGTTTTTATTTCCATTTCTCTAGGAGGTGGGTCAAAAAGGATCTTGCTGTGATTTATGTCATAGAGTGTTCTATGTTTTCCTCTAAGGGTTTTATAGTGTCTGGCCTTACATTTAGGTCTTTAATCTATTTTGAGTTTATTTTCATGTGTGATGTTAGGAAGTGGTCTAATTTCATTCTTTTACATGTAGATGTCCAGTTTTCCCAGCATAGTTATTGAAGAAGCTGTGTTTTCTGCATTGTATATTCTTGCCTACTTTATCAAAGATAAGGTGACCAGATGTGCATGGGTTTATCTCAGGGCTTTCTACCCTGTTCCATTGATCTATATTTTTGCTTTTGTGCCAGTACCATACTGTCTTGATTACTGTAGCTTTGTAGTATAGTCTGAAGACAAGGAGCCTGATTCCTCCAGCTCCATTTTTCTTTCTCAAGATTGCTTTAGCTATTCAGGGTCTTTTGTGTTTCCATACAAATCGTGAAGTTTTTTGTTCTAGTTTTGTGACAAATGCCACTAGTAGTTAGATAGGGATTGCATTGAATCTGTAGACTGCCTTGGGTAGTATAGTCATTTTCACAATGTTGATTCTTCCAATCCAAGAACATGGTATATCTCTCCATCTGTTTGTATCATCTTTAATTTCTTTCATCAGTGTCTTATAGTTTTCTGCATACAGGTCTTTTGTCTCCTTAAGTAGGTTTATTCCTAGGTATTTTAATCTTTTTGTTGCAATCATAAATGGGAGTGTTTCATCCATTTCTGTTTCTGATTTTTCAACATTATTGTATCAGAATGCAAGAGATTTCTGTGCATTAATTTTGTATCCTGCTATTTTACTAAATTCATTGATTAGCTGTAGTAGTTTTCTGGTAGCATCTTTAGGATTCTCTACATATAGTATCATGTCATCTGCAAACAGTGACAGCTTTACTCCTTCTTTGCCAATTTGGATTCCTTTTATTTCTTTTTCTTCTCTGATTGCTGTGGCTAAAACTTCCAAAACTATGTTGAAGAAGAGTGGTGAGAGTGGACAACCTTGTCTTGTTCCTGATCTTAGAGGAAATGGTTTCAGTTTTTCACCATTGAGAACGATGTTGGCTGTGGGTTTGTCATACATGGTCATTATTATGTTGAGGTAAGTTCCCTCTATGCCTACTTTCTGGAGGGTTTTTATCATAAATGAGTGGTGAATTTTGCCAAAAGATTTTTCTGCCTCTATTGAGATCACATGGTTTTTATCTTTCAATTTGTTAATATGGCTTATCACATTGACTGATTTGCATATATTGAATAATCCTTGCATTCCTGGGATAAACCCCACTTGATCATGGTGTATGATCCTTTTAATGTGCTGTTGGATTCTGTTTGCTAGTATTTGGTTGAGGATTTCTGCATCTATATCCATCAGTGATATTGGCCTGTAGTTTTCTTTCTTTGTGACATCTTTGTCTGGTTTTGGTATCAGGGTGATGGTGGCCACACCTCTTAGAATGTGTTTGGGAGTGTTCCTCCCTCTGCTATATTTTGGAAGATTCTGGCAAGGATATGTGTTAACTCTTCTCTAAATGGTAGTTAGAATTCACCTGTGAAGCCATCCGGTCCTGAGGTTTTGTTTGCTGGAAGATTTTTAATCACAGTTTCAATTTCAGTGCTTGTGATTGGTCTGTTTATATTTTCTATCTCTTCCTGATTCAGTCTCAGAAGGTAGTGCTTTTCTAAGAATTTGTCCATTTCTTCCAGGTTGTCCATTTTATTGGCATATAGTTGCTTGTAGTAATCTCTCATGATCCTTTGTATTTCTGCAGTGTCTGTTGTTACTTCTCTTTTTGCATTTCTAATTCTATTGATTTGAGTCTTCTCCCTTTTTTTCTTGATGAGTCTGGTTAATGTTTTATCAATTTTGTTTATCTTCTCAAAGAACCAGCTTTTATTTTATTGATCCTTTCTATTGCTTCCTTCATTTCCTTTTCATTTATTTCTGATCTGATCTTTATGATTTCTTTCCTTCTGATAACTTTGGGGCTTTTTTGTTCTTCTTTCTCTAATTGCTTTAGCTGTAAGGTTAGATGGTTTATTTCAGATGTTTCTTGTTTATAGAAGTAGGATTGTATTGCTATAAACTTCCCTCTTAGAACTGCTTTTGCAGCATCCCATAGGTTTTGGGTGATGTGTTTTCTTTGTCATTTGTTTCCAGGTATTTTTTGTTTCCTCTTGGATTTCTTCAGTGTCTCTTGGTTATTGCGTAGTGTATTGTTTAGCCTCCATGTGTTTGTATTTTTTACAGATTTTTCCTGTAATTGATATCTAGTCTCATAGCGTTGTGGTCGGAAAAGATACTTGAAACAATTTCAATATTCTTAAATTTACCAGGGCTTGATTTGTGACCCAAGATATGATCTATCCTGGAGGATCCATGAGCACTTGAGAAGAAAGTGTATTCTGTTGTTTTTGGATGGAATGTCCAATAAATATCAATTAAGTCCATCTTGTTTAATGTGTCATTTAAAGCCTTTGTTTCCTTGTTTATTTTCATTTTGGATGATCTGTCCATTGGTGAAAGTGGGGTGTTAAAGTCCCCTACTATTATTTTGGTCCTTTTGATTTCCCCTTTTATGGCTGTTAGCATTTGCCTTATGTACTGATGTGCTCCTATGTTGGGTGCATAAATATTTACATTTGTTATATCTTCTTCTTGGATTGATCCCTTGATCATTATGTTATGTTCTGCTTTGTCTCTTGTAATAGTCTTTATTTTACAGTCTATTTGTGTGATATGAGAATTGCTACTTCAGCTTTCTTTTGATTTCCATTTGCATGGAATATGTTTTTCCATCCTCTCACTTTCAATCTGTATGTGTCTGAAGTGCATCTCTTGTAGACAGCATGTATAAGGTTCTTGTTTTTGTATCCACTGAGCCAGTTTATGTCTTTTGGTTGGAGCGTTTAATCCATTTAAATTTAAGGTAACTATCAATATGTATGTTCCTATTACCATTTTCTTACTTGTTTTGGGTTTGTTATTGTAGGTCTTTTCCTTCTCTTGTGTTTCCTGCCTAGAGAAGTCCCTTTAGCTTTTGTTATAAAGCTGGTTTGGTGGTCCTGAATTCTCTTAGCTTTTGCTTGTCTGTAAAGATTTTAACTTCTCTGTAGAATCTTAGTGAGATCCTTGCTAGGTAGAGTGATCTTGGTTGTAGGTTTTTCCCTTTCATCACTTTAAATATGTCCTGCCACTCCCTTCTGGTTTGCAGTTTCTGCTGAAAGATAGGCTGTTAACCTTATGGGGTATCCTTTGTATGTCATTTGTTGCTTTTCCCTTGCTGATTTTAATATTTTTTATTTGTATTTAATTTTTGATAGTTTGATTAATATATGTCTTGGCATGTTTCTGTTTGGATTTAACCCATAGGGGACTCTTTGCACTTCCTGGACTTGATTAACTATTTCCTTTCCCATATTATGGAAGTTTTCAACTATAATCTCTTCAAATATTTTCTCAGTCCCTTTCTTTTTCTCTTCTTTTTCTGGGACCCCTATAATTCAAATGTTGGTGTGTTTAATGTTGTCCCAGAGGTCTCAGAAACTGTCCTCAATTCCTTTCATTCTTTTTCTTTTATTCTGCTCTGTGGTAGTTATTTCCACTATTTTATCTTCCAGTTCAGTTATCTGTTATTCTGCTTCAGTTATTTTGCTATTGAATCCTTCTAGAGAATTTTAAATTGCATTTATTGTGTTCTCATCATTGTTTTTTTGCCCTTTATTTCTTCTAGGTCCTTGTTAAATGTTTCTTATATTTTCTCTGTTCTATTTCCAAGATTTTTGATCATCTTTACTATCATTACTCTGAATTCTTTTTCAGATAGACTGTGTATTTCCTCTTCATTTGTTTAGTCTGGTGAGTTTTTACCTTGCTCCTTCATCTGCTGTGTACTTCCCTGTCTTCTCATTTTGCTTAATTTACTGTGTTTGGGGTCTCCTTTCTGCAGGCTGCAGGTTTATAGTTCCCATTGTTTTTGGTGTCTGTCCCTAGTGGTTAAGTTTGGTTCAGTGGTTTGTGTAGGCTTCCTGGTGGAGGTAACTGGTGCCTGTGTTCTCATGGATGAGTCTGGATATTTATTGTCTTTCTGGTGGGAAGGACCACATCTGGTGGTGTGTTTTGTGGTGTCTGTGAACTTATTATGATTGTAGGCAGCCTCTTTGCTAATGGGTGGGGTTGTTTTCTTGTCTTGCTAGTTGTTTGGCATGGGGTTTCCAGCAGTGGAGCCTGCTGGTCGTTGAGTGGAGTTGGGTCTTAGCATTGAGACTGAGATCTCTGGGAGAGCTTTCACCAATTGATATTACATGGGGCTGGGAGGTCTCTGGTGGACCAATGTTCTGAACTCGGCTCTCCCACCTAGAGGCTCAGGCCTGACATCTGGCTGGAGCACCAAGACCCTGTCAGCCACACAGCTCAGAAGAAAAGGGAGAAAAGAAAAAAAGAAAGAAAGAAAGAAGGAAAGAAAAAAGAAATAAAATAAAGTTATTAAAAATATTGTTAACATAAAAAAATAAAAATGTAATTAAAAATAAAAGAAACAAGAGAGCAAGCAAACCAATAAACAAATCCACCACTGATAACAAGCGATAAAATCTATACTAAAATAAACGGACAGACAGAACCCAGGACAAGTGGTAAAAGCAAACCTATACAGATAAAATCACTGAAAGAAGCATACACATACACACTCACAAAAGGAGAAAAAGAAAATATATATATATAAAAAGAAGAGAGAAACCAAATCAATAAACTAATCTACCAATGATAATAAGCTCTAAATACTAAATTAAGATAAACATAAAACTAGAAACAAATTAGATGCAGAAAGCATACTCCAAGTCTACAATTGCTCCCAAAGTCCACCGCCTCAGTTTTGGGATGATTTGTTGTCTATTCAGGTATTCTACAGATGTAGGGTACGTCAAGTTGATTTTGGAGATATAATCTGCTGTTCCTGAGGCTGCTGCGAGAAATTTCCCTTTCTCTTCTTTGTTTGCACAGCTCTTGGGGTTCAGCTTTGGGTTTGGCCCTGGCTCTGCATGTAGGTTGCCCTCTGGTGTCTGTTCTTCACCCAGACAGGAGGGTTTTAAAGGAGTGGCTGATCCATGGGCTCTGGCTCACTGAGGCCAGGGAGTGGGAGGGGTACAGGTTATGGGGCCAGCCCGCAGCGGCAGAAGCCAGTGACGTTGCACCAGCTTGAGGTATGCTGTGTGTTCTCCCGGGTAATTTGTCCCTGGATCACGTGACCCTGGCAGTGGCGAGCTGCAAGACTCCTGGCAGGGGAGGTGTGGATGGTGACCTGTGCTTGCACACAGGCTTCTTGGTGGCTGTAGCAGCAACCTTAGTGTTTCATGCCTGTCTTTGGTGTCCGCATTGATAGCCTCAGCTCACACCCATCTCTGGAGCTTGTTTAGGCGGTGCTCTGAATCCCCTCTCCTCGCACACCCCAAAACAATGGTGTCTTGCCTCTTAGGCAGTTCCAGACTTTTTCCTGGGCTCCCTCCCAACTAGCTGTGGCGCACTAGTTCCCTTCAGGCTTTGTTCATGCAGCCAACCCCAGTCCTCTCCCTGGGATCTGACCTCTGAAGCGGGAGCCTCAGCTCCCAGCCCACACCCACCCCGGCAGACAAGCCTCTCAGGCTGTTGAGTGCTGGTTGGCACTGATCCTCTGTGCGGGAATCTCTCTGCTTTGCCCTCCACACCCCTGTTGCTGTGCTGTCCTTGGTGGCTCCAAAGCTCTCCCTGCCTACTCCCCGTCTCCACCAGTGAAGGGGCTTCCTAGTGTGTAGAAACTTTTCCTCCTTCACAGCTCCCTCCCAGAGGTGCAGGTCCCATCTCTATTCTTTTGTCTCTGTTTTTCCTTTTTTCTTTTGTTCTACCCAGGTACATGGGGAGGCTCTTGCCTTTTGGGAAGTCTGAGGTCTTCTGCCAGCGTTTAGTAGGTGTTCTGTAGGAGTTGTTTCACATGTAGATGTCTTTTTGATGTATTTGTGGGGAGGAAGCTGATCTCCATGTCTTACTCCTCTGCTATCTTGAAGGTCCTTCTAGGTTCTTTTTTACCATCATCTTTATTAAATAAATGTGGCATTACAGTAATACAAAAGCTCTATTCTATTTCATAACTAAATTCTTGATCAGTTCAAAGAAAATAATCAGCTAAACTGGATGTTTGACTTTATGTTAACAAACAGCAAATTTAGTGAACATTTCCCAGCCTTGACAATGTTTCCCTGGGACTAATTTAATAAACTAGTTTATTAGCCTTAGTCTCTCTTTTCACAGATGTTTGTTGCTAAAGCAGCGTGAAGAGTGAGAACTGGGGGTTTTTACTTTGTTCTGTTGTTGGGATTCAACTAAGTTTAAATATCCGAAATAAAAAATCTGTTGTAGTGAATATTTTTATAAGCCTCAGTTATAGAAGGCTTTCTAAGCATTTCACAAAACCTAAAAGCAACGAAAGATAAAGAGAAATCAAATTTGACTCATCTAAAATTTAAACTTTTTCTTACTATATACATATGAAAGCACAGATAAGGATGAAATACAAGCTGGAAACATACTTGAACCATACATGAAAGACAATGGGCTCCCAAAGAACTGAAAATAGTCAGCTTCACTAATAATAAAAGAAGTGCCAATTAAAAATGAAATGGGGAGCTCCCTGGAGGTCCAGTGGTTGGGACTCCAGGCTTCCACTGCTGGGGTCCCGGGTTTGATTCCTGGTTGGGGAGCTAACATCCCACAAGATGTGGGGTGCAGTCAAAAATAAAAAAGAAAAGTAAAGAAATATACTTTGCAAAGGTAAAAATATGAAAAATACCAAATGCTGCAGTGTAGAGGACATTGGGAAAAGGGCTCTGTTACATATCCTTGATGGGGCTGTGGCTTGACATAACCTTTCTGGGAGCAGATAGAAAATATATTTAAGAATGTAAAATATTCAAATTCTTTGATCCAGCAATCCCACCCACATAAATATCTACCCCCAAAATAAACACCTAAATGCCAAAAGATATACCCACATTTATGTTTGTTGAATAATTGTCAATTATAACAGCAGACAGGGAAGATATTAATTAAATTACAACAAACACATAAAATTGAGTACTATGTTGCACTACAATTGATGGCATATACTTTTATTGTGGTGATTTGAAAAAATATAATAGATATTGCTAAATAAAAAGAATCAGGATATAGAATTACATGAGTGGTATTACATGATATAAAGAACTTACAAATATATAATCCTGTAGAAAGGGAGCATCTTTATCAAAATGTTTACAGTGATTATCTCTGGGGCTTGAGGTGGTTTTTCACTTACTACTTTGTTCTGCCCTACAATGTTGGATTCTTTTTCCCACTGAGAATGAGTTATTTTTCCAAAATAAGAAGCTATACATCTCATATCCGTGAAAATCAACCTATGATGATTTGAATACTAGAGCTTGTTCACAAAGGCTGATTCCTCTTCCTCCTGGGCACACAAGCTATACTGCATTTCTCATCCTCCTTTGCAGTTAGGTGTGGTCATGTGACAAATTCTTTCAATAGAACTTGAGTGGAAATGATGTGTACAACTTCTGGGGAAAATCTTTTAAGAAGAGGGTGTATCACCTCCAAGTTCTTTTCCCCATTCCTCCAGCTGGATATTGATGATAAAAAGCCTCTGGGGGATGAGAGAGCCACAAGACAGAATCAGCCTGGGCCCATCACTCACTACTATGTTGAAAAAAAGTGGCTAGAGTGGGCATCCTTGTTTTGTTCCTGATCTTAGAAGAACAGGTTTCAACTTTTTTACTGTTGATTGTGATGTTGGCTCTGGGCTTGTTATATATGGCCTTTATTATGTGGAGGTACATTGTCTTTATACCTTCTTTGTTGAGAGTTTTTTCATAAATGGATATTGAATTTTGTCAAATGCTTTCTCTGCACCTATGGAGATAATCATATGATTTTTGTCCTTCATTTTGTTAACGTTGTGTATCACATTGACTGATTTGTGAATATTGAACCATTCTTGCATCCCTGGAATAAATACCACTTGATCAAGGTGTATGATATTTTTAATTGAATTCAGTTTGTTGACATTTTGTTGAGAAGTTTTGCATCCATGTTTATCAGTGATATTGGCCTGTATTTTTTTTTCTTGAGGCTCCTTGTCTGCTTTTTGTAGTACATTATTTTCTATTATATTAAAGTTAATTTAAAAAATCAGAACGGTCAAGCACTGTTTGTATCTCCAATAGGTATTTCCTCTCTTTTGTCACCACTTACCATACAATGCCCAGCATTTAGGAAGTTTTTAGTTATATGACAATACCAATAAAATGCTGGTCTCAGTTGAGGGTTGCTATTAAAGATGTGAGATATTTTTCAGGTGTGAGAGTATATAATTGCTTTAGTGAAAAAGTAAGTCCAAACTTTAGGAAGCACAACTTAAATGTTTGATTTTTCAGCTGCATTTTAGCATCACTTTACTTTTTCTACATTTTAGAAAACTCCCTGCAAGACATTCTGAAAATCTCCCATGTGATAATAGATGTCATTTAACACAACTTTCTGTACCTGAGGCCGGATGTGCATCTCTATTAATGAGAAACATTAGTTTTGAATTCCTGAAAATGCATCAAGGTTCATAAAGTACGGAGAGCAGATGTATCACTTAACTTAGACCTTGCACAGTGGAAAGCTGGCAACATTACTGTTTTGGCATTCCATTTTGTCCAAGGTCCAGATATTATACTTTATTATACACTGTATGTTCTTCACTTCAACAAAACTATCATGTCTGTCTTTCATTACCCAAAGAAGTGAGTCCTGGGAAGTAATGATTAGATTACTATATGTATATTTTCAAAAGCAAATTGATCAGTGATTTACAATTTTATAATGTTTGCATTGATGGTTTTAACTAAAAAAATTTTTTTTAAATACCCACACGTACACATTTAACAAGACTGCTTGTTACAAGAGCATGTGGAGGCTGTGCTGATAAGTGTTTTGTAAGTTTTAACCAGCAGCAGATAAACCATGCTGCTGTTGACATAGGTATACTTGTTGCTTTTTTCATGGTGTGGTTTTACGTAGGGAAGAAACAGGTCTTTTGGAATAAGAATTTCTTTTTTTTCTGATAGACTCCAAAGCAACAGATAAGAATGCACCAGTAAAATTGTATCAGGCATTTCCCTAGAACTTTACAGAACACAAATATCATTATCAATTTTAATTAACAAGATAATTCAAAAGGTGCATATTTACACTTAACAAGTAGGAAAATGGAAACACTTTTTAAAGTCATTTTGGCATCAACATTTTATACCAGGATTAGAAATGGACCCCCAGAATTCCAACAAAGGAATCATCGGAGACCCTATCACTACTGGGAATGGGAAACACATCTCCTTTGGCACATGTCCTCTTTACTGGATTTTCATTTTTTTACAACAATTCCCTAGCACGACATTTTAGTAGCTGCTGGGTTCATTTGGAAGCTTGTGAAGTAACAATGTCGATTAAAAGGATTAAAATCACTCTTCCCTTGGCTCTCATTCCTGCATGAATGAGTTTCGTATGTGAATGTAATCCAGACACGGAAATGGTGGAAGCCAGAAAAAATAAGAACCACTGAGAAAGAAAAGTACTGAGAAGAAGCCAAGTCTGAAGGAGAACTGTACTTGTGATTTTGTTACAAAAATATTTACTGGAACATTTGGACAATTGTCAAAAAATATATATATATTTACCTTTGGGGTCCCAGTAGACACTGACTGATGTCAATGTCAGATTACCTAAGGTTTTCCTTTCAACTGTAGCAACAGACACTACTACTAGGCAAGGTTTTTAACCTGTACTTGTGCATGAACACCTTTGGTGAAGTTCTCAGAATAATATTTTAAATGAATAATATAAATAATATACTAGATTTCAATTGCTGCCATAACTACTTACCACAAACTTAGTGGCTTAAATAGCACAACTTTATTATCCAACAGTTCTGAAGATCAGAAGTCTGGTAGAAGTCTCACTGGGCTAAAATTAAGGTGCTGACAGGGCTGTGTTCCTCTTTGGAGTATCTAGGGGAGAATCTGTTTTGTTGCCTCTTCCAGTTCCTAGAGGCCATCCACATTCCTTGGCTCATGGCTCCCTTTCCTCATCTTCCCTTTCCTCGTCTTTGCATTTGCCTGCAAAGGCAAATCAAGTTCTTTTCATGTCCCCCTTTCTCACTACCACTGGGAAAGATTCTCTTTTTTTAAAGAATGCATGTGAGTAGATGGAGACCACCTAGATAACCCAGGATCCCCTCCCCACCTCAAGGTTCTTAAGTTTAATCACATCTGCAAAGTCCTTTTTGCCCTGTAAGGTAACATATTCACAGGTTCTGGGGATTAGGGCTTGGGGATCTCTGGGGACCATTATTCTACATAATTAGGATTATGGATAAAATAATTATGTGGAAATCAGTAATAAAAATATATTAAAAAACAAACTTGTCCTATAATAATGTGTATTTAATAACATGATCTAGAACAGGTCTACTCATGTCCATAAATTCAAAATAGTGGTGAGTGTAAATGATTTTTCAATGTATCAGTAACAACTGCAATGACTGTGATGAAAATATCTGTAATTTTTATTGGTAACAGAGTCACTGGAATTGCTCATACCACTGTGGTTTGTTGTTTATATTTATATTTACAAAGAATGGTAAATTTCAGCTAGAGTTTAAAACAGTAAATATGTTTTTTTTCTCAATCAAGAGACTATTTTCTCTCTCACTGATTTGGCATTTTATCATATATTGCCTTGAGATGTTATATATCTTTCATGCGTATGTTTCTTACCACCCTGATGAGCTTGGATCTCTATAAAGTAATACACATCTCTGTTCCTCAGTGGAGCTTTGAGAGCTTTTAAGAGTAGTAATGGGTGAATATGTATGAAGTGATTGACCAGTTAATCAATTAATGATCCACACTGTATTTACATACATATTTAGGTGAAAATGACAAATTTCAAGAATGTGCTTAGTCTTTTTGAGCTAGTCCTCAGAACAAGATCTATTATATGAAAAGATTCTTGCTCTGAAAGTTGGAGTTTCTTCTTTTTTCCTCTTTCACTCATCAGTTTTGTGATCCTGAGCAAGTAAATGCATCTCTCCTGGGTCTCAATTCCATCCTTAGTAAAAATGGAAGGATTGGATTAGATTACCTCTAGGGGACCTCTACCGTCTTTAAGAGTTTGTGAATCAGAGTTTATATCACCTTCATCAACACTATTAAAGTTTTTAACACTTCATTAGGACTGAATTCAAGTTTCTAGTATTATTCAGCTTCCTCAAGTAGTTTAAGAATTGAAATGCCTAACACGGAGACTTACCTGAGAAGGTGAATTTTATCGAACACATGCCTAATAAGATTCATTCCTTCTTGTCAAAAGACGCCTTTGGAGTGATATGCTAGTTCCAATTCTAGTCAAATTCTTTCATACCTAGATGAAAGAGGGGTTCATTGGTGAGTTCCTTGGAAACTTTTTTATGAAAGCATTTTGTAACCTTTTCAACAATTTTCTTATAAAAACTGCAGCATCCCAATGACTTACCTAAGCATTTTTTGATCAGATAGATGGCCATGGCAACAAAATAACCAGTGATTCTCTGAGCAGAACTTTAGTGATATTTCATGTCAATTGTTGGGGCTTGCAAGAGTTACACCCTTACTTTTGCCTTTTAAAGCTCTGAGTAGGGGACTTCCCTGGTGGTCCAGTGGGTAGGACTCCGCACTCTCAATGCAGGGGACCTGGGTTTGATTCAACTAAGAGTCTGCATGCTGCAACTAAGAAGTCCACATGCCACAACTAAAGATTCCACATGCTGCAACAAAGATTCCTGCACGCTGCAACTAAGACCCCATGCCGCCAAAATACATAAAGAAGTAAATAAACAAGATGTCTATAAAAAAAAAAAGCTCTGCGTAGAATATTCCATCCTTTTCCCATTTCTTTCCTCCACTTTATTCTCCTAGCCCTGTCCAGCCCTTTCTGCTTTACGTGGCGAACGCTTCTCTCACTTTGATCTTTAGGTGCCTGAGAGATGTAAGGCATAGATAGTGTCTGGTTTAGGGCAGGGTGTTTGAAGATCATGAAGAGAGCTAGAGCTTGTACAAGGTTGGGATCTACAAGTAGGTACACATTCAGCTTCAGAAAGGATAAAAATACAAATATTTCAGTTCGACTTACCAATTCCATCTTTAAGAGATTGCTGTCTATCTCACTGGGACCATGTGACTATACTCATCCTGTTACGCAGTTTCTCCTTAGGACGAATATGGCTAGTGTGCTGTAACTGAAAAAAGTTATCATGTGCTTTCCTATAATTTTTTTCTTCAGATGCTTCCCTGTTATCTTAATTACCCACCTTATTTTCTCTGTTGGAATAAGGTACAACTCAATGTCACCAGTTCAATGAAATGTCTGCTCCAGCTCCCCCAGTTTGGAAAAAAAAAATTAAGTTCAATAGCAATTCATGAACGCTTTCTTTCTGGAACTTTAAACTATGCTTCCAATTATGTTTATTTGTGTACATCTGCATCTCTAAGTAGATTCTGAGCTTGTGGGTAGCAGAGACTTCTAAGGAAACTTTGTGCCTCAGGTTACACAACTCAGGTCTTTGTACTTTGCAACTTCTTAAGCAAAGCTTGTTGAACTGAAGTAGATTGAAAACCTACAGTATCTGTTCCTCAGCTCAAAGATCATTCATTAGAAATGTTTGGATCATCTCTTGCACTCCATTTTGAGGAGAAATAACTACCCAGTAGGGTAGGAACAAAAATGCACCTCCAGTCTTAGCAGATAATGAAATTATAATAGAAAATAAATTATTTATGATTTTCTTTGCTTTTTGTTCCACATAATTCTAAAAATAATTTTCAAAAGGATTACTGCCATTCATGAAGCAATTTCATTCTTTTTCCAATATTGTCTTAAGACACTGTTTATAAACATCTCCTGACTTTCTAAGTGTTTTCAAAAGTCTGCCAAACAAGCAGCTTGGAAAAAATTTATTCCAAGTCACTATAGTAGAAGCTCTCAGATTAATTATATATACATATGTAATATATGTAATTATATATGTAATTTATATAATATAAATATAATTACATATTACATATACACAAACACTACACACATTTATTTAACAGGATCTTCTATGTTATTCTACCTGTGACATTGAGAGTTTTCTCATATATGATACCAATAAAGAATTAGAGAGCTTTTGTAATAGTGACTTGGAGGAAATATTTTCTATGCTGCTTGGTTGGCAGACATTTGGAAATATATAGAAAATCAGGGGATGTTTATAGACAGTATCTCAAGACAATATTAAAAAAAGAATAAGTATATATATATATATATACACACTCTCAGTAAGTATATATACTCATTTGTAAATAACTTAGCACACCCATGCATTTCCCTTTAAATTCAGCATCAAAAAAAAGCAGACATATTGCTTGCAGTCTTCACACATGTAGAAATAAAATCTCCAATTTTGATAAACAGGGTCAGAAGATTATTCTCATATCATCCTATGTAGGAGTCACTACAAAAGAAGAAGAGCAAACAAAACCCACTGCAAAAAGAAAAAAAAGATACATTGGTTTTATTCAGGGTCATAGACCAATTTTAAGGGTCATATTTTCTTATTGTTCCATCGATTAATAAGATGGCTATTAAAGTCCCCAATTATAATTCTGAATTTTTCTATTTCTCCTTGAAATTATACTAGTTTTTGCTTCATGTATTTTGAAGCTCTGTTGGTAAGTACATAAACCTTTAGGATTGTTATGCCCTCTTGATTAACTGACCACTTTTCCATTATGAAATGACTCTCTTTGTCCCTGCTAATATTCTTTGTCAGATTTTTGCTCAATGGCAATCTTTGCATTGGAGTAGAAAATTCCCTGCCCAAAGGAACAACAATTATTTTGCTCTCTTGGTCCTTGGTTTCAACTTTGTTCAAAAGTATTTATTTACTGAATTCTTGGCTTATTAATATAAGATATTCAGGGGATATTTATTCATTAAATAGGATGGATGTCAGAATTTAAGTTTTGAAAACATGGTATAATGTGTTAAGTTCAAATGAAGACTAATTCAAGGACCACTGACCTAACCTCAAAATTTGCCTACAGAAATCTATGGAGTAGTCAGAGACTTAAGGAATCTTAGATCTTTAAGGGACATTAGATATCTAACCCAAGATGCTTATGTTACATGTGGGATGACTAATGCTCAGAGGAAGGTCAGGGAGGGTAAATTTTCTCTAGTCAACGGGCAGAAAAGATTACAGTAACAAGGGTACCGGAACCACGGTTCCTGACTCAGAATAGAACACTTTGCATTATATCACCCTGTGCCCATGGTTTTATAATCTTCACACCTTTCCTTCCGCTGCTTGTCTTTTGAGCAGTGGATAGAATAAAGTAGTATATACAGAGAAAAAAAATTCAAATGAGTTCTGACTTTTCTCAAAATGTTCAGGTCTCAGTGGCAGCTTCTAAAATTTTAAACTTTTATTTGTCCATTCATCTGTAAAAATAATCTTTCAGTTACAATTTCCTCAGACATTACAATTATTTCCAATTTTCACTGTGGCCTGAGTATTTTTTCCCCCTATTTTTAAAACAGAGGTTTCTTTGTCAAATAACTCCAATGGGCTTGAACATGTTAATTTCTGCTAGAGTATAGATAGACTGAGAACCTATAAGCTGCCAGCAGGGAACATGTATGTTGTTACAAAGATGTTATTAGTATATATTATAAGAATGTTCTGAGCATATCTAAGTCACTGTTATCCTTCATGTTTTCAACAGATAAAGAACCATGTATTTGAATTAGGAATCAAGACTTACTGGGTGGTATAGATGGATTCTACCAATATTCCAATATTCTGATATTGTGGAATGGGGGTTTCTTAGATAGTAATGATTAACAAATAATTTCAGAACTTTTGGATGTAATCATCCTTATAAATTTATCTTACACTTCAATATTTGAGAACTTTGAACACAATATTTGAGGTTTCTGAACAGAATTAACATTTATGAGTTCAGTATAATGTCTTTATTCTTCCACCCATTCATCTATTAATTTTGCCAGTTAGGGATACTTAATATGCAACAGACATCATGTGAAATACTAGGGATTCACAGATGTATAAATAGCTCTTACCATACTTAGCATCTAATGATCTAATGAAGGAAATATATATATATTTAACTTACATGCTATATAAGGTGAAGATGTAAATAGTAATTTTGCCAAGTTACGGTTGTTAGAGGGGTATTAGTTTTATATAAAAAAGTATAGGGACTTCCTTGGTGGTGCAGTGGTTAAGAATCCACCTAATTTAGGGAACATGGGTTCGATCCCTGGTCCAGGAAGATCCCACATGCCACGGAGCAACTAAGCCCGTGTGCCACAACTACTGAGCATGTGCTCTAGGGTCTGCATGCTGCAACTACTGAGCCCGCGTGCTGCAACTACTGAAGCCCGTGCATCCTAGATCCCGTGTTCTGCAACAAGAGAAGCCACCGCAATGAGAAGCTCGTTCACCACAACAAAGAGTAGACCCTGCTCGCTGCAACTAGAGAAAGCCCGCACGCAGCAACGAAGACCCAACGCAGCCAAAAAAAAAAAAAAAAAAAGTATAAAAGCACAGCACAATAGACAAATCTAAACATTCTTCTTCCTTCTCAAGGGGCTTTGAATGGCTCCTGTATCACAACACAAATAACACAGCTGAGGGGTCAAAAAGAAAAAACCAACTTGATGGTTTACCAATATAAAGCAAGCAACCAATATGTTAGGAGCATATCTGAGGCGATCAAAGCCTTAAGCTGTGAGAAATTTAGGTTGGAAGTCCAAGATCAAAGTGCCATCAGGGTGGGGTTCTGGTGAGTTCATTTTTTCTGGCTTGTAGGTGGCCGTCTTCTCATTGTGCCCTCGCGTGACCATGGAGAGAAATCTGGCGTCTCTTATTTCCAGTAACACCAGCCCTATGGACTTAGGGTCCCACCCTTATGACCTCATTTAACCTTAATTACCTCCCCAAAGGCCCTATATCCAAATATAGTCACATTGGGAGGTAGGGCTTCAACCTGTGAAGTTTCGGGGGGAGACTATTTAGTCCATAACATCTTCCCACGTATGCAAGTTCACATTTATAATTCTTGGTCTTGATAAGCCATCTGCCATAGCAACACTAAATTTCTCAAATTCCCTGAATTTCTAACATTTTTTTCTCCATGTTTTTGATCATGTTTTATTTTTGCTAAGTTCTCCCTGCTTCTCTGTCTGGCAAACCTGCAGGTCAATCTCTTTTCCCAGGCCTTCCCTGACTTTCTGCAGGAAGAATGACTGTGTCTCATACATAACCTCTCATACGGTACAGCACTATCACATTAAACTTTAATTTATGGTAGACGCTCAATACATATTAGTATTTTTCAACAAATGGATGATACTAACATTTTTACAAAATCTCCCAATATTGCTCACTATGAAGATAGTTCTCCAGAAAGTTATATCCATGGATTATTGTTATGCATTCATTTCTTTTCCCCCCAATTTTAAGGGGTATCTAAAGTAAGGGATAGGTGTTCTTGTCTCATACTTTTAGGCAAAAATTTAATTTAAAGAAATAACTAATTATAAACATTATTATTTTGAAGTCCTGTGACAGCTATGTAATTAGGAAAAATAGTTATGTTGTTTAAAATAAAGAGAAAAAAACGGGTGTGTCTGGGAAACCCAGGACTCCCTAGTGATGTGGGACTCTCTCCAGATGACATATTAATCCATTGCACCAGCCATCCAAATCTGCCTATTTTCTCTCTGGACACAAACTCCATTTGCTATCAGGCCATGGCTCCAGCGTGTGTGATCATGCCCTGTATTCACTGCCTAGCACCCACAGTTAATTGGAACATATTGTCCAGATAACAAAAAAATCTGGTTGCTACACGTCCCACTAATAAAAGGAATTGTCCAGTGACCTTGATAACATCTCACTTTTCTCATAATAATTTAACTGATCCTTTACCTACATGGATGATAATATTATTGCCTGAAATAGGCAGCCTGAGCTTAGAAAATTTCAATATTAGCTGTGTAGCCTCAGGCAAATTTATTACCCTGTGGTTGTCTCCTCATCTGTAAACAGGGACCAATGGTAGGACCCACCTCTCAGGATCGCTGGCAAGATTAAATGAATACATGTAAAATACTCAGAATAGTGCCTGAGATTTAGTAAACACTCAAATGTTAGTTATTATATTTACTATTATTAAAGTATCACTTAGTTGAAATTAGTCCTACTTAAGTATACTCCATTAAATGAGCTTTTAGTCTCAGAATCCCGCATGGACATCAAAGATTACAACCAACCAGGTGAGCATACTTCCATATGAGGGACGCCTTAAAATTCTGTGATCTCTTGAAAATAGAACTTTTCTACTGGTGGAGGTTTATGTACTGTCCAAACTAGATGATCTGATCCAATTGCTTTGGAACATAAAATGAGTAAAGTTAAAACAAAAAATGGGGATGGGTAGAGAAAGCTGTGCAGAAAACCAAAACCATTCAACCCTGAGTCAGTTATTGCTCCTTTCAAGTTGAAGATAATTGTAACAATGCTATTAGGATTTAAGTTTCTTTAGAAACGACAGTATATAACCATTTCTTAACCCATACACAGTGATGTCACATTTCTAGAAGTACAAGTTATATATAAATAAATTCTGTGAAGACTAGGATGTTAATTTTCAAGACCTGTAACTGGGGTCTTTTTCATGGGTATAATCTTAAAGCCTGCAAACTTCCTTGACCATCACCTTGGGAACCGTTCTTGGCTTCTAGGTCCAGTTCAGCAGTGATTTGGTGAGATGTCTGTGACAATCACTGTAGACAGAACTTATCTTTTCTTCTTCCTCCTCTGTCTGTATTGACAAAACAATGTTATCAAATAGTTTTACTGGGATGCTCACAAGAACTTGGGAACACTGTACTTCAGCCTAAATGTCAGCAGAATTCCACGACTTTCCCGCTGCAATTAATGACTACTTGCTCCTTCCAAGCATTCAAGTTAAATCTGGGGAGTCAACCTTCACTACTTCTATGCTCACACCTCAGATCCAGTTTATCAGAAATACTGTGGCTCTACAGAAACCCATTACACTGTATAACCTCCACTTCTACTCCTGATCTAAGCCATCATAACATTCCACCTTGAATTGTTGCAGTACTCTTTTTAACTCCTCTCCTAGCTTCCACCCTTGCCCACCTTATGGTCTTGTCTCAACACAGTAGCCAATATGAACCTTTTAAAAGTTGTATCAGGCTACTCTTTTGTTCAAAACCTTTGAGTGGCTCCCTATCTTGCTCAGAGGAAAAGCTAAGTGTTCTACAAAAAGCCTGTATAATCCTGAGCTTCTCGCTTCTTCACCGCCTTCCTCACTTATCCCCTCTTCCCTCCTCTGTCGACCTCCCTCTGCCACAAATACTCTTCCTCCCTTTCCCTTTTCACTCAACTGTCACCTCAGTGAGGCTTATCCCATCCTATTTAAACTTGCACAGGCCCCCACACACCCAAGCATTTCCTATCCCATACTGTGCTTTTCTCCAGAGCATTTATCACTGTCTACTACAGAAGTTCCTGAAGTGTGATTCCCATCCCACGTGACACGGATGCTGGGCATCCAGGCACACTTCTGGCCAATCTTCCTCCCAGACTCTCAATCTTTCCGATGGGAGTGGGGCTAAACCACTCAGACTCGAGGGACCACCAGATTACAGGAAGTGTTTTGTAAAGTGTTTCTTAAAACTCAGAAGGCTGGGCCCCACCCTTGGAATTTCTGATTGGGTAGGACTGGGGTAGGGACTGAGATTTACATTTTTAACAATTACATGTTCAAAACCACTGGTTGAATAGATTATATGATATACTTTTTATTAAGTTTGTCCATTTCCTCCCCATTAGAATAAACTCTGTGAGGCAGGGATTTTTTTTTTCTTGTCTTCTGCTGTTTCCTCATGCAAAGGACAATACCAGGCACATAGTAGCTGCTCAATAAATACATGTTGACTGACTAAATGAAAACTATTTACCCTAGTGTTACATCAGAAAAATTCTAACTTTCTCCTGTCAGATTTTATATGCAGAAGTACAAAGCTAAAAAATCTTTATAGGTCAATCCCTTCATGCAAGAAAGCATTTTAACGTAATGGGCCACAGAAACAACTGGGATTTCCCGATAGTCAGGAAACAAATGATTAACAATTTACATTATTATTGTAATATTAATGTTAATAACAGTAAACATTTATGGAATGCTACTACTTGCTGAGCACTTCATGTGTAGTACCTTAGTGCTCAAAACAAACTCTGAGGTGGCTAGTGGTGTCACCTCCATTTTACAGGTAAGGGGTGTTACATCACAGCTCACTTCTCAGTGGACTCCGTGGTTTCCACAGCATCTTCTCCCCTCCATGTGCTGTCCCAACTGGGAGCAACAGGTAGGGTGTGAAATGAGAGGTGACAGTTTTCTTCCTAGTGGCCAGACATGTTAGGATTTGAATTAAAATTTGCTGAACTGTATTTTACATTTACCTTTTATAAAATGAAAGATCACCCTAGTCATTTTTCTATTTCAATAAACTTCTATAGAACTGTATCAGAGTCCTGGAATTCCAGATGCCAATGTTGAACCCTGCAAATGTTTTAAGAATTCAGCTGTGAAAGATATGAAAATGTTTTTCAGGAGGCATGTTTTTGGGGGGCTTGTTTTTGCAATAATTTAGAACAGTTTATTCTGTCAATATTTATTCTATCGAACTCTATATAAATAACATTACACTTATGCAAAGAAAAATAGAAAGACATAAGAGATTATGAGATAATGATTCATTTCCTTTCAAACAGACTGTCAGAACAGGGGTCAGCAAACTTTTCCTTAAAGGACCAAGTAGTACATATTTTAGACTTGCAGGCCATATAATTCTGCCATCGTGGAAAGCAACCAAACACAAAACATAAATGGCTATTATTTGGTTTCAATAAAACTTTATTTACACAAATGGCCAGACCATGGACCATAGTTTGCTGACTCCTATGTTAAAAGATTCCCAATATTAGTGGAATGAATGAAATGGACCAGATAATTTCAGGTAAATCTGCCAAATTTCTCTCTCTTTATATTCTTATAACTAGAAATAATGACTTTAGAAAAGTGACAATTTTAGCATGCAAAACAGACATTTGGCTCTGTGATAAACTGAATTAGTTAAAAGAATCCTTGTATTTATTTTTTAAACAGCACAAATGCAGGTGACATAGGAAGTCCATAATTCCCACATAACTTATAAACTTAACAACTGAGAGTCTATGTTTTTATAATCTTCTGCATCATTCATAACTATTCACTCTATGGAATCCATTCCATAGCAGCAGAGGAGAACCTTAACTCAAAGCACCAAGTTTCCAGGCATTATTACAAATGTCTTGTTTTCATTCTCTAACACATGCAGTCAAACTGCCTAGGAAGCAAATACCAATTCACCTTAAGCGTAAATGAAAAAGGGAAAACAGTTGAGCAACCAACATTACTCTTATGTCTAAAACTGATTCTACCTCTTTACCTTATTACATTTCCTTCCATGAACATTTTAACTTTTAATGTAGCTATATTTAATATGAATATAAATTGAAATTTGAACATAATCTCTTTCAGATTCAACTAACAGTTTAGGATGTTCGTATCTGTTTCAGAAGTCCTGAGGAAAACAAAAACATTTCTAGACTATTCTGGCAATCTTTATTAAAAGTTAAATTTAGAATTTTATAGCAAAGTAATATGGTGTTTGTCCAAATTATAGATTAAAAAATTCCTTAATTTATGTAGATTAAGATACAAAGCTAATTCCTAGTACATTTTATAGAAGTGTGTTCTCATTTTTTGAACAAGCAGGGTTCAAATGGGCATTTTTAGGACCTTGCTCACATCAGCCCTATACACTCAGAGACTACTGAATCCCCTAAATGGACAATGAAAACTGGTTGAGGCTGCTGATGAATGCTTCAACAGGAATCTGATACACAGACACAGATTCCATTGTTATAGTCAATGGAACTGAAGTCTTCCTTAAAATATGCTCCTGATAGGCTGAAGATAGAGTAGTGGACTGTTAGTTCTTTAAGCCAAAAATGCATGGATGTTGTACAAAGGCTTCATTCTCTGCCTGTAGTCAGTAACTTGAGGGCCTTCTGTAGATTCTGCACTGCAGTGCTGACATCTTCATACTGCAAAGCACTGCCAGCATATTTGCAGTATTTCTGAGCTCTAGCAAAGTCCTCTGGTGTTAGTCGGATATCTCCTAAGAGAAATACAGAGTAATTAAGATATTTATAAAGCATATAGGAAACGTTCTTTTAGGCTAGGTACATGCTTATATTCAAGATTACAGAAAATGTTTAATGCTATATTAAAAATGAAGGTTTTTTTCCCCAATCCCCAGTTGTATTTGAATAAAGTTTCTTTATGCTTTTAAATTTTTAAATTACTAACATAAACCATACAGATGTCAATACATAACAACTTATATGAGCAAGATTTTCCTACCAGAAGTCATAAACTGGAAGCCTTTATATTTTGGCAAACTAACTGCAAAAAAATTATATTCTGTATAAAACAAGGAAAATTGCTTTGGTGTGTATGTTAGAATTGCTGAGACTCTCTTTTCATGGAACAATAAATACACACAGACTAAACTATTCAACCCTCATTTGAACTAGAATATAAATATAACTCAAAAAAAATTAAATAACAAACTTTATGTTAAAAAATTACATAAGTCATCTTTTTTTAAGCATGAAAATAGTTTGCATTTTTGTGCTGTCCATATACAAAACTCTAAGGTTTAACTAAGATATATCATTACACTACACAATTTTTAAACATGTAAACAACCCTTACCAATTATTTGTCCACAATTTTTTCCAGCAAGTTTTCTAATTACACATATGATTGATATGGATAAACCCAACTAAATAATTTGGGCAAAAAAAACACACTGAAAACATTTCATTTAATCTAAGATTTGAACATACTTGAATATATATTTCTAAAGGTGAAATTAAAACTGACTTTGTGTCTTACCTTTGGAAATAAATACAATTTTCTTTAGAAATTTTTATGCGGATTCTAAGGAGAACTGGTCAGAAGGCTGGGGGCATACAATATAACGAAAAGATAATATATTTCGATTCTGTTTCTAAATGAACATATATTTTGATCCTATTTATAAGCTTGTAGTTATAAATATAATTACTTTTTTTAGTTGCTTTTAACTTTGCCAGATAGTACAGCATTAAATGAAAACTTTGACATTCCCTAGGCAAGGACTTGAAATTATGTAGCAATTCCAGGTACTCTGATACTAAATTCTTATCCAAATTATTACTTTCTAAAAACTTTCAAAAAAGAATACTGAAACAATGTATCCTAAAGTTTCTAGCCCAGTGTAAGTGCTGAATAACTTCAACAAAGGAATATAAAAAAACTGTCTGTACTTTAAATTCTTTCCCACATTTTAAAAGGAATAAAAGTTCACACAGAATTAAACATTAATTAAATTTCAGATTTTAAGATAATGCACTTATACATCTACATATAGTAACTAGCCCAGTGTGTTACACATACCAAGCCTTCAAATATTTGTTGAATTAATATTATTAAAGCTTATATTAAGAGTTGGTCCTTACTGTTGTGAATCAGAGATTACACATTCCAATTTTAACAGAACTTATTTTAATTTCCCTGAATTCTGGTCTTGCCTACACGTAAGAAATACAAATGAATAAACTAGTAAAATGTAATTATATATTTAAAAAACAAAAAACAGTTTCTCCACAGTTCTATTTTTAGTATTTTAGTGACTTGGCATTTGTTACCCATTAAACCTAAAAAACAATTGTCCTGCAGTTCTTTGGACAATTTAGTCAGGCACACTTCTGCTTATTTTTTTTTTACTGAAAGATTCATCAATGTTTTTTCAAAGTATATTGAGAGGCTCTAGTCACCTAGATGTATACTATTATCTAGGTGAGTGAGACATATTATCTAGGTGAGTGAGACATCTATGAAAATTAAGTTTACCTTAATACTACTCATTTTGTGCTTTAATAGTCTATTCTTCTATCTCCAGGCAACATTTAAATATGTAAGACATCTATCCAGAATTTACTGGACTTGCTGGAGGAAAGCCCTAATGCTCAGGACTAATTTTATTTTTTACAGCATCAGCTTTAACACTGTTTTGCTGACATATCACTTATTTATTAATAAGATAAAAATGTGTATAGTAGTAAGAACTCTGTTACTATATTTTAGTTTTTATAAACTAAACTTATCTACTAGTGATAAAACTATTTTAAAACATAAATATTGCATTTTTTTCATGGAATAACAATTTCAATATTTATAAAATGTGAATAATATATCTTAGAAAACTATAATTACAGATACATAATATATAGCTTACAGCATGTATGACAAATTATGTAACTATCTTATAAAATGTAATAACTAGATGATAAGAACCAGCTTAGATTTAGATGCAAAATGTAATTTACAGATTTATACAGATGTTAAGATTTTTACTAATTAAATAAATATATAAACATTTATAAGTAAATATATATATATGTAGAATATATAAAAATATTCTATATAAATATATAGTATAAATATATAAAGAACTTAAAAAGCCATGTCAAATAGTTACTTCTGCTATTCTGTAATATTTCAAGCTTTCTTTCCTTTTAAAATATTATCTATAAGTCATTAATAATAAAATGCACAAATTAAAATTTTAAATTAAATAAAAATGAAATCTGCTTCCTAGTTAGGATTCTTTTAACTTAGCATTTAAAAACTAAATAGAGAAAGTGAAAAAGACATAACAAAGGAAAACACATTTCAGGAAGAGAACAACTTCAATTTCAGTTTATCTGATTTTATATTCAAAATAGTAACTATTACTTAATGCACCTAAATGAAAGCTGTTTTTTTTTTTCTATCATTAAAATTTACCAGAAGCCATAATCAGAACCAGAGAGAGCACACTGTGGACCTAAAAGGTGTTTGAAGAATTAGAGAAAAAAAAAAAAAAAAAAAAGCAAGATCACATACAGCTAATCCAACCATAAAAAAAAAAAAGAACTAGAGAAGTTGTCTAATTTAATATAATATCTCTTTTTTGAAATCTGTGCTTATAAGTTCCAGATGCCTTCAAGAAGACTGTCTTTATCATAGAGCTGCTTCTCCCCTTCATAGGGCAGGACAAGAACCGGGCAGAGGAGAGGTAGAGCCATCAGTTAAGTTCTCTATTCCGGGGGAAAGAGCCTGGGTCAGCACTGGATCAAAGGTAACATTATTTGGTATAAAGAGAAATCCCTGCATGCTCAGTTGCTAGAAGCATCCATTTTCAAGGTTGATTTATCTAACCTTGACAGAATATAGAATACTTAATTGTAAATATTTCCGAAATGGGTCTTTAGAGATTTTTTCCTACTTAACTAGAAATTCACGTGAAGGACCCTGGATAATCTGATCCTAGTGTACTCAATTATCCTCTGACTTGAATGGAAAGCATAGGCAAAATCATATGGGAATCAGCTGATTCCCTGAAGTAACTCTTGGAGGTAAATATAAGGTACAGTATTGATCCCTTAAATCCAGGCATCGCCAGGACACATCACTTAATAATGGCAACAGCAATAGTAATGATAAGAGGCAGAATATTATTATGTCACGAACCATGCTAAATATTTTTCATATATTCCATTTAATTTTTAAAAAACCTTTAAGAGGTAAGTTGTTATTCACACTCTAATACTATCAGGTATACACAAGTTAAAAAAGTAAATGCTGTACTTCAAATAGCTACCTTCCCAATTCCATTCTCCTCTTCAGAGTGAGCCACAAATTCATTATGAAAGTATTTAACCTTTTTTAACAGGTACACAGTATTCCATAGGACAGATGGACCATAATTTCTCATTAATAGACATTTAAAATTGTTTTCTACTAATACAAGTGATGCTGAAATAAAATATCCTTGTAAATACATTTTGTGCTCATGTCTAAATATTTCTCTAAGATAGATTCCCTAAAGTGGAATAGCTGAGTCAAAAAAACATCTGCAATTCTGACAGTGACAGAATGCTACTGAAGAAGGCTTTACCAATTTATATTCCCACCAACAGCATACAAGTCATTCCCTATGTTTATTTCTGTTTTTTTTTTCCTATAGAGTTAAGTTTTATTTATTTATTTGCAGGAGCTGTTTATGTATGCTCTGAACAGTAATTCTTTATTTTTTTAAGTATTTATTTCCTCCTGGTCTATTAGTTGCATTTTAACAATATAATGGGGAGAGGAAATCTTTTGCTGTATGCAATTTACTACTCTTCATTAGTCCGACCTGTTAAGATACAACCAAATGAGATACAGGAATTGGGGGATAGTATCTAATATATATTTTTTCTAACATCAGTTTTGATGTTTTGTTTTTCTTGCCACACTGATCCAAATGCCACTTTTGTCATTATTTTAATTCCCATACTGTGTAGCCTGATTTCTGGATTCTTTATTCTGTTTCACTGTTCTATTTCTGCTTCAGATATTTTTCACATCATATTTTAGGGAGAGCTTTTACAGGTACATGGGACTGTAGAGAGGAATCTGGAAAACAAGTTTAACAGAGGAATATAGCATTTGCTGGGCAGGTTATCTGTCTACTAATAGACATTTTCCACTATGTTCTTGGGTAATTTGCTAGTTTATTATAGTTTCTTTACTCTTCTTACCTTAGCACTATGTTCCCCCATGAAACATACACATACTCTTTTTTTTTTTTTTTTTTTTTTTTTTTTTTTTTGCGGTACGCGGGCCTCTCACTGTTGTGGCCTCTCCTGTTGCGGAGCACAGGCTCCGGACGCACAGGCTCAGCGGCCATGGCTCACGGGCCTACCCGCTCCGCGGCACGTGGGATCTTCCCGGACCGGGGCATGAACCCGTATCCCCTGCATCGGCAGGCAGACTCTCAACCACTGCGCCACAAGGGAAGCCCCATACACATACTCTTAAACTAGGCCTTTCAGGATTCAAAGGCCATTGCAGCTCTTGATTTTAGGTTTTATAACTTATTTGCTTTTAATAAAACCAGGAAAAGTAGAATAAACTTAACGTAACTCATACACTTAAATAAGTCATCTACCTTGCCCCTCCCCACTTCACATTTGAATTATTTCTATTTTTTGTTTTCTCTAGGTTACTTCCCTAACCCCAGTTGATAAGCTTATACCACCATTTCTTGATTTATCAGTTTTTAGGCTTTATCTACTGACACTCTGCTATGAAAGGTAAAGAATTTATCTCACTTTCCTCCTCTCCTGCCCTATCTCCTTCTAAATTTATTAGTGCTTTTAAATTTCTTAGTTGCTTACTTTTGTCTTCTATTTCTCATTCCATCAACTCTAGAAAAAAATCACAACATTTCACTTCTGGACACTTGTCCTAATAACAGCTTTCTTTTATTCCACCTTTCAACTTCCAGAAATATCTCTCTACCTTCACTTGTCAGTGCTGATTTATATTCTGCCCTGAATAAAGTATTCTGTTTGTGATAAGCCTATGCCATTGCAAGGAGAATGTTCTTTGTGTCCAAGTCAAACAAAATCCCTTTTCTTATATTTCATAATTCTATTATTGCTCAAAATCATGGCATATTTCAGTTTGCTTCTTACTTGAAACTACTTGTACGATTTAAAATGTTTTCTTGGATCTTTTCGTTCTTGGGAAAGGAATTCTACAGCTTCTTATCCATTTCTTTCCCATTCTACAGCTTCTTATTCTATGTATTGCATAGAATCTGCTTGATTTTTCTTAAAGGAGGGGAGCTCTGATTTTCTGTTCTAATTTTAGAGCAATTGTTTTTCAAGCCTATGGAAAAGCTGTCAATGGAATTTTTTTCTTTAGGTGACCTAAGATTAATTTCACCATTTCTTATATCTCATATTTCTTTTCTTGGTTATCATTCTTTTCTTGATGGAGTAACTTCTGATAACTTCCTTAGAAATGGTGTACAGTAGGCAAAACTTCAGAATCCTTAAATATTTAATAATATTTATTTTGCCTTCACACCTGACAGTTTGGTTGGGTAAAGAATTCCAGGGTTCTAGTTCTAGATGGTAGATTAAGCATATATAATTGACTATTTTTCCTTCTGAAACTATATTAAAATGATAAGGTAAAACAAAAGGAAATAAAATTCTAAAACTGAAGGAAAAGCAGAGAAGAGAAAAGAGTGTAAAAACTGGAAAGGATAATTGACAAGAGATTTAAAGAAACTTCTAGAAAAGTAGAAATTAAGTGAAGGTATGCTGTTAGATAAAACAGTATCCAGAAAAATCCCAACTCAGAACATGTAATATAGGAGGCAACTGGGGAGCCTATCCAGAGAAACTTCAGAGAGGGTCTAGCTGTATGAGGAGTGGGACTGGGGGGATCTTTACTGAGTCAGTCTAAAACAATTATCTGCACTAGTTTCACATCCTTCCCCCCTTCTATCAACCTCTGCATACCTGTACACCCTCAGCCTTAATGGCTTCCCATCTCTCACATGAGACCTTAGGCAAAAAAAGATAGAGAATGTCTCTCCAAAATTGTGGAATTAACTTCCTGGACAGAGCTAGGACTGACAAGGCATGTGTGGTACACCCTTTGCCATCCCCCTCCAAGAAAAGATCTCCTCATCCATGGCTGAGATGTAGGAGGAAGCTGAATGGCCTGTTCCCACTCACAGGGGAGAACAGAAAAATCAAGTGGGAAACAGACCTGCAGACATAGTATCTGGGGAAATTCAATAACATCTACTGAAAATAACCAATCAACATCTTCATTCTAAATATAAAAGGACTAATCTCAGCAGACATATGAAGAAAACTCTGAATAAGGATGACCAAATTAAACAAACAGAACAACCAAGTGGGGGGAAAAAAAAGAAGTTGAAAAGATTAAAAAAAAAAAAGAGAAAATGCCTTTGGATTTAGGTATTTTTGATAATAAGAAACAATCTTGGTTTACTGGAGAATCTAGTGAATAAAGGCATTCAAAGAAATGTGTTTCAAATTACCTAGACATTCAAATACACTGCACTCCTAAGATAAAAGTACAAAACAACGGCCCCAAACAGCAGAAACACTATATCTCATAAAACAGCTGACTTACCCTGGGAAACTGTATTGAAAAGTGCAGGATCAATGGCCGGAATAGTCTGTGGAGTAGGCTGGATAGTGTTACTTGCTACACCTGCAAATCAGAAAACCATAAATGGGTATAAAAGTGTTACACCTCTCAATTACATTCTAGGAAAGCGCTCAAAGGACCATGGAGGAATTTCATTACTTCACTTAATTACTTTCTTGAAACCTTAATGAACTGAAATTTGATATACTTATTTGATGGTGGAGGCTGCTACAGGAAATATGCAGAAAAATACATTTTGAGTGTTTACACACATGTATTGGCCACACATTTCTTATTATGTATTTTGCATTTTCTATCATGTCTAATACTTCAAGTTGCTTCTCAAGTAAAGCTTACTTAATATCTGTAGAAGTAACAGACTCCCTACCTTTTAATTTCTTAAATAAATAATTAATTTGGGGGATAAGGTGGGATATAATTATGATTTAGTTTAACTAATGGGATGAGTCCTATTTCATCACTATGAATGAAATTATAAATTATATATTCCAGTTTTCCAGTTTACATGTTTTTAAGATAATATTTTTATATATCCAATAAGCAATTAGTTTTGACTTCCTATTAGAACTTGTCATGTCTGTCATATTCAGTGGATAACTAGCATTCTTGACTAATATTAAGTAATATACTAGAGTTGAAGATTATTAATCATCTAAAAAATTAACACAAATTGTTGAAACTTCCCAAAAGAGACTTAGGTGATTCAATTAACAAGAAAGCAAATGAACAGGAAAAGTTGATTGCTCTTGATTAATGGACTCAAATAGAAAACAGGATTCTTCTGTCCTAAGCTAAGAGGTTAAATCTGAACAGGCAATCTGTAGTAAAGGTAAAGTAGGATAGACACTAGGACAAGAAGACAGGAACAGAAGAGAGGGAGAAAACAAATTGTGAAGTTTTCAGGGTCACGGATACATAGCCAATGAGAGTTCTAGAGCTATGGTTTCACAAAGGTTGACTGAAGTTCTGAAATACATTCTGCAGCTATGAAGTCTTGACTGTGAAGGATCGTCTCAATCCTTATCCAAAGGAAAAAAAAATGGTTTAAATGTATACTATTTTATCTCATTTAATTTTGTCTTAGGACAAACTAGTTTCACTTTACAGGTTTGGTGCTATTAATTCATGAAAATCTTACTTTTTTAACTAAAAATTGAACTAACAAAAATTTTAACAGTACAAAGGGGTATGGATGAAAAGTCAAGTACAAATTTTAAATAGTGAAAAAAAAGAAAAAAAAAAAGAGAGAGAGGAAAAAAAAATGGTGAAAAGCCTGCCTCTCATTCGTATTCCAGGTCACTTGAGGGCTATCACTAGTTTTAGGATACCCTTCTATGCACATACAAACATGTGTGTGTCCAAGCCAGTGTGTGTGTGTGTGTGTGCATGCGCAAGGAAATAAATGTACTTTGCTAAGAAATTTGTGTTCTAGCCTAAATCAAAACCCTCCGGACAAACTCCTTTCTCTATGGAGAATGCATTATTTGGTATGTATGTTTTGCCAATGGTAATATGTCTGCAAACTGTACTATTCTGTGCATTTTTCACTTAATATGCTTTAGCAATAATTCCAGATTAAACATATTTAAATCCGCCTTTTTTTTTAAGATTTTTTTTTTTGATGTGGACCATTTTAAAATCTTTATTGAATTTGTTAAAATACGGCTTCTGTTTCATGTTTTGGTTTTTTGGCTGTGAGGCATGTGGGATCTTAGCTCCCCAACCAGGGATTGAACCTGCACCCCCTGCATTGCAAGGCAAAGTCTTAACCCATGGACCGCCAGGGTAGTCCCTAATCCTCCTTGTTCTTTTTTTTTTTTTTTTTTGCGGTAGGCGGGCCTCTCACTGTTGTGGCCTCTCCCCTTGCAGAGCACAGGCTCCGGATGCGCAGGCTCAGCAGCCATGGCTCACGGGCCTAGCCGCTCTGCGGCATGTGGGATCTTCCCAGACCGGGGCACGAACCCGTGTCCCCTGCATCGGCAGGTGGACTCTCAACCACTGCGCCACCAGGGAAGCCCCTCCTTGTTCTTTTTAATGGCTACATAGTGTTCTATTCCATGCATGAACCACAATTTATAATGCTATCCATTACTGATGAACATTTACGTTGTTTCCAAACTTTTGTTGCTACAGCTAGTACTACATGAATATTTTTATACACTGAATACATATATATGCATGAATATATTTACAGGAAAAAATTACAGAAGTATAACTGCAAAGTCAGGAGACATACAAATTTAAACTGACCAATTCAATGACTATCTTTTGCTTGATTTTTACAAATACTAACAAAATACATTAAACTGTAAAAATATGACATAATTCTCCCCACAAAACTTGAACTTTCAAAGGCACATAATTTACATAACATATATTTTTTTAAGTTAGAATGCAAGATTTGAGAGGGCTCTTGAGACTACCTGGTGAAGTCCAGTGATTTGAAGCAGCTGAGCATAAAAACACAGGTAGGTGACTATATATATTCTTCACACAGATCTTTAGAAAGGAGGATAAGTTGACAACCGTCTCACAATCTGGATATCAGTGCCATTCCTTACTAAGTAATTTGTGCTTCTGCCTAAATTAAAATTCTCCTAACAAACCCTTTTCTCTATGGAGAAGGCATACTTTCTTTGGTCAGCCTCCTGCATTAATTTTTAAATGCTTATTTGTACATCTCCAGATGATTAATTAAGTAGGTGATATTACTTAACAAGAACAAAACAGAATTTACAGAGAGATAATTTACTTATGTAGTAAAATTTTACTTGAGCGATATTAAAAGAAAAACACAGGTAATCTGCATTTTATTAAGAATTCTGGTCACAGTCATTCAACCAAGACTTGAACTGAAAGCACAGGCTGCTCAACACGCCTCATGCAGCGGTCAGAGATGCTGCTTCTCATTTGTTTCCATGCCCAAGGACCAAGGCCTGTGTTCTTGGCAGCCATCATGACATGTTCCCATGGGGGCCTAGCATACAGGTTCAACTAAGTGCATAAATATCTGTTAAATCAGTAAAAATGTTTTTTAGTTTGTGTTATTTATTTTTTGAAATTTCCAAATCTAGTTAAATTTTCCTTCTTTCTTGATTTGGAAAGATTTCAATTGTCAATTTGTGAATGGGTTGCAGCCCCCTGGACTACAGTATGTTGGAATAATGTCACCATAAAAACATTCCTGGGGGAAAGCAGAACTGTGTTAGAAATTTCTTTCTTTCTATTACTTAACATAAAGAAATGTTAACAAGTAACTTCTGGTTAACTTTTTAGCGGATGGTTGTTACACAGGCTATTTGATGAGATTAATATATATTCAAGAATTAAATGCTATATGATTTCTAATTAAGTACTAAATTGTTCTCCTGACTATGTGGTGTGGGGATTCTGAAAAGGGAGAAATGGGTGTTAGTTAGAAAACTCTAGAAGACGTTGTAAAAAGTATTAATTAAACAGAACCCTGAAGGTCAGTAGCATTTGAAGAGGCAGAGAAAGAGAAAGACATGCTAACTATGAGGAACACTGTAAGCAATGTAAGAAGATTGGGTTAAATAAACCTCAGAACAGTCATGGAAAATAGCACTGATAGAAATGGTTAGGCCAGAATATTAACCACTTTGAAAGCTGTACAGCAGAATTCAAATGCAGTACTTCTGTCACTTAAAAGAACAACAATAAAAGAGCTAAGTTTTTGATTTACTTATGAGGTGAGCTGCATTTATAATTAAAAGGCTAGCATTAATTCTAAAATAACTCTTTTAATCTATTTAGATTTATTACTGACATCTTCTTCAATATTTACAGACTGTGAAAAGCATGTTTCAAGAGAAAGAAAAACCTTAGGCTGTATTGCCTCTATCTGATATTACACAGTGGTAAAAGCACAAAGAGGTAAACACTTGGCTGTTCAAACAATCACTATCCCCACCCTCCTTGCACCCTCTGCTTTTCTGTGGAAGAACTAAAACCTGTATATTAGTACATACTATTCTTTTCAGCTATCTTAAGGATTTCCCTTTGATAAAAGTGCATCCTGGACCTTTATATGAGAGAAAGTAAATCATTCTTAAAGTGAGTAAAAGGGGAAACATCTGCTATATTTATAAACTAAAAATGTTATTTCACTTTCTATTAGGCAACTATGGACTATTTTTTTTTTACTGTTTTAAATATAATAGAAAAAAAATCTGCCAGCAAAGAGGAGATTCCCATATCTCAAGCCAACCTTAAGAGGAAAAATATTATGAGAAATGTAGGTTTTGATTTGATAGAACTTTAGTTCCTTGGAAGGGAAACAGAAGACAGGTGCCAAAAACATGAAATCCAAAAGTCTTGGATTCAAATTCTAGTACTGTTACTTATTAGGTATGTTTCTATGTGTATTTTTTGGGGGATAACTGCTTAATTTCTTTAGTTTGTAAAGTAGGGATAGCAATATCTAATATAGCTCTGTTAGAATAAGTTTATGAAATAGCTGTGATAATTATTTAAATGCTAAGTCTATAAGAATGTACACCTGATGCCCTAAAGCAGTTCCAAAGTTTTTAGTTTTATGTCCCACTCTGAAGAACATGAGAGTGAAAAAAAAAATAAGGCTCATGCCAGATTTAAATGGATCAAAATGAACTGCTCATGCCAGAAAACTTCCTAACAGAAATAGAAGACTACCTCCTGCTATCTATCTCTATGTGTGGATATTCTGAGCAGGAGTCTATTAGCTTGAACATATGAAACTACTAATATTTTATCACTTTTGTTGTACAAAAAGACACTTTGTTTGGTTCAACCTATTACAACCCTCCTACTACAAGCATATTTTCCCTCTCGTATATACACACAATATGCCTACATATAAAATATATGTATATGGACCTATAACCACAACTCTGCCCTAAGATACACTGTCTGAGCAATACCCCTTAGGCAATCTTTTTGTAAGGTCAGTGTCTTACCCTAACAGTGACACTTTTCTTGATTCACAAAATGATTTAAAGTGTTCATTAACTTGCTATTAAATACCCTTTCTTTGGCACAGAAATAGGAAGGAACGTTAAAAAAAAAGGAAGCATAACTAAGGCATGTACCAGGCACCTGTGGAGGACCATGGACACCTAAGGGGACGGGAGGAACCCCCAGCGACCGGATAGGACGTGGGGAGTGGGGGGGGGAGTGAAGGGGGAGGAGAAGTGGATGTGGGAGGGACTGGCACCCCTGGCGGGGGGGGGGGCTGGGGGAGGGGAAGGGATCCCATGCCCGAAGGGGGAAACTGGGGAACCACTGGGAGGGCAGAGGATCAAAAGGGAGCGTGGCCAGGTTTCCCCTGCCCACTTGGGCCCCCAGGAACCTGCTGAGATGCTGGGCCTGATCCTCTGCCCACCAAGGCCCCCTCCAGCCATGCGGGTCCTGAGGGAGCGGGAGGGAAGGAAGGGGGAGCAAAAGTAAAGGCTGGACCTCAGGAACCAGCACCCCTGAGGGGTGGCTGAGGGAGGGGAGGAGTTCCTACACCCAGTGACCCACACACGGTTAGAGGTTCCGTGGGGATGGGGGAGACCCTGGCGGGGGAAGGCAGAGGGGGCGCTCTGAGGAAAAGAAGGGAATGGGGCCAGCGCTTTCCCTGTCCACTTAGCTACCGGGGAGCCTGCTGGGCTATTGGGCCTAATCCTCTGCCCTCAGAGCCAACCTCCTGCCGTGTGGAGCCCGAGCCCCACTCCCACACCCTCACCCAGGCCCTACCTCCAAACTCCGGAACTCCACACTCCAGAGGCCCTCCTTTGTACATGCTGCCTCTCGCCTTCCCTTCAGGTCCTAAGCAGAGGCCCCGTCCCCAGGGCCTTTTCCAGCTGGGTACTGAGCAGAGGCCCCGCCCCACGCTCAAATGTCACCCCTCACCCGCCTAGGCCCCACCCCACCCTAAACCCCACCCCTGCCTAAGTTCCACCCCCGCCTAAATTCTGCCCCATACAAAGGCTTTTTTTTTTTCCCCTCTTTTAGATTGGGGTTCTATTTTACCTTGTGGATTCACTGTTGTTGATTCATTTACATTTCTATTTTTCCTAATAAAGCTTTAATTTTTCTAAATTTATTTTATTCTTTATAGTTTGTTATTGTTCTCTCCCTTTGGCTTGTTCCCCCCAACCCCCCCTTTTTTTCTTTCTTTCTTTTTTTTTTTTTTTTGCTGTGCCACGCAGCTTGCCGGATCTTCACTCCCAGGCTGGAGGTCAGGCCCCAGCTCCTGTGGTGGGAGCTCCAAGTCCAACCCACTGGACTAACAGAGAACCTCAGATCCCAGGGAATATTAATCGGAGTAAGGCCTCCCAGAGGTCCTCCTCTCAGCACCAAGACCCAGCTCTATCCAACTGCCTGCAAACTCCAGTGGTGGATGCCTCAGGCCGAACAACCAGTAAGACAGGAATAAAGCCCCACCCATCAAAAAATTTTTTTTAATTGGAAACGACAAAAATATATGTTACAGATGAAGAAGCAAGGTAAAAACCTACAAGACCAAATAAATGAAGATGATTAGGCAACCTACCTGAAAAAGAATTCATAGTAATCATAGTAAACATGACCCAAAATCTGAGAAACAGAATGGAGAAAATACAAGAAACATTTAACAAGGATCGAGAAGAACTAAAGAGCAAACAAACAGTGATGAACAACACAATAACTGAAATTGAAAATACTCTAGAAGGAATGAATAGCAGAATAACTGAGGCAGAAGAACGGATAAGTGAGCTGGAAGATAAAATGGTGGAAATAACTGCCAGGGAGCAGAATAAAGAAAAAAGAATGAAGAGAATTCAGGACAGTCTCAGAGACCTCTGGGACAAAATTAAATGTATCAACATTCGAATTATAGGGGTCCCAGAAGAAGAAGAGAAAAAGAAATGGTCTGAGAAAATATTTGAAGAGATTATACTCAAAAACTTCCCTAACATGGGAAAGGAGATAGTCATTCAAATCCAGGAAGTGCAAAGAGTGCCATATATGATAAACCCAAAGGGAAACATGTCAGACACATATAACTCAAACTATCAAAAATTAAATACAAAGAAAAAAATATGAAAAGCAGCAAGAGAAAAGCAACAAATAACATACAAGGGAATCCCCATACAGTTAACAGCTGATCTTTCAGCAGAAACTCTGCAAGCCAGAAGGGTGTGGCAGGACATATTTAGAATGAAGAAAGGGAAAAACCTACAACCAAGGTTACTCTATCCAGCAAGGATCTCATTCAGATTCGATGGAGAAATTAAAACCTTTACAGCAAGCAAAAGGTAAGAGAATTCAGCACCACCAAACCAGCTTTACAACAAATGCTAAAGGAACTTCTCTAAGCAGGAAACACAAGAGAAGGAAAAGGCCTACAATAACAAACCCCCCCAAATTAAGAAAATGGGAACAGTAACATACATATCGATAATTACCTTAAATTGAAATGGATTAAATGCTCCAACCAAAAGACACAGACGGGCTCAATGAATACAAAAACAAGACCCATATATATGCTGTGTACAAGAGACCCATTTCAGACCTAGGGAACATACAGACAGAAAGTGAGGGGATGGAAAAAGATATTCCATGCAAATGGAAATCAAAAGAAAGCTGGAGTAGCAATTCTCATATCACACAAAATAGACTTTAAAATAAAGACTATTACAAGAGACAAAGAAGGACACTGCATAATGATCAAGGGATCAATCCAAGAAGAAGATATAACAATGGTAAATATTTATGCACCAAACATAGGAGCACCTCAATACATAAGGCAAATGCTAACAGCCATAAAAGGGGAAATCAACAGGAACACAATAATAGTAGGGGACTTTAACACACCACTTTCACCAATGGACAGATCATCCAAAATGAAAATAAGGAAACACAAGCTTTAAATGACACATTAAACAAGATGGACTTAACTGATATTTATAGGACATTCCATCCAAAAGCAACAGAATACACTTTCTTCCCAAGTGCTCATGGAACATTCTCCAGGATAGACCATATCTTGGGTCACAAATCAAGCCTTGGTAAATATAAGAAAATTGAAATCATATCAGGTATCTTTTCCGACCACAACGCTAGAAGACTAGATATCAATTAGAGGAAAAAAATCTGTAAAAAATACAAACTCATGGAGGCTAAACAATACACTACTCAATAACCAAGAGATCACTGAAGAAATCAAAGAGGAAATGAAAAAATACCTAGAAACGAATGACAAAGAAAACACAACCACCCAAAACCTATGGGATGCAGCAAAAGCAGTTCTCAGAGGGAAGTCAATAGAAATACAATCCTACCTCAAAACAAGAAAAATCTCAAATAAACAACCTAAACTTACAACTAAAGCAATTAGAGAAAGAAGGACAAAAAAACCCCAAAGTTAGCAGAAGAAATCATAAAGATCAGATCAGAAATAAATAAAAAAGAAATGAAGAAAACAATAGCAAAGATCAATAAAACTAAACCCTGGTTCTTTGAGAAGACAAACAAAATTGACAAACCATTAGCCAGACTCATCAAGAAAAAAAGGGAGAAGACTCAAATCAACAGAATTAGAAATGAAAAAGGAGAAGTAACAACTGACACTGTAGAAATACAGAGGATCATGAGAGATTACTACAAGCAATTATATGCCCAGAAAATGGACAACCTGGAAGAAATAGACAAATTCTTAGAAAAGCGCAACCTTCCAAGACTGAACCAGGAAGAGATAGAAAATATAAACAGACCAATCACAAGCACTGAAATTGAAACTGTGATTAAAAATCTTCCAACAAACAAAACTCCAGGACTAGATGGCTTCACAGGTGAATTCTATCAAACATTTAGAGAAGGGCTAACACCTATGCTTCTCGAACCCTTCCAAAATATAGCAGAGAGAGGAACGCTCCCAAACTCATTCTATGAGGCCACCATCACCCTGAAACCAAAACCAGACAAAGATGTCACAAAAAAAAGAAAACTACAGACCAATATCACTGATGAACATAGATGCAAAAATGGAAATAAAAACAAAACTAAACAAATGGGACCTAATGAAATTTAAAAGCTTTTGTACAGCAAAGGAAACCATAAACAAGACAAAGACAACCCTCACAACGGGAGAAAATATTTGCAAACGAAGCAAATGACAAAGGATTAATCTCCAAAATATACACGCAGCTCATGCAGCTCAATATCAAAGAAACAATCAACCCAATCCAAAAATGGGCAGAAGACCTAAACAGACATTTCTCCAAAGAAGACATACACATTGCCAACAAACACATGAAAGGATGCTCAACATCACTATCATTAGAGAAATGCAAATCAAAACCACAATGAGGTATCACCTCACACCGGTCAGAATGGCCATCATCAAAAAATCTACAAACAATAAATGCTGGAGAGGTGTGGAGAAAAGGAAACCCTCTTGCACTGTTGGTGGGAATGTAAATTGATAAAGCCTCTATGGAGAACAGTATGGAGGTTCCTTAAAAAACTAAAAATAGAACTACCATATGACCCAGCAATCCCACTATTGGTCTATACCGTGAGAAAACCATAATTCAAAAAGAGTCATGTATCACAATGTTCATTGCAGCACTATTTACTATAGCCAGGACACGGAAGCAACCTAAGTGTCCATCGACAGATGAATGGATAAAGAAAATGTGGCACATATATACAATGGAATATTACTCAGCCATAAAAAGAAACGAAATTGAGTTATTTGTAGTGAGGTGGATGGACCCTGAGTCTGTCATACAGAGTGAAGTGAGAAAGAGAAAAATAAATACTGTAGGTTAATACATATATATGGAATCTAAGAAAAAAATAATGGTTCTGATGAACCTAGGGGCAGGAAAGGAATAAAGATGTGGACGTAGAGAACGAACTTGAGGACACAGGGAGAGGGAAGGGTAAGCTGGGCCAAAGTGAGAGAGCAGCACTGACATATGCACTACCAAACATAAAGCAGATAGCTAGTGGGAAGCAGATAGCTAGTGGGAAGCAGCCTCATAGCACAAGGAGATCACCAAGGTGCTTTGTGACCACCTAGAGGGGTGGGATAGGGAGGGTGGGAGGGAGACGCAAGAGGGAGGGGATATCGGGATGTATATATACACATATAGCTGATTCACTTTGTTATACAGCAGAAATTAACACAACATTGTAAAGCAATTATACTCCAATGAAGATGTTAAAAAAAAAGATAACCAACAAGGGCCTACTGTATAGCAAAAGAAACTCTACTCAATATTCTGTAATAAAATATATGGGAAAAGAAAAAGAAAAAAAAAAGGAAAAGGAAGCTAATTTGCTGAACACTGATTTTGTGTTAGGAATAGTAGTCAATTTTCATACTTCTTCCCTTTTAATGAAACAACTATGAGAAGTATGATTAATTTCATTTTAAAAGAGGGAAAAACCTCAGTCAGAAACTGAGTAACAGTTGAGTTTGTGGTTTAGCAAGGAGTAGAAACTAATAACTAATACTATGTGACTCCCAAGTGTATTTTATTCTCACTTCACCCTTCTGTAAGGATGCTTGTGTTGGAGGCTCTTGGTCAGTTTTTAAATTTACTGCCAATAGTATAACTTGAGCAGTATTTATCAAAGGCAAATACATCTAAATATGTAGCTGGTTTTGCTTACTTCATTTTACCCTGGAAATACTGAATATTCCCAAAAGATAATAAAATATTAAAAACAGTGTTCCATGAAATTTTACTTGCAAAAGTAATGGAAATTGGCCTATTAATTCCATCACATAGACCTTAAAGCAATGAAAAGTCAGGCAGGGTAAAATATACAGAATGATGATACTAAAGAGATCAGTGTTAAAATTATCATGTTCATCAACATGCTTACAAAAATGTTTGCATTATTTGTAGATGATATGAAGTTGAAAGCTTTAAGATAGGAGGAAAGAAACTAATCATAATTGCTGCTACAAGGGTCAAAACAGAAAACTCTTAAATGTTGTACAACTCATGCAAAATAACCTAAATGGTTTGGGTAAACTGAGGCTGAAAATTTGAAAGTCAATGAAGTAATGGTGAATAACCGCAATAGTAGAAATCAAGGCACAAAGACAACTTTTATTCTATTAATTAAATATTTTGAAATATATAGGTTACTACCATAGATTACCCTTATGCTGAGATAAAAGTTTAAAAACAATTTTTGGAAAAAAAATTACAATTAATTAAATTTAAGATTTATTTAAACTATGGTTTTAAATGCCCCTCTATTTGGAAGTAAGGGTGATACTCTGTCAACAATACAAGTAAACAAGAGTATCTGAAACTTTCAAAAGTTTATCTTATGACATTGACTTATCCCTGGAGACTAGTTTTGTCAGATCTTTTTTCTATGAAAACACAGACATATAGTACTAATTTATTCAAAGATAGCAGGCATCACTTCTGTGGTTTATTTTTAGACACGTTTGTAATATTAAAAAACCAACCAAACAAACCCCAACCCCCCTCCTTTCACTTGTCTGAGAATCCACTGCTATTGAGATTCTGTGCCTCAAAGCTTGCTCCTTCATCAATAATACCCATGTTGAGGGCGGAGACAGGGTCCTAAGGGAATAAGTCAAGAAAAATGAATCTTGCGATCACAGTGGGAACCTGACAGACACATCCTATAATAAGCCCCACTCACCTCAGTGCTATTCTTGAACAGTGAAGTGGAAAGAAAGGGAGGTGAAGAAAAAGAAAACAGCCACACACACGAAAAGCACAGGAACTTTACTTACTAATAAAACATAAGGTCAATAGTAATCAATTGCACATAAATATATTTTGTCATTTCTTAAAAAATTAAAGTACAACTTCAACAAAAAGGATGTAATTTTTTGGTGGGTTCAAGTGGAACTTAAAAAGATCTTATCATGCTTTAGGACCATCATTATGAGACACACATACGAGAAGTGCAGTTGTTATTTATGAAAGGAGAGTTCACAGTCGTTAAGCTTCAACTTCCTACCTGTGCTATGAGGCACTTCTGCTGGGGTATTAGCTGGAGCGTGGGCACCGGGAGGAATCTGTATTCCAGTATAGCTGCTCGATGGCATGTTGCTTGGGTCATACGTTGAAGATGACGACTGAGGTGGCTGACTGGGCAGAGAGGCTGTTCCAGCGTCTTCATTTTCCTCAACATCTATTATATAATATACATGCAATGTTAAATGAGGTCCACACAGTCCCTGATTCACGGGGTTTTTGTACGATGGTGCAAAAGTGATAGGAACTCAGTAGAAACCACACTTTGAACTTTGATCTTTTCCCAGGCTAGCGATATGCGGTATAGTACTCTCTGTGATGCTGGGCAGCTGCAGCCACAGCTCCCAGTCAGCCACGCAATCACAAGGGTAAAAAACCGATACACTTATAACCATTTTGTTTTTCACTTTCAGTACACTATTCAGTAAATTACATGAGATATTCAACACTTTATTATAAAACAGGCTTTGTGTTAGATGACTTTGCCCAACTGTGGGCTACTGTAAGTGTTCTGAGCACTTTTAATGTAGGCTAGGCTAAGCTATGATGTTCAGTAGGGTAGGTGTATTAAATATATTTTCAAATTATATTTCAAATTTATGATGGGTTATCAGGATATAACCCCATTGTAAGTTGAGGAAGATCTGTATTTTGAAATAGAAATGCCAAATATTCTTATTTTGCTATACGGACGTGACAGACATTTGAATGTAATTCTATTTAATGCAATTGACAAGCAGCTTCTCTTAAAATAATTGTTTTAATTTTTTTCCTTTCCTTAAAACACTTAGTTGTGCCTGGCAGTATGATCAACATTTCTTTAAATTAATACTTTCCAACTCTGTAACATCTTTGCATATATTATATTTTTCTTAAAAATAAATTTTCTTTAAACCCATTCTTTAAATTTATGAAAAATGGAGGACATTTTTGGCAAAACATGTCACATTTATGCTCTCCATAAGAACTTTACTCTCTGACAGCTGTCTTTTACTCAATATTTATTGTTTACTAGCTATTAAATGATTACCTGTGTGTTGTTCAACAAATTAATAAACAAAAACAAAGGAATAAAATTTCACATTGAGCTGTCTATGTAGAAAGAAGTAATAAGGGAGCCACTTTTGGGAATTTTACTAAGTAAAGTTGTAGATGTAAGTATACTTTATATATATATAATTTTCTCCCATATTAGAGAACTCTAACACTAGTACATCCTGGGAAGGAAAAAACAAACAAACAAACAAACAAACAAAACCCCAACACTTTTTAAAGATACTGGCAAGTGATCAAAAGCTGGTAGAAATTAAAGTGAAGATGGCCCTTGAGAGAGGAAATCTCACCAGGTAAAGTCTGCTTTCATGTGGTTTTTCACCTGAGGGCACCCAAAAGTCTATGCAAAAGAAAGAGTTGCAGAGAAGTGAGCCTTGAAATGTGTGTACGAACTTCAACTAAATACCTATATGGCCCTGAACTATGCACGCACACTCAGGGAAGATTCTAAGGGGCCTGAAGAAAGCAACAGCCTTAAAGCTGAAAGAAAAGAGGGGCAGTGTTTGAGTTCAGGCAAGTTAACCGTCTGCTAGAACAAGAATCAAGACTTTGCAGAGGAAGATAACTGAATGCAAAGCTACAAGATGTTATCAATAATAAAAATTATTAGAAATATGGGGGCAGGGGGGAAGAAAATGTGACCAGAGTCAGTAGAAAAAGAGAGCCTATAGAAAAAGACCCCAGGACTTCCTTGGTGGCACAGTGGTTGAGAGTCCGCCTGCTGATGAAGGGGACGCGGGTTCGTGCCCTGGTCTGGGAGGATCCCACATGCCGCGGAGCGGCTGGGCCCGTGCGCCACGGCCGCTGAGCCTACGCGTCTGGAGCCTGTGCTCCGCAACGGGAGAGGCCACGGCAGTGAGAGGCCCGCGTACCGCGATGAGAGGAAAAAAAAAAAAAAGACCCCAGCATGCCCCAGATACTGAAATTAGCAGAAAATAACTTTAAAGCAGGTACTATAAATGCATTCAAGGCCACAGAGAAAAATGTAGTCATAATGAATGAAAGAAGAAAAATTCACCAGAGAAAAGAAAACTGTAAGAGGGAACAGAAGCAGATGGGACTAAGAGAAAACAAATGGCTAAAACAGTAGGCTTAAATATAGTAATAATTACATGAAATGTAAATGGCTAAACACTATTTTGAAGGCTGATGTTGAAAGACTGAAAAATAAAAGACACACTTATGTGCTTTAAGACTCAGATACGTTTAAACTGAAAGGATGAAAATACATACCATGTAAATATCAAGAGGCAAAAGCTGAAAGTGGCTAATTTCAGTAACAGACAAAACAGAATTCATGTCAAGGAATATTAGCAGAGATATAATTGGATGTTTCATAATGATAAAAAGGTTAGGTCAATTTTAAAAAAAAGCAATTGTAGGGCTTCCCTGGTGGTGCAGTGGTTAAGAATCCACCTGCCAATGCAGGGGACACAGGTTCGAGCCCTGGTCCGGGAAGATCCCACACGCTGCAGCGCAACTAAGCCCACACGCCGCGGCGCAACTAAGCCCATGCGCCACAACTACTGAGCCTGAGCACTAGAGCCCACGAGCCAAAACTACTGAGCCTGCATGCCACACCTACTGAAGCCCACACACCTAGCGTCCTTGCTCTGCAACAAGAGAAGCCACCACAATAAGAAGCCGGCGCAACACAATGAGCACCGCAATGAAAAGTAGCCCCCACCCGCCACAATTAGAGAAAGCCCACGTGCAGCAATGAAGATCCAACGTAGCCAAAAATAAATAAATAAATTTACATATATATAAAAAAAGCTATTGTAAAAGTGTATGTGCCTAATAAAATAAAGTTTCTAGTGAAAAGAAGCTGACAGAACTAGTAAAATCCCCATAGTCGGAGAATAAAATATCAATTAAAATATTAACTAAAATATACCCTTATATAATTCATATTCACAGAACACCACATCTAATAAATGCAGAATACATTCTTTTCAAATGCACATGCAACATTCACCAAGACAGATAATATTTTGGGCCACGAAATAAATCTTAATGAACTTTGAAATACTGAAAACTTACAAAAAAATGTTCCCTGACCAAAACAGAATTAAATTTAGACAGCTAGGAAAGCCCAAATATTTTAAAATTAAACAGTATACTTTTAAATAATCCATTCCCCCAAAAAGAAATCACAAAGAAAATAGAAATTATTTTGAATTAAATGATATCACAATTTGTGGGATGACATTAAATCAGTGCCTAGAAGAAAACTGATAGTTTCAAATGTTTATATTAGAAAAAAAGAGGCTTATTTATTTTTTCTTTGGCTACACTGCGAGGCTTGCAGGATCTTAGTTCCCTAACTAGGAATCAAACCTGGGCCCCCGCAGTGAAAGCACTGAGTCCTAACTACTGGACTGCCAGGGAATTCCCAAAAAAAGGCTTAAAATTTCAAAAAGTCTACATTTTCTCCTTAAGAAGCTTAAAAAAAAAAGGCAAATTAAATTTCAAGTACAGAGAAGGAAAAAAATAAGAGCAAATATAAAGGAAATAGAAAATAAGACAGAAAAAAATCTTAGAAGAGCATTTGTTGAAACAATAAAAAATATTGAAAATAATATGGATTAGAAAAAAAAGGAAATAGATACTACAAATATTAAGAATTAAAGAGGGCTTCTCTGGTGGCACACTGGTTGAGAGTCCGCCTGCCGATGCAGGGGACATGGGTTCGTGCCCCAGTCCGGGAAGATCCCACATGCTGCGGAGCGGCTAGGCCCATGAGCCATGGCTGCTGAGCCTGCGTGTCCGGAGCCTGTGCTCTGCAACGGGAGAGGCCACACCAGTGAGAGGCCCGCGTACCGCAAAAGAAGAAGAAGAAAAAAAAAAAGAATTAAAGAGGTTATATCAATACCAATCCTACAGACATTAAGGGGTAATGAGGACAACAAAGAAATATTAAGCCAATAAACTGGAAAACCTAAGTGAAATGTCTTCATCCTTTTAATGTCTGCAGGATCATTATCATCATGAAACAGAGACACTAACTATCAAAACTCACCCAAGAAAAAGATCATCTGAATAGGTCTATATCTATTAAAGAAACTGAATTCATAGCTATAAACATTCTTACAAAGAAAACACCTAGCCTCAATAAGTGGTGAATTCTATGTAAGAAATAATACCAATCTCATGCAAACACTTTAAGAAAACAGGAAGAAAAATCACTGTCAACTTGTTTTCTGAAGCCAGTGTAACCTTGGTTAGCAAAACTCACAAAGATTTGAACATGGTCACAAAACTCCTTAACATCAGAATCAAATCTAGCCATATATTAAAGGGATAATATACCTCATGACCAAGTGGGGTTCACCAAGGAGTGTAGGGTTGATTTAACATTTGAAAATCAATCAGTGTAACTCATATTAATAGAATGTAAGAGGAAAAACAGTATAATTTCAATAAATGCATAAAAAGTATTTAAAAAAATTTAACATACATTTATGACAAAAGTTTTCAGCACCCTAGGAAAATAAAGGGAATCCTTCAGTATCAGAAGGGCAAAAAAACCAAACCAAAACAATGCACATATGTATCATGACTGGTGCAACAGACAAGAAAAAGAAAGAAAAGGCATGAAGATTGGAAAAGCAGCAGCAAAACTCTCTCCTTGCAGATGAGATGATTATCTACATAGAAACTCCCAAAGAATCTACAGAACTACCATCAAGACTCATGTCAATGTAGCAAGGTTGCAAGACGTAAGATTATACAAAAATCAATTTGTATTTCATACACTAAAAGTAAACATTGGAAAATGAAATTAAAATAATTCCACTTATAAGAGAACTTTTCATTCATTTTCATAAAATACTTAATTTAACAAAAGAGGTACAAAATCTCTACTCTGAAAAATACAAAATACTGCTGATAGAAATTAACAAAGGCTTAACAAATGGAAAGATATGTTCATATATTGAAAGACTCAATTTTGTTGAGATATGAATTCTCCCTAAATTGATCTATAAATTCAATGCAATATTGATCCTAATTCCAGTAGGCTTTTTGTTAATGGAAACTGGGAAACCTATTCTAAAATTTATGTGGAAACTCAAAGGACATAGAATGGCTAAGAAAATCTTGAAAAAGAAGAGAAGAGTTGGAGGACTTAAATAGTCTGACTCCAAGATTTACTATAACAAGGTGGAAGGCAGTGTGATATTGGTACAGGCCAGAAAAATACATCAATGCCACTGAAAAGAGTTCAGAAATAAAATCACACTTACATGGTTAATGAATTTTTGACAAAGGAACTGAAGAAATTCAAGAAGGAAAGGAAAGTGTGTAACAAATGATGCTGGAATAACAGGACATCCTTATGGAGGAAAGAATCCTGATTTCCTACCTTACACCCTATGCACAAAAAATTTAAGATCTGAGGGCTTCCCTGGTGGCGCAGTGGTTGGGAGTCCGCCTGCCGGTGCAGGAGACATGGGTTCGTGCCCCGGTCTGGGAGGGTCCCGCATGCCGCGGAGCGGCTGGGCCCGTGGGCCATGGCTGCTGAGCCTGCGCGTCCGGAGCCTGTGCTCCGCAACGGGAGAGGCCGCAGCGGTGGGAGGCCCGCGTACCGCAAAAAAAAAAAAGAAAAAAAAAAATTTAAGATCTAATCAAGGTCTAAAAGTAAAAGCTCAAACTAAAATCTTCTAGATTAAAAACATGAGAGAGAATTTTTGAGGTTGAGTTAGGTAAAGATTTCTTTTTTTAATTTAATTTTTATTTATTTACTTTTATATATTTTTTGGCTGCGTTGGGTCTTTGTTGCTGTGCGTGGGCTTTCTCTAGCTGCGGCGAGCGGGGACTACTCTTCGCTGTGGTTTGTGGGCTTCTCATTGCGGTGGCTTCTCTTTTGTGGAGCACGGGCTCAAGAAGCGCGGGCTTCAGTAGTTATGGCACATGGGCTTAGTTGCTCCGTGGCACGTGGGATCTTCCCAGACCAGGGATCGATCTTGTGTCCCCTACATTGGCAGGTGGATTCTTAACCACTGAGCCACCAGGGAAGTCCAGGTAAAGATTTCTTAGGACACAATAGCCATAAAATTTTAAACATTACAAATTATACTTCATCAGGATTAAAGACTTTTTGGTAATCAAAAGATAGTTAAGAAAATAAGAAGGCAAGCAACAGAATAAATATTTGGGAGTAAATATCTGCAAAACATGTATTTGACACAGGACTTTTATTCATAATTTTAAACAACTCAATAATAAAAAGACAAACAACCCATTAAAAATGGGCAAATACATCAATATTCATAGCAGCATTATTCACAATAGCCAAAAGATAGAGACAACCAAAATACCCATCAATGAATGACTGATAACCAAAATGTGGTATATACATACAATGGAATATTATTCAGGCTTTGAAATGAAATTCCAACACATCCTACAACATGGATGAACCTGCAGGACATTATGCTAAAAGAAAGCCAGTCACAAAAGGACAGATACTGTATGATTCCACTCAGATGAGTTACCTAGAGTAGTCAATTCATGGAGGCAGAAAAGAGAAAGGTGGTTACCAGGGGCTGGGGATGGTGGGAGTAAAGCGGAGTTATTGTTTAATGGACACAGAATTTCAGTTTGAGAAGATGAAGATCATTCTGGAGATGGACGGTGGTTACAGGCTAAAAAGTCTGAATGTACTTAATGACAGTCAACTGTACATTTTAGATGGTTAAAATTGTAAATTTTATAGTATATGTCTATTTTACCACAAAAAATGGGTAAAAGATTTAAACAGATACTTCATAAATATATATAAAAAGCCAATACACGCAGAGCTCAGTATCACAGTCATTGGGAAAATGTACCTTAAATCACAATGTAGAACCCTTACACATGGGTCAGAATGGCTATATTTAAACATACTACCAACAATACCAAGTGTAAGCAAGGATACAGAGCAACAGAAACTAATACACTGCTGATGAGAGTATAAATGGTACACTAACTTCAGAAAATGGTTTGTGAGTTTCTTAAAAATTAAACAGCAATTCTGCTGTAGCTATTGACCCAGAGGAATTGACAATATGCCATGTGTTCACATATAGCATGTGAAATATGTCTGAAAAATATATGTATTTCAATGTCAAGAAGCTTGATTCATCATAACCTCAAATTGTAAACAACAATAATGTCCACTAGCAGATGAAGTGATAAACAAATTGTGGTATCCATACAATGAAGTACTACTCAGCAGTAAGAAAGAATGTACTACTGATAAATAACACATGGGTGTATCTCACAGATATAATGCTTAGAGAAAAATGCTGGGCTCATTTGACATTATGACTCCATTTATACAAAGCTCTAGAACAGGCAAAACTAGTTTTTGGTTAAACAAACAACAAAATCATTTGCTTCTCAAGGTGGGAATAGACTGGGAAGGAGTACAAGGTAATTTCTAGGGGTAATGGAAATGTTCTATATTTAGAGAGCTGTGTGTCAAGTCATTGCATTACATATTTAAGATGCATGAGGTTTTACATTAAAAAAATAATAACTAAGCAAACAGGAAACTAATTTGTATGTTTGCTTTTTACAGTGGTATGAATTAACGATTCTGACTCTATCATGTTTTCCAGACATGAACAAATGAGTGAATAAGTTAAAGACAAGGATTTGTAGTGCTGAAGAATGAATGAATACTTTCTTGTTCTGTCTTCTGACAGGGACCAGAAGCAATGATATACCAGTAACAATGAGTACAGCTAGTGCCCAGGACTTGGCTTCTAAATATCATTCTTCACTAAAAAAGGACTCAGAGCTCTTTAAAGGAAGGCTCATTCTAGGGGCTGGGGCAAAGAAAGAACTAGATGTACTTGGAGCATTCTCAAGTGTTAGAAAGCAAGGAAGGAAGTTCAAATCTCCAAGAAGGATAGGAATATATAAAAAAAGATACATAAGCCAGTTTGGAAAACTCCCACTGTATGATTCTGGCACAATTTGACCATTATAATAAGAATGGATAGTACTGGGTTATAATCACTGCATATAAATTCATGATCACATACTAACATAATTAAATGAATAAATATACAAATGGAGGAGACACAAAAAGCTCTTCCTTATAGTATAATGCCAATTAATACATAAGGAAGGATGGTATTAGAAAATCATCAGGAGATGCTAAACATAGTGGATAAAGTGTCATAAAAAATAGAATACTTACATGGTTTCAAAGTAACTTCCACAAACTACTTATTAATAACAAAGGAAAAAATAATTTTAAAGTGGAATGATGTAGATGATAACACATTATATGAGTGATCAGTTAATATCACCAATATTTCAACAGAATCATACTTCCAATATGGGGTAGAGAGAAATCTATATCACTGGGGTGTATTTCTGCTAAAAATGCACAACCTTAATAGAACTATGAGGCAAAATCAGTCAAACCCAAACTGAGAGACAGTCTAAAACTAGCTTGTACTCTTCAAAAACGTCAAGGGAAGAAACACCTAGAAAGGCTGAGGAACCATTTCAGATTAATAAGGAACTAAAGGGACATGACAACTAGATGCAGTGCATGAACCCAGGCTGGATCTTGGAGGAGGAAAAATAAAGCTACAGAGGGCATTACTGAATCAACTAATCAAAGCTGAATGAAGTACTTTTCGAGTAAAAGAGCATATCTCCAATTTATTTTCAAATACTTCAAAAAAATTTATATATGTAAAATGATACCTTCTTGTAGAACCGTAAGCCATTTCCAAGGAGATACTGTTAAAAGTTGTGACATTAACACTAGATTATGACACTTTAAGTTTTAGATTAACCATGTATTGACTTATTTTATATCTCCCATATTATCTAACCAACAATCTTAATAACAAATATTTACTGAGACTAAAAAATGTTGATGTTAACTATACCTCAGGCTTTTCCAAAAGAAGGAAACTTTAAATCACTAGAAATTTGAAAGAAACAATTACCACCTTCATTAGTTTTTATTTTTTTATTGCTGGGGTATAGGTTAATATTGATCACCTAAAAACAATACCATTTTGCAGATACTGAAATCAAGTGGATATGGAAACTTAGAGTTTGAATGTTAACAGATATCCCTTCAGTTGAGCCTAAATTTTTTTCTAGAACACTTCTTTGTACCAATCATATGGCTTCCTTAAGTATTTTCTGACAATACGGTGACACAGTACTGTTTTCAAAAATTAAGTATACTTCTTTTTTTTCTTACTCTAAATTAACTAAGGTATAGTATCTATTATTTTTTACTAGCTTTACTAGAATTCCAGAATGACAGAAAATTAGACTTTTATTAAACAATATCTTTTACATCGAGAATATCTTATACAATTAAAAAACACAAGAGAATATAATGCTACATTGAGAAAAAGAAAAATCAGTTTTAAGGAAGAGTTTTTGCATACATATTCAGATTTAATAACATCCTCTTTTAGAGCTGTAAGCCATTTCTGAGCAGACACTGTTAGATGTTATGACATCTAACATAGACGTTAGAATTACAAAGATTTGGGTTCAAATCCTAGGTTCCATTAACTAGTCATTAGAACTTGGATAAGGATGCCCAGCTACCAACAGAATTATATGGGGACTAAATTAGATAATATATGTAAAATGTCTATCACAGTGCCTAACACCTAGCATGTGCTCTATAAATTATAAATATTATCATAAATTATGAAAATACTCACTTTATTAAACAATATATATTTTATAAGAAACTATACATACATACATAAAATAGCTCTGCAGAAATTCACATGAAGGAAGACTTTTACAGATAGGCAGGATTCAGACAGGTAAAGAAAGATGAACATTTTAGGAGGGAGAAATGGTTTTAATTAAAGAAAGAGAAAAAGGTACTTTCTTGCTGTTAACTTCTATAGATGTAATAAAGGGTTTATATAGGTGTTATGGACTGAACTGTCCCCCCAAAATTCGTATGATGAAGCCGTAACCCCCAATGTGACGGTATCTGGAGACAGGGTTTTTAGAGGTAACTACAGGTTAAATGAGGTCATAAGGGAGGAGCCCTAATCCAACAGGAATGATCTGTGCCTCTCCCCCTCTTTTGCCCCCTCTCCTTGACACTCCACCATATGAGAACAGAAAGAAGGTGGTCCTCTGAAAGCCAGGAATTAGATCTTCACCAGAAACCAAACTCTGCTGGACCTTGATCTTGGATTTTCCAGCCTCCAGAACTGTGAGAAAATAAATGCCTTTTGTTTAAGCCACCCTGTCTATGGTATTTTGCTATGGCAGCCCTAGAGGACTAAGACCACAGGAGATAGGAGTAGGAAATAAAACTGGTCAGTGCCAGATAGTGGTGAGTCTTGCTTGGTAGGCTAAGGATCTTGGATCTTTTCTTTTGGAAAACTGGAAGTGACTAATGGTTTTGTAAACAGTAGGACTAACATAAAACATGCCTGATTGTGGTCAGTATTAAAGCAGCGAAGGAAGTATGTAAAACATTCCAAAATATTAAATGAAAAAGTGAGAAATAAGGTTGTAGCAATACACTTGAAAAAATCCAATTTCACCGCCATGATGTAAATAACTCCAAAACTTAACCATGTCTTAGAATAGTTAACTTTAAACAGTTAATAACAACTTAATATTACAGTATTCATGCTATAGTGTTAGTAAAAAGAACAAAGGACTTTGAGTATAATTCAACTTCTGGTTCTCTTTTTCTGTAGTTCTATGACATTAGGCAGGCCAAAACCCAGAACCTCAATTTCCTCTTCTGTAAAACAGAAATAACATCAACTGTCTCTTGGAGATTTCTGAGGGTATGAGATACATGAAAATGATCTGCAAGCTTTAAGGCATTATATGAATGCAAGGCATTTATTATATGACTGCAAGAAGCATTCTATGTGAAAAAGGCTACCTCAAGATTAAACAAGGATATATCAGGAAGTGTCCTTCAGGAATAGATAGCAAAAAATTCATTTGAAATAACGCATAAAAGCTTGCTTCTCTAGGAGAAGAGCTGCAAAAACAGTTTATACATAGTATTTATATGTAGAACTGTAGTGTTGCTTTTTTACTGAGTGGCATTATAAAATTCTAAATAGTCCTCCAAATGAATGAATAAATAAACCAACCAACCAGAAGTAGAACAGTGTGTGTATTACCAATTGTGTGAAAAAAAGTGAGGGTATATATTCCTATTTACTAGTAATTTATAAAAAATAATCTCTGTAAAAATACACAAAACACTAAAACATTTACTTATTTGGGTTTCAGTAGAATCTGGGAAGATAAAGGGTGTGGTGGAAAGGAGAATTTCACTTCTTATTTCTTATATACTGTATAAATTTTTAACCATGTTAAAGTATTACCTGCCCCCCTCCCCAAAAAACCCACCTCAAGTATATACAAAATAAATTCAGTGTTCTTTGTAGTTTGGAAACATTTTACAGATTAAAAAAGGATTGCCTGTCCCACGTAGGAAAGAAATCTGATTAGAGGCCGGAGACAGAGCAGTTGACACAGACAGATATTAGAACAGTTTGGCCTTAATTTTTCACTTGTCCCTAAGTTTATAATTTTACACGTGATTTTGGACCTGATGAAGGAAACAAAATTGTATCACTCCTTCTAAAAACTCTGAATAATAATATATTGAGCAATTATGATTCTACTAAATCATTTTACTTAGATAAATACATACCATTATCTTCTTCAATCCCAACAGGCCCTGCTTGAGGAGTCTCTCCATTCTTTAAACAATTGTGAATATATGTTGCCTTCCACCTTGCATACTTTCTGTGTTTCACATTCTAAAAGAAATATTTTTATGTCAATGTTAGACTGCAGTAAAAAAGTCAAATAAAAATATACATTATGATGACCTACATCATACTTCTGTGATAAAACCTATTTTTGCACGGTACAGCTCTGACATATTCTGGCAATCTCCCCACCTTATCACGGGATTCTACCAACTGCCTAGGGCTTGACAGACTTCATGAAAAGCCATCTTCCTCAATACACATAACTAGTTCTCTTTTGTGGTTTTATGTTTCAGAAGAGGTCTACAAAGGAACTATAGGAGTGTCCTTTCAGCAAAACTTGCAACTTTTATGCACAGGACAGAAATAGGCTAAATTGAATTTAAAATTAAACATAAAATAACAACATACTAAACGATTTTCACTAAAGAGGGAAAAATTAATCTGTACAAATATATGAAAACAAACAAACAAAAAACTAAGATGCTGTAGTGGTTACAGCAAACACATGAACATTAGACTGACAGCTACACAAACTTGACCTTTTAACTTATGTTATTTACCAGCTCTAAATCTCAGTTACCTCGGTTCTAAAAAGGGGAAAATAATACATCACTGGGTTGCTGTAAAGAGAAATGGAAAATCAGTGAAGAATCTGCTAGTTGCCTCTTCTTCTTTCCTGACTTAAAATTTACGCTACATGCTATAGAATAAGACAAAAATTTGCTTTAAAAATACAAGAGTAAAATCTGTTAGAATTTAGGATGGACTACTGATTTTCAGTTTATATTTTCATTTGACCTTTATTGTAATCATGGACCAGTGGCACTGCTAACACCTGGGAGCTTGTTAGAAATGCAGACTCTTCTATAGCCCACTCCAGACTTCCTGAACCACAATCTGCACTGCATCAAGACCCCCCAGGTGATCTGTATGCACATTAAAGTTGGAGAGAACACATGACTTTATTATGTTGAAAACAACTGTAATTTGCCTTTTGTAAAGATCCACTAAGTCATCAATAACTACAAGTACTGCATACAGTCCAAATACTTAGTTGAGTATTCTGTAATGTGAGATTCTCTACATACTACTATAGATAAGTAGTACAATATACAGAAACCTAAAGAAAAAGTAACCCTTCAAATTACTGAATTTGTATATTTAACTTCTCTTCTCTTCTAAAACAATCCTCTCATATATTCCATTTTTTAAAAAGTTCCATACGTTGATTCTCATTTTCTTCCAGGTACAATTATATTTTGCTCCACTTCCCCTTACCTGGTCCTTACCACAACCTTGAAATTTAGGCAGGTCATGTTTTACTCACAGTAAGGCTCTGAGACATTAAAAGACTGACTCGATGTAAATATAGATTAACCTGGCATTCAAGGCCTTCTACATTGTGGCCATGGCTTCAGTCTCATTTCCTACCATTTCCCTCAATCCAGCTGGGATTCTGCCTCACCTGCAGTCTTTCTCGTGCTATTCTCTTTGTCTCATACGGTTTCCTCTTCTGCCAAAAGTCTCCTCTTCTCTTAGGTTCAGTTCAAATGTTTATTCCCATATGAGCTACCCTGACTCCCAGCAAGTCAACAGCTATATATCATTTACTCAAGTCAGGCACCATGCTAAGTGCTAGAGGTAATGGGATGAACAAGTTAGGCATGAGTTTTGGAGTCCAATGTGAAAGCCAGGCAATAACTTCCATCACTAAATGTGACACCTGTATTATCTGAAGTCCATAATATTTTCTTCATCTTTTTCTCTTAGGATTCTATAGTCCCAACATTATAGAGATGAGGAAGTGGCATTACAAAAGTAAAATGACTTACCCCATGTCACACTAGTAATCAACCTAGCCATTCAATTTAGGGCTGTTCTGGTAAGCTACAATTAGCAAACTGCAATTTGCAATTTAGACAGCAATGTATACAATAAGGGAAAGTGTGCTTTTTTAAAAATTATTTTTTAACACCTTTATTGGAGTATAATTGCTTTACAGTGGTGTGTTAGTTTCTGCTGTATAACAAAGGGAATCAGATATACGTATACATATATCCCCATATCCCCTCCCTCTTGCGTCTCCCTCCCACCCTCCATATCCCACCCCTCTAGGTGGTCGCAAAGCACTGAGCTGATCTCCCTGTGCTATGCGGCTGCTTCCCACTAGCTATCTATTTTACATTAGGTAGTGTATATATGTCCATGCCACTCTCTCACTTCGTCCCAGCTTACCCTTCCCCCTACCCGTGTCCTCAAGTCCATTCTCTACAACTAAGTCTTTATTCCTGTCCTGCTCCTAGGTTCTTCAGAACCAGAAAATGGGCTTTTAAATGGTACTTTAAATATAAAGGGAATCATTTTGAAAGTAAATGAATAAATTGCTTAGGAAAGTTTAAGTTACCTTCTTTTGGAGTCTTTTAAAAATGAGACAGATTTTCTTTCGTCTGAAATAATTTAACATTGTCTAAAGACTTAATTGGGTAAGTCATATTGTAATGACTTTAGAAGGTTCCTTCATTCCTAATTTCATAGTACGAACAGTGTAGAGACATTTAAACCACGTTGGGTTCCTCATTAGTATGTGAAGTTTAAAAAACATTACTCTAACCTGAAATGGGTTCATTTTAATAAATACATTAAAAAAAATTTCCCCAGGGCTTCCCTGGTGGTGCAGTGGTTGAGAGTCTGCCTGCCGATGTGGGGGACACGGGTTCGTGCCCCGGTCCGGGAAGATCCCACATGCCACGGAGCAGCTGGGCCTGTGAGCCATAGCTGCTGAGCCTGCGCGTCCGGAGCCTGTGCTCCGCAATGGGAGAGGCCACAGCAGTGAGAGGCCCACGTACCAAAAAAAAAAAAAAAAAAAAGAAAAAAAAATTTCCCCAAAGCAGATAAATCAACACAACAGCTTGATTTTTATTCCACACTATTTCCAAGACACCCCTAGAAACTGGTGCTTAAATTTTGAGCAGATTTTGGCAGTTGTAACTCAAAACTAATTCACCTTTTCATTGTTTTCTTTCAAATAAAGGATGCTAAATATTAAATAATATTTGAAGAGGAGAATTTCAAGATGTCAATATTTTTGAAATCTTTTAACTTCTTTTGGCTGATTAGACATCCTTTCTGGGAAACAGGAATTACAAAAAGAACTTTTACTTTTGTCCCTGGCCTCTATGTTCCTGTTTTGTAACTGGATTGATGAGAGTCACTGACAACTGCAAATTTTAGCCACTAAGTCAGCAGTGGTTAAATAAGAATTTTCATTAAATCATTTGCACTTGCTACACTGAAGAATGACTGGCCAGCAAACACCAATCATACGTTAAAACAGGGGTTCTCAAACCTGGTGCATGTAAGAATCATAGTAGGGTGTAATAAAAAAATAAATTCCTGGGACTTCCCTGGTGATCCAGTGGTTAAGACTTCACCTTCCAATGCAGGGGGTGCGGGTCTGATCCCTGGTTGGGAAGCTAAGATCCCACATGCCTCACGGCCAAAAAACCAAAACATAAAACAGAAGCAATATTGTAACAAATTCAATAAAGACTTTAAAAAAACGGTCCACATGAAAAAAAAAAATTCCTGGCCCAAATTACAGAAAACCTGATATAAATCATTCTCCATTAGCATACCAAAAAGCCACCTTGAAAGAGAATACTTTATTTTTTTATTTTTTACATCTTTATTGGAGTATAATTGCTTTACAATGGTGTGTTAGAGAATGCTTTACATTAGCTGTCTCCAATTCTTCCTCTTGAACCCATCCTAGTCAAGTTTTTATCCCTAGCATGCACTGCAACTGTTTCTGTCAAGGTTACGGATTACTTCTCTTGCTAAATCCAAAGCTTAGATGTCATCTTACTTGTCCCCATTAAGGTGGAAAGTTGAGTACTCCCTCCTCCTCGCAACCCCCTTTTCACTTGCTTTCCTGGTTATCAAGGTCTTCTGGTTTTGCCTCACTGGGTGTTCCTTTCCAGACCTTCACAGTGATTCTTTCTCATCTCCAGGGTGGGGAGTGCCACAGACTTCAGTTCTTAGACTTCTCATCTTGTTTTCAACACTTTACCTTGACGACCTCTTCCAGTCTAATGGCTTTAAATACTGTGCGGTCAACTCCCAAATGCTCAGACCTCTCTTCTGAACTTCGGGATGTATACATTCAACTCAGCATTTCACTTGTACATCTGATAGCTCAAAACATCCAGAGTTCAAAACCGATGTCAGATCTTCCCGCTACTCAATTCGTTCCTCCACGTCAGTAAATGTCTTGTAGTTGTTCAAGCCCCAACCTTTGAAGTCATTTTTGAGCCCTCTATTTCTCTCATATTCTACCAATGAATCTTAAATTCTGTCAGTTCTACATTCAAAATGTATCCAGTTTCTCACCATGTCTTCTATCGCAATTTCTGGTCTGAGCCACCACTGCCCTCACTTTGATTATTAATAATATACTAACGGTGCCCCTATTTCCACCCTTGTCCATTATAATGCAAGTATTAACACTTTAAAGATAGCAGTCAAATCCTGTCAACTCTATTTGAACTCCCCTACCCCACCGTCACCTGCCAGCATTTTCCTCACTCTAGATTCAGCCACGTTGTATTCCTTGCTATGTCTTGAACTTCAACAGGTAACTGTGCTGTTCAAAAATCTTTGCACTTTCTCTTGTCTCTTCCTGGAACATCTGTATGATTCACTCCCTTACTTCTTCAGGGCTTTGCTAAAATGTTGTCTTCTTAGTGAGACATTCCCCAGATACCTTATTTAAATTGACCTTCCTATCCCTACCATGGGATCCCTACCATGATATTTATCATGATATACTATACATTTTATGTGTTTATTTGCTTATTGTCTGTCTTCACCAGAGGAATGTGATTACCACAAGGGCAGGGATTTAATCCACTGCTGTATTACTACTGCCTAGAACAGTGTTTAGCATGTAGTAGACATTAACAAATATTTGGTGAATGAATGAATGGACAGTAGATTCTGGAATCCTTTTTTTTTTTTTTTTACATCAAGTACCACAAACGATTCTGAAGCTGGCTGTCCTAGAACAGCACCAAGAAAAACACTGAACTGGAGTGAAACACTTTTTGCCAACGAATAAATGTGAACATTAAACTTCAGTACACAGTTTCACTTAAGCTTGCAGGGAGGGGTCAGTAGATAGGGTGAAGGGTGTCCTTGAAACCCCCTGAATTATATGAAAAAAAAGCAATACATATATGCATGGGAGAGAAGCCACAGCTTTCATAACACTTCAAAGTAATTAGTAACACAAAAGAAAATAAGAATCTCTAAGTTGGTGGTAACATCACAGATAACACATTTATACTCTTAGGCCCTCAATTCTCCCAAGTATATTACACAAACAACAAGGGCTCTATATAACTCCCAGGAACACTGGACATAGCACAATGAGAAACACTTTAAAAATACATATTCAACAAACTTACTATCATGATTCAAATATTAAAGTGTTATCACAAATAACATGTATTTCCTGGAGACTTATTCAAAATTTTTATACCTTTATATTTTTCAAAGCAACTAGAATTTTATAAAACAAATTTTAAAAATGAGAGTAAAACTGTACCAAAAAGTCTTAACTATAATACACAAATACTTAAATTTACTCTATTTTTATAATATTTGAAAGGTACATTCCAATTAGCTGAAAGATATCCAAAGAAGGTATGAACATTAACTATTTAAAACTTAATCCACCAGGGCAAGAAAAGAAGCCAATGCTATCTTTTGGGGGGGAAAAATATACATATATAGTTTTGTGAAGGAACTTTATATAATTTCATCAAGCTTGGAGGAAAGTTTTAAAACTAGTACACGGTACCTTTCACTCAGATCACCCAATTGTTTACATTTTGTATTATCAATCTACTCATCTATGCATGGACTTGCTATGCACATATTAATATGTAAAATGTTTACTGCATTTTTTTCTGTACCAATTAAGAGTAAGTTGGAAGTCACTCTGCCCCCTTACCCTTTCATTAATCATTTTTTAAGATCAAGGACAATCTCACACACAATCGTTATTAAAATCAGGAAATTTAACACTTACACAAGAATACTGTTTGATCCACAGTCCCAATAAATTCTGTAAATTGGCCCAGTGATGTCCTTGGTAGTTCCTCCCCTGGGTCTATTTAACTTAAAAAGCATACATTATTTAGTTGTCATTATCTTTTTAGCCCTTAATCTGGAACAGCCTTTGTTAGTGTTTCTTGACCTTGACATTTCAGTTTGGATTTGTCTGATGTTTCCTCATGATTAGGTTCAGATTATGCATTTTCCACAGGATTTGCACTGAAGTGATATTTGCCTTTCTCACTTCATCTTATTAGGAGCCACATAATATCAGCTGGTCCCAATATTGCTTGTGTTAGGTTTGACGAGTTGGTTAAAGTGGTGTCAGACAGGTTTTTCCATTACTGGCTTACTATTTTCCCCTTTAAAATTAATAAGCAATCTGAGGGGAGACATTTAGAGACTAATGTAAATATCCTGCTCGTCACCAAATTTTCTGCCCACTAGTTTTAAATCCCATTAATGATTTCCAACTTCATTGTCATTTCTCTATTTATTAGTTAGAACGCTACTGTAAGGAGCTTTCTCCGTCCTTCCATTATTTATTTATTCATTCATTTATTTATTCCATTGTATGTTTCAGTAGGGACCAATGAATTCTTATTTTATTCAATGCATTACCTATTAATATCATTCATATTTCGATAGTCAAACTGTCCCTCATGCTGACAGTGGGAACCCTTTCAAGTTGGCTTCTGGATCCTTCTGACATGTTCCTGTGATTATGTGAACCATTTCTTTATTTTCTGGCACAGTAAGAAGGTCCAGCTTCATTTAATACTTTCCCTTACCCAGCCCTAGATACCCAGCCCTATAAGAGTCCTGGTTCCTTTTATAGATGAGGGGTATTTAGAACCCAAAATCAGGCACTGTGACTGATGCATCATTGCTTCTAGGTTCTTTCAGTACAGAGATATAGGAACTATGTTTTATGTGCATGTGTACACACACCTATGTATATATGCTGTATATACAAATACATGCATATACTGTATATGCACACATTTATAGTATACATACATACTGTTTATAGAAATATATCTATTTTGCCTTATTTGTATATTTAAAAGCATGAGTTAATATGGACATCTCCAACTCCAATCCAACACTATAATGCAATCTAGTCTTCTCCCACCCTCCACTGTAACTTCTTTCCCCAGAAGTGAGAAATCTGGCTCCCTCAATATATTTACTCATTTGCACAATCCTCGAATATAGAGTACGCAGTTTTAGAATTGCCAACTAATATCATCAAGAAAAACTAAACCTACAAACAACAGTTCAATATTTAACTTTTTTTGCAGTAAAACTGATATACCTTGAGATGTATAAATCTTAAGTGTATAGTTTGAGTTTTGACAAAAAGATCTACCTGTGTAAAACATACTCCTATCAACATACAACATTTCTAGTTCCCCAGGAAGCTCCTTTATATCCCTTTCCGGATCAATTTCCCCTTGCCATACACCAAAAAACTCCTAATTTTCTTCACTAGAATCAAGTTGTCTATTGTAGTACTTTATATGAAGGGAATCATATAGTTTGTATTCTTTTGGGTCTTTTTTTGCTCAACATGTCTACAAAATTGATCCATGTTTTAGGGTATATCAGTAGCCTCTTTTTATACCTTAGTAACAGCACAATTTATTTATCAGTTCCTCTGCTGGTGGACATCTGGGCTGTTTACACAGCTTTGGGATATCATGAATAAAGTTGCTATGAGCACTCCTGAACAAGTCTTTTCTGGACATATGTTTTCATTTCTCTTGGATAAACACCAAGGAATTGCTGGGTAAAAAGGTAGGTGTATGTTTAACTTCATAAAAATCTGCCAAATCTCTTCCCAAACTGGTTATGACATCTAACATTTTCACCAAGCGATGTACGAAAGCTCTTGTTTTCACACATTCTAGCCAATATTTGATGTGGGCAGTCTTTATTCATTTTAGATAATTTTACTGCTTTTAAACTATTTATCCTACAAATGACTGAGAGGGGGGTGTTAAAATCTCCAACCACTATTATGACTTTTTTTCTGTATTTTCTTTTATTTTTATCACGTTTTGTTTCATAAAGTTTAAAACTGCTATTAGGTACATAGACATTTATAACTGTGGTAACTTCTTAATGAACTGTAATATCTTCTTGATAACAAAATGTCCCATTTTACCTCTGGTAAAACATCATCTTAAAGTTTACTTTATCTAATATTAATATGGCCACCTCAGATTTTGCTAACTTAGTATTTGCATTGAATATTTTTTCATCTTTTCATTTTCAAAATATCTGTGTCTCTGTATTTAAAGGATGTCTCTTATAAATAGTATACAGTTGGGACTTGCTTTCTACTTTTAAATCGGAGTGTTACTCCATTTACATTTATAGTATGTACTGATACAGCTGTATGTAGGCCTAAAATTTGCTATTTGTTTTATATTAGTCTTATCTGCTTCTGTTTCTCTGTTCCCTTTCCCTGCCTTTTTTTGGGGGTGGTTTACCAAATATATATGTATCGTTACAATAAGTTTTACTTAAACGGCATATATATTTTTTTAAAGAAACAAATAAAAGCGGAAATATATAGTTTTTAATGTATTTACTTACACACTGTATCAGTGTACTTTATTCCTTCCTATAAATCCAAGTTGTCATCTGGTATCATTTTCTTTCAGCCTGAAAAACCTCCTTTCTGCTGTTCTTTAGTTCTTTAGATCTTTAGTGCAGATCTGCTAGTAATGAACTAATGTATCTAAAAATGTCTTTTATTTTACCTTCATTATTTGAAGGGTAGCTTTGCTCTACAGAGAAGTCTGAGCTGTCAGGTTCTTTTGCTTGTTTGCTTTTTCTTTCAGTACTTTAAATATGCCAATTTCATTATCTTCTTGCCACAACTTTTTTAAAAAATGAGAAGCCAGCCATCCTTCAAAGCATTGTTACCTTGTGCGTAATGTGTCGTTTCCCAAGACAGCTCCTTCAAGATTTCCTCTTCCATCACTGAACTTTACTGGTTGGACTATCACAACCAGTAAATGCTCTCAGGTATGGTTTCTTTGCATTTATTTTACTTGAGGTTCACTGAGCTTCTTGGCTCCATAACTGTTTTTTTCACCCAATTTAGAAAATCTATGGTCATTTCTTCAACATTTTCTTTCTAGTCTCTTTTGTGAGACTCCAATTGTACATGCTGGACCTCCAAATATAGTACTAATAATACATAATATGCCTATTTCTGAATAAATTTATCTTAATATTTAAGATTGAGTAGATGAGGATAGTTTCCATTAAAATTTTCATGTATTTTACGTGGATGTCCTCTCTAAATACAGGATATTAGAACATTATCCATCAACTAATAAAAGCAAAATTAATGTTTTTTAAGCGTTTACTATATGCTAGGTACTTTGTTAAAGGCTTTACATGTATTTTCTCATTTAAAATCCAAAACACCTTGAAGAAGTAGCTGTTACAATTTTCTTCATCTTACAGATGTGGGAACAGGGTTACATAAGTCAAATAACTTACCCAAAGTCACACAGTTATGAAGTGGCATATGGGATTTTGAGGCCAATGCCTGCAGTATTCTGAACCATATTATACTAACATTGCATGCAAAAATACTTCATTCATTTACAACTATTTGAAGATCATGTACAAGACACCGTTCTTGGTAATTATTATACAGAAATGAATACAAGATACATGAAATTCCTACTCTAATAAGACAGATAATACTACCCTCATATCTTTCTATTTATTATTACAATTACTAAGAATGAGACCTTCAGTGTACAGTGAGAGCATGAAAACTTAAGGTATGGTGTATGTACAAAACACAATTTTGTAAGTAGATGAATTTCTCCTGATCTACCATGGTTTTCTAGGCTAGCAAGAAGATATTGCTTAATTCTGAACCTTACAGCGCAAATGGATACCTTAAATAGACTACCTCCTTTGCAGACAGTTATTATTACATTATTATTATTATTATTATTCCAGTTATATTGCAGCCCTGTTTTTCGAGTAGGGAGAGTCCCTGATTGAGATACAAACAGGATTCTCTGGGAGCTCCCATAGAGGGATGTAGATCAGTGCCAATCAAAATATGGTCCCAGAACCAGAGCTGGACTGCAAACTGTTTACCACTTTTGTGACAAGACAGTACAGAAATTGAGAGCATTTGGGAAACTTATAGCAAATTAGGCTTGTACTTTATATGTCTTTTTAAGGTTTTATTTTTCTAGTTAATCATTATTTATATTTTACAAAACAATCAGCTTGCAACAGAATGGGAATTAAGAAGAAAAAAATGCTAGACCTTTATCACACAGAGTTTGTTAATACTGTTCAGGGCCATAGCATCTGGGGACAAGGAACTTTTATTTTCTGATTCTGTTTTCTCACAGTAATTCAGGGTTGTGAAAGTGAAACAAGATATATCTAAAGTGTCTAAGCACAGTGCCAGGCAAATGGTAGGATTGGATCGCGTCACTGTATTTTGTCATTACTACACCATATATCATCATACTCAGTTATTCTGCTTCCCTTTCCAAGTTGGAACACAAACCTTGTGAGGGCAGGAAAACATACCATATTCATTTGATTCCCTCAAATTAGCAGAAACTCAACAGGTAAAGGCAAAATGGTATCTGCTCCTCAAACACTGCTAGAAGTGAAATAGATCTAAAATATGATAAAAGAAAGCCTATCAATACTGGCCATAAGTAGTTAACACAAGATGTTAAAGTAGAAAAATAACCTATATATATATTTTGAACATCGCTTGCTTTAAAATACAAAATTAAAAATTAAAAAAAATAATTAAAAAACCCCCAAAATCTTAAGTCAACACATTTATAGTGTAACATTCATAAAGTTAAGATGCTAAATGAGTTGAGAGAATGGAGAAATGCATATAAGGGCTAGAATAATGGAGCTAAGACTCGAAGAGAAGGTAAGACTTAGACAAAGCAGGCTAAAAATCCAAAGTTTACAACAGTGAGAGCTGAGTGCGGGAGGTAAGCAGAATGGTCTGACAAACATACAATGGGACTGGTAAGAAGTAGCACAAGAAGGAGTCTGGACTTGCAAAGCCAGGAAAGGAAAAGTCCCTGTTAGGTTCTTCAATAAAACAATGACAGAGGAGAATAGGTTCCAGGGTAAAAGAGCCTAAAATAGGAAAATTAATTAGGTAAACTGCAGTAGTGTAGCTTGTGAACCAACGACCTTTAAAAAAAATGGCTGGAAAGTTAAATAAAAGGAATTTAACTAGAAGACTCAACATCTTTACGTACAAATGCCATAAGAAGGCCCCAGATGTTCGTCTTGCTCCCTCCCTACACTGACAGCCCCTACATTGCCATGTCATGTTTCTTCTCCTTTCTTCCTACTAGAAATTAGTGCTTGGCTGTCATAATTTCTGGTGGCTCTACTTTTCGTTATCATTTATATAACTTAAATGGGTAATTTTTCATCCCTCCTTTTGGAGCTTCTAATCTAAAACTATTTTTGCCTCTCTCCTTTACTTTTTCTGTCTGCTTTTTCATCTTTGCTTTTTATTCTCCTTTTCCCATCTCTTCTTGCATGCATGGAACATATAATCATAGACTGGTAGAGCTGCAAAGGACCTCAGAGATCTGCTTGACTAGGCTTCCCATTTTACAGAAGAAAAACGAAGTCCTGAGATGTAAAATGACCTCTTGCTTTGGAGTTTAGGCTTGGCGCTGACAACCACTGTTGCTGTTCTTTTAAATAAATTTTCAGGACTGACAGGAAAAAACCACACCATTTTTTAAACTTTAAAAAATATAATTAAAAAAACCCCATTATCTTGATTATAAAGATGATAAAATTAAAAGATAATTTTGAAATACACAAATAAAAACTATAAGATAATTATAATGCCTTTCCCTTCTTCATTTTCTGTTATTGTAGACTTTAATGTTTCTCATACAGCATTCTTTGAGAAGCAAGGGAAACAACTCTTTTTGAAGAAAGTTCCAGCTTTATTAAAAAGCTATGGGATATTATGCAGGTAATAACACCACCACATTTCCTTTATAAATGAACAAATAAGAAAGAGCAATTCCTGAAATATACTTACAGGAGTACATATTAAAAAAAAAAAATCTCCCTACCTGAAATCCTTAAACTTATTCTTTTCCCACCTTTCTGTTTCCTGTCTTTGTCTCTGCTAGTGTTTTCAAAGTATAGGATGAAACTAAAGTGAAAGTGGAAAGGAGGGAATGAGTTACAATGCTTTGAGTAACCAGTTATACCCAGCTTTTAAAACATGTCATGTTTTTAATAGTTATTATGAAATAAGAAATGTTCTGCTAGTTTGTGTCTTGTTTTAGGCATAGAGTGCTTAAATCACAAGTAAAGAAATACAAGCCTTAGATTTCCTCAGACAACAATGAGGACCTACCAGAGAGGGTTGACGCCGATGATACTTTGCTTATCTGTTTTGGTAGGAGCTGCGAAAGTCACAGCTAGAGTGTATTCCTCCCTATTCCACTCAAGTGGAGCATTATTTAAAGTTATGACATTTTAAATCATTATTTTGAAAAATCTGTATCTCAGTGATAATGATGAATATGCCACTTCTAGAAATGGAAAATGATGGAACAAAAACCAGCATTAAAATTAAGGGAAAATAGAATTTGAAACTAGGCTGATCAAACTGCCTGGCTGGGGGATTATGTTATTGGTGTATGAACAGTCTTGCCAGTATTTCACTTTCCTTGTCGGCTGCCTTTATTTAGTCAACCTTAGTTCAATGGCCAAAAACCAGTTCACTAGTTATATAAGGATAAGATCACTGTATAATAATGGATATGAGAAATGTCAGTATTGTATGCCCAACAAATTATAACTTTTGATATATACAACTTTCACTGGATGTATAAACTTTGCATGTTATAACAAACATATGTAAGTTAGTGAAGAGCACCCACATATAATTACACACTAAATGTGTGTACATACATCTTCTAATTTAAAATGCAGGATTTACATAAAGGCCCAAAGAATAAACCTCAGCCCAATCAAATAATTATAGGGACGTCCTTTCCATGCTGGCCTTACAATGCCTAATTTCTTTTTTCCATACCATTTCAGACCCCTCCTGCTCTCTGGATCCCTTAACCACCAACACAGATGCTATTTCCTACTTTAATGCCAATGCAAGGCAGAAAAACTTAGGTAGTAGGTTGGGTGACTAGACAGGGAAAGAAAAGAGTGTAAACATTTTGGAAAAATGTCTCTTTCACTCTTGGGCTACATGTAGTCTTTAGTATCCTCAGTATATAAACATCTCTCCCCCAACTCCTTTTGAAGCCCTCTCATTTGTCCCATTAAGAGTCCTCGCCTTAGCTACTATGTTCAAATAACTAAGAAAGCTGTTCTTTGTTAAGGATACCTATATGTAAACTTAGATTTTTTTTCCTTCTGAAATGCAGATGAATGACATGTTAATTATGTGTGGAGGTATTTATGTGTCCCTTAAGTAAAACAAAAACAAAAACAAACAAAACCAAACCTACATTACTCACTTAAGACTTCTGGACATTTTGTTCTTTTTCCTGTATCTATTACTTTACCTTTTATCTGGGTTCCCCACTGTTAGCAGTTATAACTTAAAAGACCTGTGTGCTTGCTTCTGAGATATGTGGGCAAAAGCAGCTCCTCTAAGTAAGAAGTAGGAGAGGCAAGAAAAGCCATCTCAGAAGTATCTGGCAAACTTATCTGCTACTGTGCCTTATCATGACCTTCTCTTCTGATATCTTACATTTCTATCCACTTCTCTAATTGTGTTTCTTTATTCACTTCTTCCTCTAGCCTTTTAAATACAGGTGTTTATCAGGATGTTTACCTGACCATCTTCTCTTTCTTTCAAAACTATCTTCTTACCTGAGGGTTTGTCTAATCTCCTAACTTGAACTTTCATCTCTATTTTGCATATTTCTTGTCTTTTTCTTTCCAAGTGTCTTGTGGTGATTTATTTTTGTAGGCTATACCTGCACCTCACACTTTACAATTTAAGTCTAAACATATTATTTTTCCTCAGGTCAACGACAACCCACTTTGTACGAAGTTCCACAGTAATCATTAACTAGTTCTTTTGCCAAATGACTTGTAGTTCTTTCCTACCCCAGTTCATTCTATAGAGTCTTATCATACCAAGCACCCCAAAGCATAATTCTTTATTCAATAAATCCCCTAATTGAAGATGCCAGGCCTTTTATCATCTGTCTGATCTGGCTTATGACTTACTTTTCTAATCTGGTCTCATTATTCTCCTTCAGCCACCTGGTACTCGCCAAAACCTGACTACCTATCTACAGTTTTCCATAATGTCATGATTAAATCACCTCTAGGTCCTCTGTATGCCCTGTTTAGTATAGAGCCCCATACTAGTAAAACAGGAAAAAAATCCAGATCCGTAGTAACAGGAGACAGGAGTAGAAAGGGAGCTAAAGAGTGGATCCACAGGGCCTCTAAAATGCAAAAAAGTGAGAAGCATTTGTGGTTTTCACACTCCAGGCCTCAGTTTTCTCTTATATTTCTCTATTTCAAGAAAAGTTAACAGCAGTGGCTCTCACTGGGCATTGCCCCATACCCTCGCGGGTGTTTGGAAATATCTGTTGGTGGTTTCTAGTCATCTGACTGGGGAATGCTGTGTGGGCAAGAGACAGGATGCTTGATGTTTTGAAAGAAAAGGGACAGTCACACACAATAAAAAAGTGTCCCTCATTCGGCACAATTTTGAAATGTCCTGTACACCTCTGCCAACTCAAAAACTCAGCTTATGATCATCAGGCCTAGAGCTTAACTACATTTTACATATAAACAAAGCATTTATTGCACAGTTTTGATGTACTGTTTTACGAACATGTAAAATATCTCATAGATAGATTGTACTTTGTTTTGTTTGGAATGATACACTGAGCTGCTCACCATTTTGAAAAAATCATTTCATAGAAAGCAGTGGTCTTCATAGATCTCAAATCACTAATATGACATGCCTCTATCAGTCTCATTTGTAACTCTCTTTTCTCCTCTCTTCCTCCCTCCCTCCTTCCCTCCCTTCTTCCTTCCCCTCTCTCTCTCTTTTGTTCTCTTTCTAGATTAATATCTCCCCTCTCAGAAAACACATTTTCCACGTCAATGGTAAAGCCTGCTACAGTGAAAACAACACTGAACTCACGGCAACAAGTTTGTCACTTAGCCTCAGTTTGCTCATATATAAAATGAATTTGTGCTCTACTTATCTTAGAGTGGTTATGAGAAACAAACTGATAAAATGCATAGGAAGTATCTTGTAAAATATCTAGTTCTATATGTATTTTACAATAGAGACAAATCTTTAACAATAATATTTCTGGCTAGAAACAAAATAGGAAAAAAACAGCACTAAAAAGTCTCTGCCTCCAGTAATGTTTACCAAATAACAGTACAGAAATTTAACAGCATCCAGGATTAGTAATACTTAAACACTTAATAAAATCAAACTCTGATCCTGGGGTTCAGGGACCAATACAGTAGCTATGTACTCATTAAGTATAAAATACATGCTGGATTTAAAGAACTTATTACAAAAAAAAAAAACGTTTATCATTAAAAAGAATTCCATCTTTTGTTTTCACTTTTTAAAATGTGGCTAGTAGACAATTTAAAATTATACGTTTTGCTTATACTACATTTCTGATGGACATGCTGCTCTAAATAAACAATGCAATAATAAAACTAATAAAAAGCAACAATACTGATCTCCAGCTAATAAGACAATAAAGAATGTACACTCACTTCATCAGTGAGTTCTCCAAACACTGTTATGACATCTATTAAAAGACTTGCAGTATAGAAGGACTTGATCATGTTTCTGGAAGAGAAAAGAAAAGTTCATCTAATTCAAATGAAAAATGTAAGAATTAGTCTTGTAGCTACAAGACAAAAACTTCCAATGTTTATAAAAGCACTCTGAAATTAATGTTTTAAATAAAATCAGATTTCAAGAGTACAATGGAGCTCCTTCTGTAATCTGTTATTAGGAGAAAGTTACAACACATATAACAGGTGAATATGCTACAACAAGGTTTCATAGTATGCGTCTGAATTTAGAAAATGTAATGACAGTACTATCTGAATCCATATCAAGCCATGTGTATTTCTCTGTAGTTAAGTCTTATTATAATAATGACAAATCATTTGAATCGGTAGGGGTGGGAATTTTTAAAGTCAGTATCATTGGACCAGGCTGTTTTTGGCTAAAATCAACACAGATTTTACTAAATGGCTAGTTAGGGTATATTTACTAAGAAAATGAATCTGCTCTGGGTGTTCTTCATTTAGCCATTTTCTCTAAAAAGCCAGGATCACTCTTGTAACCCAAACTCATTCTGAGATTCAAAAAAAAAAATCTAAATCGTTAATCAGGAAGTCTGAGAGTAATCAAGAGAAAACTGGATAAATTCTGGTTATACAGTAACTAAACTTATAATTTTTATTTTATCTATCTTTACTTACTTGTGAAATCGTCCAGCACGATCTTCATTATCTGCATACAAAAACATTTTCAAAGCATAATTCTCCAAATGGGCAGAACCAACTATTTCTTGAGTAACAGCTTCATTATCACCCAACTGTTTCTTAAGCTAAAATAAAATGAGATACAGAACTTATGATTCTGGGCTCACAGAAGTGTATACTTAAGTATAAAAATTCCCAATAATCAAATCCAACATTCACAAAATTTTGAAGAAAGACACTCATGATAATGTGAAAGTATAACTTAGCTCTAAATATCAAAATAATCAAGAATAAAAAACATCCAACTATCTATGTAAAGCATCAGACAAATATTTCAAATGTACTAACAAGTATCCTAAAAATGGGATTAAGAAATTCTTTCCTAACCATGCATAATTTAAATTTTTAATTTATTCCTATTTCAATTTCTTCTATCAAGTGTAGAAAAATACAATGAGAAAGATCATTATATCCTAAAAAAGTATCTCTCAGAGCACATTGCATTAGAGATCTAATTCTAAGTAAGGTATAAGAAAACAAACTTAGAATAGGATTACGGAAGTTTTAAAAATTTAGACAAATATATATCTCAAATCAACACAATTTACAACCATGTAAATTTCCAGTCAGTACATCCCTTTCCTACACATACAATAATTTAAAGTATCTTAAAAACAACAAACTGAATTCCTACATTTTACTCAGACTGCCATATTGGAGTAAAATGACCTTCTGCAACATTAGATCTGAGTACCACACTACTGTTTAAAAATTGCTTTTTTCAAAGAACATTATAAAATAACAAATTAAATTTAGAGAAAGCAAGAGGATTTTTCATAAAATCAGCAAAGTACATATTCTCATAATTAAGGCCCAGAAGAGTTTGAATACTGGAATTTAAGGACATCTGGGCACGTTTATCCTGAACAAAAACAGAAAAAAAGCCCCACATATAACACTGGTTTACTGTATCCACACTGTGAAATGATTTAATCGTAGAGGCAATTTATTTCTAGAAAAATTTAGTGGGAGCATGTCATTTCATCTCGCCTTCAGCATAAAATATCTGGCAGCAAAAACATAATATACTTGAAGTGTTCCAACTATAAATATAAACATTATAGCACAAGCAGATATGTTCTCACCATGGAATGAACTTCCTTGTTATTTAACGTAGATAATAATAAATTCCTGGTAAGTTCTTTGTAACTGTGATTTTACATTTTGCATATTATAAAGAACTGTTTGAGTTTTGTCTTATCCATAAGCTATTGTTATTTTAGTTATTACTGTTAAGCTGTAAAATTAATAAAGAGATATATTCTATATAAAATGTCTGTAAGAGACAGTATTGTACAGATGTATTGCTGCGTGTCAGACACATTCTTCCTCCCATCTCCTAACCCCACCCTCCAAAAGAAGGGTACTCAAATTCTTCCTGCATCCACAGAAGCAGTGTTAGAAGTAGAAGGCCAGACAGACTCCAAGGGCAGCTGAGTTGTCATCAGTGGTGCCACCAGGCTACCTTGGATGGTTAATAGTAGCAGATGACAGGATTCTGGGTCAGAAGGCCAGGCACCCATACAAAGTTAGAGAGAACACTATTGCCCATGGCTGCTTAATACAAGTAGGCTTTGATCTGAATAACTTTCAACATTTAAAAAAAGTTCTGGGCTGACTGGTATAAGTGTATTGATTTTTAATATGTCTGAATTTTGTTTCTCTAAACAAAATAATGCAACTGATCAAATAAACATTTAGGATTCTAATTCTCTTGAGCAGGTCACATAACTAAATAAGCAAATAAAAAGTAAGTCACAGCTATGAATATAACTGCCTTGGAAGAGATGCATTAATGAGAAGTAAACCTTGACATTGTTAAAAAAAGAAACTGGGATGGCTGGGCATGGGAGGCACAGGGTGGAGCCCTGCTTACTAAGTAAGGTTACTATGGTTTAACGCTGACTTCCTGATGCACTGACACCCAATCAAATCCTTCAATTTTCCCTGGATTCGTGCTTCTACATAACCTGTGAAGTTCTATCATAGTTCAAGATGACTTATTAGTCACCTACCACATTTCTGCTAGCAGAGGAAAATGCCTAGACCATAAGAGTATCTTGTTATGGGACCAAGAGTAGGAGGAAGAAACAACAGGCAACTTCCTTCATGGTCCTTTTCACTAAATAAATAGCCCGTTTCTTTCTTTTTTTTTTCTTTTTTGCCATGCCTCACAGCATGTGGGATCGCAGTTCCCCAACCAGGGATCGAACACGCACCCCCTGCAGGGGAAGTGCAAAGTTTTAACCACTGGACCACCAAGGAAGTCCCCGATTTCATTATTACAAGAGCCATTTAAGAATTCCCAAATCAATCATCCATGTGACTGCATGAAGGAAGGTTAGAAAGGGTTGGTCATACGAAAGAATGACTCAAAGGTCATCTACAGTAACCTGGAACAAGATATAATGTATATGTAAAGATACTGAAACCGACTTATACCTACTTACAACTCCCTAAGCAGTATGACGTAAATGAAAAAAAAAATGTGTCTCATTTTTCCTCAGCTATGACATTGCTGATTGCTGCCAACAGGAAGAACTAAAATGACAACGCACACACAAATGAAATAAAACGGCATTTTAAACATTAATCAGAAAATAAATTTTCAGTGTTCAACTTACAGCTTCTAACTGATCCATTAGCTTTGATAAAAATTTACGACATTCAGGAGTTTTACTATCAATCTTCATTCCCGTTTGCATCGCATACAAACGACCTACAAAGAAAAATACGATTTGAACAATTTCCAGGACTGAATGTTTAAAATATGTTTTGTCTAATTAATAATTCAAGTTTTAAGTGAATTTAGAAATAAAACTTTGATTTACTATGGCTCTTATTCACAAATATAAAGAACACAAAAATATTATCCAAAGAATGCAAGATGAATGATGATGATAACAAGTTTTTATGAAATAAGGCCTTCTCTTTTGGCATTATGTTTAAAAAATAAAAGGACTAAGTCCTAAGCTGTCAAAGGGACCTGAAATTTAATAGGTAAGTGAGGGCATTCAGAAAAACAACCACATGTACAGGAGCACTTGCCAAGGGCAAGATAAGTAATTCTGATAAAATACACAGTATGGGCTGGGACAATGGGAAATGCCACTCAAGCTGAGGCTAACAGGGAGAATTTTTTTGGTCATTTTTATATATACAAATAAAAATAGGTATACCATCTCTTTAAAAAAATAGAAATATTAGCGATAAGGCTGAAGCTAAAAACCTCTCTGCTACCACAATCCTAAATAGCTTTCCCAGTGGTAAGAGCTGTAAAGTTTGGTGGTAATAATTGTTGTTACCACTGGTATGTACATATATTGCCTATAATTTACCTCTTACATTCAACAATACGCTAAGGAGATCTCTGTAGCACTACAGTGCTCCACACTATGGCCACAACAAACTAAAGCACATTTGGGTAGTTCTCAGATTTTCATCATTACAAACCATGTTGCGCTTACCAGACCTTCTTGAGCACACATTCAAGAGTTCCCTGAGGGAGATACCAAGAATGAGAATTGCTGGCTCATAGTGTATGTAGTACCTTTCCCACTTTAAGAGGTACTCTTAAAACTGTCTTCCAAAACGAATTACAACTATGCAGTTACATCTGTAACACATGCAAGCACCCATTTCTCCTAAACTCACAAAAAATTGATATTAAATTAAAAATTGATAATAAACTTATCAATCTCAGAACTGTGTTATCTCACTGTTTGATTCTGCATTTTCACTATTCAAAAGGTATTACAGATTTACTGGATAGCTTTGTATCCTCCTTTATGAATTAGGAATAGCTATCAAAATAAAAGGAAAAAATCTGCCAAATTTTCTGTTGGGTTGTTTGCTTTTTAACAAATTGCTGTTTGGCAGTTCTTTATACAGTAGGAAGGAGGGAGATCATGTTTCCCCCACCAAATGGAATCTTGTGAACACTATCCCCCTTCCTTCCTTTTTTTCTCCTCAGCAGGTAATCATCTTCAATTTTTTTATCCTCTGATTCTACTACAACTCCAACTTAAGCTCCACGAAAATGGCGATTGTAGTCTACTTGGTTTGATGTATCCCTGGCATCTGGGATAGTGCCTGGCCTTCCATAAACATTTTCTGAATAGATAAATACATGAATGAAAGAATAGCGCATTCTGCCCCACTGATTTAAATGCCACTTTTATCATTCATTAGCATATATTAAGTTTTCATGGGATAAAAGGGCCTAATTCTTTATATTGTCTATCTTGCTTTGTTATTTGTTAGTCTACTGGTCTATCATTGCTTTATTTACTGCAGCTTTAGAACATGGCTTGGTATGTTAGCTACTCTCAGGATTTCCAATTCAATTATGTCAACCCAATCATATCTTCTTTAAAGATGTATTAATATACAAATAATACAGTTATGTATTCTGCATGTATTCTTAACTTCAATAGCTGTATCTGAGGGAACTACTTTTGAAGGCTTAGGCTTTTAGAGCTATCTCATGATATAGAGCTTTAAGCTTAATTAATTAACGCATTTATTTCTATATCAAATTTAAGGGTTTGATCTATCTAGGTATTAATGAGAGGAAAAAAATGGAGTTCTAAAAGTACTGTATAGATTTACACTGACTTACAGTGTAAAAAGCACGATGCTTTCATTTTCACTGCACAGTAACCAGCACTGGATATCACTCTGACAAAAAAAAAAATTCTGAGAAGCAAAAAAAGCACTTATTATCCATCGCTTTAATCACAAGTGTGACTAAATTTTGTCTTTTTCTCTTTCTTTTAACCAGTCATGTTTAACAACATGTCCAGGTCGTTTACCCATTTGAGTACCAGGTTCTAATCACCTCTCCCCACTCCACGCTTTTTAAAGCATGGCTGAACACCCTCCCCTCTTCAAACCAGTCATATCTCTTGAGTTGTTCAAGCTCTGTACCTGTTTTAGTCAGCTTTTGTTGTTATAATTGTGACTGAACTCCCAACACCTCCTCTCTGTGAGTTGTTCTGGTCTTCCAGCATTTTTGTTGCATTTTTTTTTTTAATTAAAAGTGCATCACATGAGCTCTTTGGAAAATAAACATATTGGCTGCAAATACTGTGCCATCTTTCAATTTTTGAATATTGTTTTAAAACACAGAAGCTTAAAATATTTATGTACCCAAAGCGATTTTTTCCCCTGATCAATTCTAAGCTTGGAAAGCTCTTTTATCTCTAAGAAACTGGATATTCAGTTATGATTTTTCCAGTTAAATTCCTTTTTGAATTTAACTTTTAATAACATGCATCCACCTCAGTTACTGGCATCTGTCTCAAATACATTCAATAAAGAATCCTTTCTTTCTCTAATGATTTGTGGTTCCTTAATATGTTTTTGCTTTTTATATGTCTTGGCTATTTGATTTCACTGAGATCACAGATTAAATGTCATCTCACATGATAATACCTGTAACTGATAATATGCTTTTTTTCCTCCATATTTAATCTTACTATGTCTTACAGTATTACAAATATTTTTCTGAAGAATTTTAAGTGTTCTTGCCCTGCCTCTCACTGTTGTGGCCTCTCCCGTTGCGGAGCACAGGCACCGGCCGCGCAGGCTCAGCGGCCATGGCTCACGGCATGTGGGATCCTCCCGGACCGGGGCACAAACCGGTGTCCCCTGCATCGGCAGGCAGACTCTCAACCACTGCGCCACCAGGGAAGCCCCTTGCTCTTATTTTTAAGGGGAAGGCTTTTAGTTGAGTGTAGGGATCAATTCTGTGCTAGGCTGCTCCTATTTCCCCTAATAGTCCCCACCCTAAGCTATACTGAGGCTGCAGCCTTTGAGACCTATAAGATCCCAGGGATTGGCAGGAGTGTGGGGAAGAAGATATCAGCATTTCTATTGATACATCTATCTCATTCTTTATAAGTTCCTATTTTTACATATCTTTTATAACACATATAGTATTTTTATAATACATATATAGTATTAGTACATCAATACAGAAAAGTTATTTATACATAATTACGTAATATTGGAGATTTGTGTTTAATTATTTTTAACTTGTGGGTAGATGAGCAAAAGGTTAAGAATCACTGCTCACTGCATCCTTGCTCTTCTCAACTGTAAACTGTATTTTCTCCACACAGCCCTGTTCCTTCTACCATATTCCCTGGAACTACTGTTTCAGAATCAGCAAACTCCCCTACCTCTCCTCAGATTCCTTCTTCCTCTTTGTCTTAATTAAAACCTGAATGTCACTTGAAGAAATCATTTTATTTGCAGTCCTCTCAAGTAATGAGTTTTAATTCTCTTACATTCCTTCTAGTGCATAAGAGAATAGAAAAAGAGAATTGGCAGGTATGATTGGTTTTCTCTTTGCATCCCACTATTACAGTATTCTCTCAATGTTTTCTAAATACGCTGGTCTAGGGCTCATCCACTCTCTTCCATTGGATTGTTATGCTTGTAATTGCCCATGGACCCCAGGGTCTTTCCTTGTCTTTCCACCATCTTGAAAATTTCGCTGTTCACATGGATAATCAATACTTCTGGCAAAGACTGCTAGCTGTCTACCTGCATCCTTTCTCCCCGTGTTCTTTACAAACTAGATACCTACACATTATTAGGGAGTTGTAATGTGGCTTGCCAAAACAGTATATTTCCCAGTATTCCTCAAAGCAAAATATGGCCATGTTATTACCTAAGACAAATATCATATAAACAGAAACTGTCGGGAGAGACTTCTGGACCTTAAAAGGGGGAATGACAGCAGGGGAAAGACCTTACTGACTCCTTCCCCTTTCTCCTCCCTGCTGCCAAGAATAGAAATGGGATGACTGAAACTTTAGCAGATATCTTGGACCACAAGGCGACCTTGGTAATCGTGCTAGTTTGTAGACTTGAAATTAGAAAGAGCTTGGGTCCCTGATGACTTCATGGAATTGGCACACTGGTACTGGGTACTGCCAACATCAGACCTTGCTTTAAATGAGGGAATAAATCCTTATTTTACTTAGCAATCGTAATTTTGAATTTTCTGTGATGAAAAAGCACATCTATTTCTTATGCATACAATGATCTCCAATAACTGTACATACTCTCCTTTACATGCCAGTCACCCCATAACTAAATTACCATCTCAAACTGCTGTACTGTCAATATCAGTATATCAAGCACTCACTCTAAGCATAATTCCTTTTCTTCCAATTTTAAACTCTGCTTGTTACAACAGGCCTCCTCCAGTTCACTGGTGCTGCCCTACTTCTTCATTACAACCAGTCTTTTCTCCTTTAACCTCCCTCTGCAACCGGCTTTGATTTTATGATAGATTTTTCTTGAACTTTACTGTCCTATCTCCTATCCCTGAATCTTTTCATTACATTCCTCTGGCAAAAGCACACTCATATATAAGCCCAACTATCCTCTCTCCCTATGCCTACATACTAGCAACAGAGACCACGGGCAGATCAGCATCACTATAAATACCCTAATTATCAACCTCAAATGAGCTTAATACCTTTTGTTATAATTGAATATTTCAATTATACATTTACCAAAGTAAAATACACTTTCCATCACTATAAACTGAGCACAAGCTACAGTTGTTTAAACATCCATATTTTTATGATGTGCCAACATTTTGCATCCTATGTGAAACATTTGGTTTGAAAATATTAAAGTTCTCTATTTTGTTTACCATCTTCTCTCCTGTTTTCTCCATTCTCTGAAGACATTTTATATTAACTGTGTAAGACTGATTTCCTTATCTTCCCAACCTCTCAAATGACTTTTTCAAACATCTTTCAAACAAAACCTCACCCAAACACACACACAGAAAATTTAGTAGACATTAATTAATTACTCGATATCTATATATACTATTAGTCAACACAATAACACAATAATGTGAGGAAATACAGTACTGACAGTTTCATTTCCCTAGGAGGTCTTTCTCCTTACTTTATCAAAGTAGTGAACAATATATGAATCCTACCATCTATGGAGTGTAGTTAGCTACTTAGTGGACCAACTTTGGGCATAAATGGCTATCTAGCATAGGTAACAGCCCATTAAGCAAACATGCAGAAAATTAATCAGTAATTTCTTGCTACCAAGCGATGAAGATTATCTGTATCTCCTTTGAAGCAAAAATCAAATTATTCCCAATTCACTATCACCACAACCATCATCAATCTCCCTCACAACACAAATATAAACAAATGTCAGCTTCTTGTTCTTTAAAAGTTAACCTTAATACAAATGGCTGATACTCAAAATATAGTTTAATGACAATACAGTTTAATGGTTTCACTTACATGCATTCTTTTCTTGGCTTACATGCATATTCAGTCTTTGCAATTACAAGGACATCATTATAAAGCAACACCTTTAATTGAAGGACTGGAAAGAATCATCTCAGACCCAGAAAGATTTAGGATAAAAGTTGGCCTTTTACATTTTTGAATATCTTACATGGTTTACAATTCTTAAGTTGTATCACAAGATACACTTTCTAATATTAATAAAAGTGAAAAGACATTAAATCTATTTATGAAAATTAATAAACACACCAACAAGATCCTTTTCATAATGGATGGAAAAAAGCATCACTTTCATCTAGAACTCTGTTCAGGACAAGTAATTCATTGTAGCAGCAGCAGTACGACGAAAAATTAATGTCTAACATGGAAAGTTACCTACTGAAACAGAATAAATATGTAGCTAGAATCATGTATAAGAAAATATATTTGATTTATTTCATCAGGGAAATATGTTTATTTTTTATGAATAAATATTATTTGAAGATGAGTAATGAGGCATATTTGCAAAAGGATTAAATACTTTCCAACCTAACTTTAATGTGAAACATTTAGGAGAAAAACATTTACTAATCCTGAAGGTATGAACATTAAATCTAAACATTAACATTCTAACACACCCTTGCTTATACATGAGAAATCTAAAAATATGAAATGCATGATATAAACACACAAAAGGTATATAAAAGCAATTGTTAATAGGTTAATAGGTTAAGAGTTAATAGGCTAAATTAATGTAGCACTCAAATAGGAATCATTATGCTATACACTGATGTATAAAGGCAAATTTTATTCCAATAAATAGAACTGAATATATTACTCTACTCATAAGTATATTATAAATCCCTGATTTTGTGAAAGCAGGGATTTTATTATCTTTTGTGAATGGACTTCCAAATCAAAGAATAAAAACAAAGTATGAATGAATATATATTAATAAAGGGTATTTACTTCACTCATTCCTTCTTAAACAAATTTTTTAGAGCTTCTGTCATAATACAGTAGCTTTAAGAAAAAGCTATTTCTGAATTCTTACTAAAAGAACATGCTGGTACTTAGCGAACACTAAGTGATGATTTGATTACTAAAATGAGAACACAGATTCTAATTCTGACCACATGGAGTAGTGAGATTTGCTATCCCACTGTAAACAACCAAAAAACTAGACAAAATATACAAAACAAGTTTTCAGACAATGGAAACAAACATGGTAAGACCAAGACATCTGAAGAAAGGAAATATATGAAGTGACACCAATATCAGCCTAGCATTCTGCCTGGAGGTACATCCCAGTCAAAGGAGCAGGAGGGGAGTACAAAGCAGAGCACAGTCCTCTAGCTGAGTTGAGAAAACAGACTGGAGTTCACCGAGACTGAGGCAGCTGTAAGTTGAGGGGCAGAGTTCTGAACAGGATGAAGCTATGAAGAAAAGAAATCCAGAAATCTGTGTAGGGGTAAACTTGAGGCTCAGGAGAACCCTACCATAGTGCATGTGAAGGAGAAAACTCCACACGGCCAAAGAATGAGCAGAAGCTGTGAGCTGGGTTGTCCCCAGAGCACACACAGGGCTGGGATGTATTCAAGTTCCAACCAAAAGGAGTGGAGAGCCCCAGATGCTTACCCAGGATATTCAGTAGAGACCCCCAAAGGGATATGCTTTAGTGATAGGGTTAACCTGTCCCTAAAGCAAAGACTACTTTAGACCTGCTCCACAAAGCTAAAAACAAACAAAACAAAGCACAAAAGAATCTAACTGAACAGTGATTAACTTAATTGTTGGTCACATTAAATCCCTTCAAGAACAGACACTCAAGTACTTAAAATTCACTCTGTCCTGCAACCAATCAAGAATGACTAATGGGGGCTTCCCTGGTGGCGCAGTGGTTGAGAGTCCGCCTGCCGATGCAGGGGACACGGGTTTGTGCTCCGGTCCTGGAAGATCCCACATGCCACAGAGTGGCTGGGCCCATGAGCCATGGCAGCTGAGACTGCGCGTCCAGAGCCTTTGCTTCGCAACAGGGAGGCCACAACAGTGAGAGGCCCGCATGTCGCAAAAGAAAAAAAAAAAAGAATGACTAATGATGGCAATAGCAGAAGAATGTGAACGTAAGATAAAACAATAAGATAAGATAAAACAATGACAAAATAATGGAAATAGCAGACAATGACATTAAAATACTGGGGAACTATTATAAAGTATATTTAATGGAAACCATGAATAAAACGCGTAGAGAAATGGAACATACACAAAGGAACACAAATGGACCATCCAGAGATGAAAAATACACTATCTGAAATAAAAAATTTACCGGACAGGATTAATAGTAGTTTAGACACCATAAAAGAAAAAATTAGTGAAATTCAGAACACAGCAATAGGAACTACTTAAAGCAGGGAGAAAAAGGATTGAAAAGAGAAACAAAAACAAAACCGGAGTTTCAGTGAGGTGTGGGAAAACACCAAGTGCTCTAACATACATGTAATTGGAATCCTCCCCTCCAAAGGTGGGGAGGTGTGGCAAAAACAATTGACAAATTAAAATTTTTTAACCAGCAAAAATATCTTTCAAAAATGAGAATGAAATAAAAGCTTGTTTCACAAAAGAGAAGCTGAAAGAATTGGTGGCAATCCTACAAATGAAATGATAAACTTTTCAACAGGAAAGAAAATGATACCAGATTTAAAACGATCTACACAAAGGAATGAAGAGTGCTAAAAATGGTAATTATGTGGGAATATATTAAAAATTGTATTTCCTCATTTTATGAACCTTTCTAAAAAGGATGGTTAAAAAATAAAAAATATATTCTAGGGTTTATGGTATATGTATAAATAAAACGCATAACAACTACAGGCAAAGGACAGGACAAAAGAAAGCGAAGTTCTTAACTTATATGTGAGGTGTTATATGATAGTAGACTGTGATAAGTTACTGTAAATGCTAGAGCAACCATTAAAAAAATTAAAACAAAGAGGAATATCTAATAAGCCCACAGTGGAGGTACAATGGACTCCAAAGTGTTTCCAAAGAGAAACAATTAACTGGGATTAAAAAACACCTAAAAACCAAAAAACCTGGACAAGCCACAGAAAAATACATGATGAATTGAATTAAAGTGAGAATTTATCAAGCACTGAAACCTGTGCTGCTCAGAGGATGTAAGCTTTCACTTTGAACAATCATAACTGTCATTAAGAAAAGGAATCTTATCAAAGATGATTTAAACTTGCATGGGTGCCAAACATAAGAGAATGACAGATAAGGACAAGTTACTTGACTACACTGATCCTGTCCCCTCAACCTTAGAAACAGGTTGAAAGAGTCTAAAACCAAAATGATTTACTTTACTCAAAAAAGGAGTAATTATTGGGCTTCCCTGGTGGCGCAGTGGTTAAGCGTCCGCCTGCCGATGCAGGGGACACGGGTTCGTGCCCCAGTCTGGGAAGATCCCACATGCCGCAGAGCGGCTGGGCCCGTGAGCCATGGCCGCTGAGCCTGCGCATCCGGAGCCTGTGCTCCGCAACGGGAGAGGCCACAACAGTGAGAGGCCCCTGTACAACAAGAACAACAACAACAACAAAAAAGAGTAATTATTAAAACGACTATTTTACGATATAAAATGCATGTCCGCATATATGTTTGCAAAAACAAAAAGAATGGAGTACTAATGGATAATCCAGTAGTCCAACTTTCTGTGCGAATTTATTAACCTGTCATTGCTACAGTAAAGTATCCCGAGTCAGCTTATAATAAAAAATGATAAGTACTTAGAGGACTATGATGGGCTCAAATCAATTGTTACAGGTTCAGAAATCAGCAAAAAAAAAAAAAAAAAAAAAAAAAAAAAGCCACTGCTTATTTTCATTGGCTTAGTTAAGCTTATCTGTCATTAAAAAAATCCAATTTCTGTGTAACAACAAAAAAATAACAGGCAACTGATTATTAATCCTAATATCCACCAGCAAGCAAAAAATCCAATATTTTCCAGCCTTTATTTAAACTAAATTAAAAATTTACACTTGTGCATCTTATAACATCTTGTATATGAAATATACCATATGCATTTACAACTTCCTGAAAACTACATTTAATTTTCCTATGATCACATAAACATGACTCTGAAAGAACACTTGTACACTTTCACTGAATGTCTATTGACTGTACAATATCACCCCCTAGAGGAAACTTTAAAAAAACAAACTTGAAACTTTATGTATTTAGTTACTTAAGCAAATTTAAAAGGAAGGAATCTTTCTACTTTTATCCACAACACCAAACTTCACAGAATCAAAATAGTTATCATATGGTGCCCATGCTTAGTAGAGACTCAAGTATTTTCTGGCTTCATTAAGGAAAAAAAACAAGAGAGAGACATACAGAGCTCAGAGATATGTTAATAACATCAAGCCTGTCCTCCATTTCTACCCTCCACTTACTAGAAATCTTCCAGATTACTGCATTGGCTCCCCCTTTCTTTTTCACCAATTTAACTAGTCCCTTTACCTTCACTCTGTAAGTGGTATTCTAATTACTACCTACTATCAACAATTTTACATATAACCATTTCTCATCTAGTATCTGTCATTCAGGTCCTGGCTCCATCACTTACTAATAAAAGGACCAGGATAACTATAAGGTTCAAATCAGACGCCCTGAAGAAAAGTATTGTTATTAATGCCAAGAGCTACATAAATGTTAGTCATCTGGCCTCTTTATTCAGTGACAGCTGTAAGGCCAAAGTTCCCTGTAGGGACCATAGTTGCCTTAAAATTCAGATCAATTTAACATTTTTGGAGCACTTATTCTTTATTGTGTAAATATGTCTAGTGGCCTAGCACTACCTGGTACAGTAAATGAATAAAGAGCTCCCAGCAGGGTGCAGCCTTCTTAAGTTTACCACCTAGAAAACACAATAGGCAAATGAAAAGCAATTAGGTAAAGCCATACAGGCATAATGAGGACACAGAGATGATGCACCTTAAAACTAGGGAGTTTAAGAGAAGGTCTCCCAGAAAAAGTGACATTCAAGCTAGTATCCAAAGGATAAAAATGAAGCGGGGATGGTAGGGAAGGGAAGAGGGACCAAGGGAGAGAGAAAATGTTGGAAGGCTTGGAGACAACAGAAATCCAGTAAGGTTATAGAAACGGAATGAAATTCAGTTTGATTAAAACTACAAAAGATGATGCCACATTCAAATCGTAAGTGGTTCCTAAAGGCACTTATATTTTTTTCTGATAGTCAGATGGAGCTACCACAAGTACCTTTAAAAAATTTTTGCTTTTAATAAAGCTTTTGTTTTTTAGTATTTACGAGACATGCCCACTTACAGAATAGAAAACATTAAAAAAAAAGACAATCAAAAGAAAACCATACATAAACCTAAAAGCTACAATTTCTTCTCCAAGTGTATGTATGTATGTACATATAAGAAAGTTCAAATCGTAGTATATATATAATTTTATATCCTGTATTTTTATATCAATTTTCTCCCATGTTACAAAAGATGCTTTCTAATTTTTAGATGATTACATCACTTTCTATCTAATGGATATACCATAACTTACTTAACCATTTCCACAATGATATATATTTAGGTTGTTTTGAGCTTGCCACAAATGTATAAATAATCATTCAGAGAATTTTGCATAAAGTTCTTAATATATTAGTGATTATTTCCTAAGCACAAGCTTTTCAAAACTGGAATTACTGAACATCAGATAGTTTCACAATTCCATACACTCTGACAAAATGCTTTCTAAAACTATGAATCAACTCACACAGCCATGTCAATGAAAATTTCACCATATACTCATTTGCACTGAGTTATAACTTTATAGTCCAAAAAAGGTATGCCATTTTAACTTAACTGAATGTTAATAACTAGTATTCTCTCCTTTAGTAGTACATACATATTCTTTGTCCATTTATCTATGGGGATCTTAGTTTTGTTTTTGTTTAAATGGATTTATGTGAGTGTTTTATATATCAGGGATATTGGCCCTTTGTCTCTCATCTATTGGAAATATTTTTTCCTAATGCAATGTTTTTATAAATTGTACTGTTTGTGTCACATATAATTCCTAAATGTTTAGTTAACTTTATCATTCTTTTATTCTGTGTTTTTTTCCACTAAACATTTAAAGCAGAACTTTTTAGTAGCAACAGGGATTACCTGCTTGAAGTAGAAGGTAGGAAGCTACGTCAATAGCTTAGATATAAGGTGAGGGGATGATATCAGACAAACTAAGGAGATAAGTAAAATTTTAAACATCTGATGACTGGTTGATTGTGACAGGTATGAGGAAAGGATGGGAAGGTTAAATTTGTAATTTTTAACTAATAAATTTGAAAATCTGACAGATATGAAAGATATTCTAGAAAACTTTAATACATCAATATTAGCTTAAGTCGAATTTTTTAAATGTAAGAAATTGACAAATATAAGAAATAACTTCCCCCCAAAACATAAAGTTCTGGCTGTAACAGGGTAACATGAAGGATTCTTCTTAGGAAACTGCTATCTTCACCATGGTGATGGATACATGAACCTACACCTGACAAAACTATTTAGAACTAAAAACGCACACGCAAATGAATACATGGAAAACTAGGGAAGTCTGAATCAGATTAGTGGATTGTGTCAATGTCAATATTCTGGTCGTAATACTGTACTATAATTTTGCAAGATATTACCATTGGGGCACAATGGGTAAAAGGCACACAGGATCTTCTGTATTATTTCTCACAACTGTATGTGGATCTACAATTATCTCAAAATAAAAAGTTTAATAAAAAAATCTAATGGGATTCTTTCCAGGAATGAGGAGATGTTCCAAATATGAGTAAATTTAATAATTTGTTATTACTTACTACATTAAAAGGTTCAGAGAAGTAAACACTAAGCATATTAGTCAAAAAATAATTTGATCTATGGTGTTTCAACACTCATTCCTGACTTAAAAAGAAAATAAAAGATCAATTAAGAAATGTAGGAATATTAAGGTAACAATTTAAAAAATGATAAAACAGGGGCTTCCCTGGTGGCGCAGTGGTTGAGAGTCCACCTGCCGATGCAGGGGACATGGGTTCGTGCCCCAGTCCGGGAAGATCCCACATGCTGCAGAGTGGCTAGGCCTGGGAGCCATGGCTGCTGAGCCTGCGCATCCGGAGCCTGTGCTCCGCAATGGGAGAGGCCACAACAGTGAGAGGCCCGCGAAACGCAAAAAAAAAAAAAAAAAAAAAAAAAAAGATAAAACACTAGAGTATTCCCATTAAGGCCAGATATAAATCATTTTTGGAAATCACAAAATACTGGAAAGGAGAAGGCACAATGAGCACATCCTATGACATATCTATGACTTAATCTAATACCCACAAGTCATAAAATACTGTGTTTTGAAATTCTTTTCATTACGTTTCCTTACTGTAGAGTAAGAGCATGTGAAAAAACTAAGAATTACCGTATAGTTCATTAATTCAATCAACAGATATTACATGTAAATTACATAATTTAAATTATCCACCATGGCTTAGGTACTGTATTAGGAGTTAAGAGATTCAACTAAGACATACTTCTTGCTCTCACAGAGCTTACATTCTAGTAAGAATGGAATATTCATAATATTTAGAACAATGGCTTTCATTAAATATTTATGAATGCCAATTATGTGCCAGGTGAAAAAAAGGTATCAATCCCTGTCTTCCAGGAGAATCCAGGAGACAGAAAGATAACAGTGTTATAACACAACGTGATCAAGATGAGGGACATATGTGAAACAATTTCTAGACCATTCTATGAGGTCAGGAAAACCAATCTGCAAAAAGTACTGAGTCCGTAAGCATAAATTAGTTAGATTAAGAGGAAGTCAGAGGGGATTCCAAGCAGAGAGCAACATATATAAAGCCTCAGAAATAAGAGAATATGGAACTTTTATAAATCGGCAAGTACTTTAGCAAAATAATCTTGAATTTTTTTCTCACAAAAAGTTCTTCCTTGCTCTAGGGATTTAGAATATTTTCGTTTGCTCTAAGTTTATAGAAATGTACCCCTTCACACATTTTTCAGTTGACATCTACCACTTTTCATCAGAAGTTTAAACAGGTAAAAAAATGTAATTTCTGTACTACATCAAATATTGACATCTAAAAATTATATCACTCTTTCAACTGTAAATACCATAGCAATTTGGTATCTATTATAATCTATTTTAAGATACAAAAAGCTCTTTTTTAAGAGTCAGAAATAATACACTGTTGTATTTTCTTTTAACCCATATTTCTATTTACTTATCCTATAGAATTTTATTATAAAAAATGTATTTGTATGCTTAAAAGTCCTACTTGATTATCCTATCATACTGCTCTGCAACAGAAAGGATATAAAAATTGAAATTTTGACAAAATTTCCTGTGAGAGAAGGTACTATGTGTTAAAATATTTCTTCTGGAATTGAGTTTTGGCAATTATTATTATGTATAATTGATCAAGACAACATGATTATTTATTTTAATAATCATTAAGTATAAATAGTACAATTTTCTTGGAAATGCATCAAATAATGAGTTAAACTGCCTATCTATGAATTAATATGATTTATCCTCATAATGAACCAGGGTAGAGTATTGGTTCTATTCCTACTTTCATTTTTATGACTCTAACAAGGGAGAAAATTCATTCATATAAAGCAGCAGATGAGAATGGAAGCTCTGTCACAGCAAAATCACTGAATTCTTTAAATTCCTTCTGGGTTATAGGCTAAAAACCACATCATCACTTATCAAATAATATTGTTAATAATCTCTCTTAGCTGACATCATAATTAGGTCTGCCTCAAAATTTGTTTTAAGACTAGAAAAGAATCTGTCACCCCATCATTAGAGTATTCATTTTCTCAATTCCTGTGAAGTATTCAGAAAAGATCTTATAAAGAAAGACTCAACATTTTCTTTCAAAGGCTTCTTTTTTTCCTAAGACAGTGACACAGGATTGGGAAAACAGAAATACTGTTCATTTCAACATCCGCTGGCAGGAAAAATTTTTTTTTTAATATTTTAATTTTGTCACTTGTTTTAAATGTATTTCTGAAAAAACAAAACACTTCAGAGCTAAAGATTTACCTCATTTAAGGAGAATGTCCACCATTTTACATAAATGACAAAACCAGTTGTTAAAGCCAAACCAATCAGCCACTGGAGGTTTACGTTTTTCAGAAAAATATGACTTCTCTAATTTGAATAAATATGTTCACACGTCCCCACAAGCCCCATCTCATTTCTGAATTCTAATTCTAAAATTTTGATAACCTACAGACCTTTACATGAGCTTGTGACTTGGATGAAGTAAGGCACTGCCCCACTTCAGCATTTCCCTTTTGTTTCGTACCTCCGGAATGACACTTTAGTAAGGAACAGAGAACAAAAAGGTAAGGTCATATAATGAAAACTCTTACCATTGTGAAACTTCAGAACACCTCAACACAGGCCAATTTTGAACATGAGATGTTACCCTTAATATATATACATACAAGTGTAAGAGACTCTGAAATACAAAGAAGTTTCCACTGTGCTACGTTCATGTCCTTGTCCCCACAGCTAACCCTCTCCACACCATCTTGCACTTGATCTTGGTCACACACTGCCCCTCTGCACTCCTCTGGATAAAATCCAAAATGACCAAACAATGGCTGCTAATAGCTAAGAACAATTCCTTCTTCTTCTGAGTTTCATTATTGACTGCTCCCCTTATAAAAAGTTATATGTTAGAATGTTCCTTTGACATCCTTTCTTTCTCATGCTCAGCATTTTAAAATAAAAGCTTATTCTTTGCTCTGACTGGTTTTCTTCCAAATAAGACAGAGAAAGATAGGAAGCTCTACCTAATACCTTAATTAATGGAGGTTTCACTAATACCAGTCATTTATTTGAATTGTCCCTTTTTTCTGGACACCCTGGAGTATTTTCCACCTTCTCCTCCAGGGAAATACACCATAAAAATGATAATGAGGCATCAGAGTATGTCCTTCTTCTTTAAAGTAGGAGAAGCGCAATTGAGAACAGGAGATGATTAAAAAAAAAAAAGAAGCATACTACTTTGCTACCTTGACCAAAGGAAGTTTGTCAGGAAAGAAACATACAGAAGTTGAGAATTGTGAAAATGATTCCTGTAGAATTATTTGCATACTGAAGTTTGAAGAACACTGGTTTAGTACGTCTAGAGCATAAATTACAAGGAGAAAAGTCATCATGAGCCATCTTCTGTTAGACAGCAGAATCACACCTAAAATATAACATGCACAGGAATTATCAGACAGCAAATATAAACGTAAATATTTTTTAAAGCATTTAAAGAAGTAAGAGTGTTTTAAAAACACAGTTAACAAAAGATTATCAGAAATGGCTAGCTGATTTAAAAACAAAATGAGAACATCTAGAAATAAAAAATGGAAATAGAAACTCAACAGATGGGTTCTACAATAGGATATGTGGAGGTGAACACAGACCTAAAGAAATTATACAGAATGTAGCACAGAAAGAAAATGGATACAAACTATGAAAGCATTAAGAGACAAAGAAGCTAAAGGAGAAAAATGCAACACATACCTAATTAAAACTGCAGGAGAGAATAGAGATAGCAGAGAAGCAGTACTTGAACAGATGATAGTAGAAAATTTTCTAAATTTAATGAAAGACACCAACCTACAAACTCAGGAAGCCAAAGTGCCAAATAAGGTACACAAAAAGAAATCAAGGCCTAGAAAATCAGAACATGAACCATAAGGAAGAGATTAATAAACTGGCCATATTTTAAAATTAAAAACTTTTGCACATCAAAGGATTTCATAAATCGAGTGAAAAATCAAACTATAAACTTGGAGAAGACAATCACAACGCATATACCAAAGGATCAGTAGATAGATTATTAAGAAAAGACAATGAAATAGAAAAACGGTCAAAAGCAATAAATAGGTATTTCAAAAGGAAATCACAAATGGTTAATTAAAATATGAAAAGATGCTCAACTTTATTAAGGCTCAGTGAATTGCAAATTTCACTCGAATGAGACATCATTTCACACTCGTCAGATCAGCAAAAATTTAAGTCTAATAGCAGCAAATATGGTTGAGTACATTAGCATTCATTTTACTGTTCCTTACATACATTATATATGTTCTTTAACATGCATATGTTTCATAACAAAAATATTTTTTAAGTGTCACCTGGATTTAGCAATAGAAATGTTTGCTCATGACCCTGCTGAGAGCAATTACAGTGAAATAATGGGCATGAAAACCAGACCGCAATGGGCCGAAAAAGTTCTATGAGATAAGGATGTAAAGACAACTACAGACAATTATTTCAAGCTTATCTTTGAGGCTGGGCAGACAGGACTGCAACTTTAGAGGAATGTCACAGTGAGAGCTCCTTTTATTTTTTAAATAAAGGAAACTGGGGCAAGTTTAGAAAGAAATAGCAAAAGAGGGAAGATAATGACACGGGAAATAAAGGGTCTCTGGGCAGTCACAAAGGTATATAATACAAAACCCATAAACAGGGATTAGCTTTACACAGAATCAAGGGTTCCTATTTCATTGTTATAAGAGATAACCTCTTTGACTTTAATCACATCGTTTTTCTCCTTGCTCTATCACTCGTTACAATGGTCCTCCTTCAAGCAAGACTTTTGTGCTTGTTTCCCCCTCTATGGAGAGTACTCTTTCCCAGGTGATGCAAAGCCTGCCTTTCACTCCTTTCAAGTCTTGCTCAGATGTAAACCCAGTGGAGCTCTCCCTGACCAGTCTAAAAATGAAATCCCTTCCTCACTTCCTACCACCCTACTCCTGGTACTCCCTATACTTTCCCTGCTTTATTTTTCTTTGTAACCTTCTAATATTTTATATAATATACTCATTTTATTGCTTAATCTCCCCACCCCATAGTATGTAAGTTCCATGAATGCAGGAACTGTAGTCACAGTGTCTGGTAAGGCTCATACAGGTAGAATCTCAATAAATACAAGCTGAATGAAAGACTAATGGTCCCTACTTGAGGAACCTCAAAAACAAGTATAATGGGAAAATGCTGTTACGATTTGAACAAGCTGAGGTAAAGCCTTGAGAGTAATCAACTTACTGCCCACAGAAGTGGTGCCATTTGAGTTAGACCCTGAATCATAAAGAGTTTGCCAATTGGAGAAAAAAGGAAGATGGTCCAAGACAGTGAAGAACGTGGAGGTTTGAAAGGGCCTTGCAATTTGAGAAATGAAAATGGGGTCACCTGGAGTATGGCAGGGATGACAGTGGACCATTTTTTAGATAATCTTAAAACGTCCATAATAGAGGACACATTATATTGAGCTTCTCAAGGCTAAAAATCCTTTTCAGAAGCTTTTATAGTTGCTTAGTCACATGTTTTATTTGCAGTAACATTAGAGTATGGAATAAGAAATAAAGTTTACCGGACCTACTCTCTTCACTGCAAAGGAAAAAGTGTCAACAAATTTAATCTGTGTTTTTCATCACCTGTAGATTATAAGCATCACAGTCAACCAAAGTGAGACTATTGCTACCAAATGTCTCAACCCCAGGTATTATTCAAAATCAAGACTATAAATTCTCATTGGTGGGACAGGGTAGTTTGAATGCAGAAGGGGGAATGGACAAATCCAAGTACTTGTTTTGTAGCAGCTACTCTCTCTTTATGAATTTTTGAATGGGCTTGCATGTTGTCCTAATTCACCTGCACTTATTACTATAGTTTCAACTAGTCAATCTTCCTTTTGTCCACATCACTACTGTCTTTGTGACACTTACCTTCGTTTTAGCTCCAACTCAATTACTTAACTACCCAGGTTATTATCAGGATTGCCTGGTGGAAACAGGAGGCTCTTGTGTGTACACGCAGGAAAAAAAACCCTTAGAACAATGTGTTCCGGAGTTCATGAGACCAAGTATTCTGTTTAAAAATATTTAAGCACAAGACTGGATAGGTGGTGGACACCATGGTCCTTGTGAAGTTTTGCCTTTCTGGGGCCTTCGAGGGGGCGGAGAGTGGTGGAGATCCCTGAGGAGGGAGGGGCCCCAAGGGATTCCCAGGGCAGGTCAGAGGTCAAAGCTCAGATCTAAAGCTAGGGGAGCGGGGCCTGCTTTAAGAACCAGGGGGCGGTGTGTGGGCCCCGGAGGGTAAGTAGGGCCGCGGCGACTCGGAAAGACTCACAGTAATAGGCCACCACAGGGTCCCGCTTGTCATGCTCCTGAGCCGTCCTCAGATGATGCTGTATGCTCTTAAACTGTGGGGGCAGCGGGGGCAGCACAGGCAGCGCGGCAAGCGCCGCCATCTCCACTCCAGGAATAAGCCCTTTTTACTCGCCGGCTGCCGACACTTCCGCTTCCGTCTGGGAGGGTGCGCGCACTAACGCGCAGGCAAATCCCACCCATTTTCCCGTTGCTCCGCGAGATCGAGGCAACTACGGGTTCCCAGCAGGGACAACCTCAGCGCGCCTGGCTCTTAGCAGCTATAGAGCCCAGAGTGGGTGGAGCAGCTTGGCTGTGATACCGCCTATGGCACCAGCGCTCCCTGCTGGCCGCTGGCCGGAGGGAGAAGAGATTTTGTTTTATTTCTCTTCTGTTTCCAGCCTCTACCCGCCTTTTGTGGCTGAAGGATGGGTAGAAAGGGAAAAACAAAAAGAAAATAATGTTTGTTGATTGGGAGAAAAGGTAAAGACATGAATTGCCTTTGGTATCCTTCAGGAATTATCGTTTCCAGTACCTCAGATTATATTAATAGCGTCCATAGAAGCTTTTCTAATTTCAGAAACTTTAAATTTAATTCTTGCGTAAGATGAGAGATGATGTGTTTCAGTTTTAAATTACACTCCTCTGTATGGGCACATTGGATAAAACAACCAGATATTTTTTCAACATAAATACTAACACATTAAGCTTAAAGAAAATTGAGCTTTTGTTCTGAGCTGGAGAGCGTATACACTAGTGAATGAATAATTTGTAGATCGTTTGTTTCTGGAGAGTAATGAGCGATTTGCAAAGTCATTTGACAGTTACTATCTTGTCAATGCACAGATAAGGCGTTCAGTTTGTAGTTCTTGCTCAATGCTGCGGACTCATACCATTGTAGGTAGGCATCAACTTTTCCTTCTACCATCAGTGACGTCATCAGTTCTTTTTCTCGCCTCTCCAGCCCATGCTATCAGGACTTTACACTTTATTTACCTCCTCCAGTAACCTTAATCTTTATTTCTTTATTTTATCTCACTCCCCAGTTTTGAGAGTTCATCTTAAAACTGGTTTTCATTGGAATCACACCATCTCCAAGAAACAAGATCTCAACTCAAGTTTGAGGGCCAGTGCCCTAGTGAATCATCAGTACATGGCTGATGTTTTAAGCCTTCTCCACTCTCTTCAAGTCAGACCCTCTAGCCTGATTACCTTGGTCAGAAACTGCACTTCCTGCTACTGAAGTTAAGTTCACCAAATATGAGTTGTTTCACCTCTTCCCTGCCACAACAAAGCAATAATAACTAGCTAGCAGTTTGCCAAGTATCTACTGTGTATCGAGCATGTTTCTAGTGACTTTAAATCAACTCATTTAATTTTTACTACAACCCTGCAAAGAAGGTGTTATCATTTTCATTATTTTACAGGTAAGAAAAATGAGACACATAGAATTTATTTAACTTGCACCAGGTCACAGCTAGTAAGTATGAGTGTAAACAAAGTAAATATTAACAACATGAAGTTGATTTTTCCAGTTGATGATTTACAATTAAGAATTTACTGATATTTTGCTATGAAGAAAGACCTAACTCTCTTCCATCCAACTCTGATCAGTTGCTGAAGGACCTGATATCACCTTCCAGGTTGGGGCTAGAATCTTGGCAAGTTAGGGGAGGGCAGAGATAGGGGATAGGAGCAACCACAGGAAGAAGAAAAGGGAGAGAGACCAGAACTGACTGGTGTTTTGGTGGGAAAAGTTAAATGTTCTGCACCATTCCCTGGACTCCAGTGTACTCGTGGTCTTCTCACAGCAAAACTTTCTGTTCTAATTGTGGTCACCAATATTTTGATGGGAAACGACAGGGCTCAACCAATGTAATAAGGGTAGTATATACTATAGCTGTCTCTTTTGGGTACACTCTCTATGGTAGAAATTTGTCTTCCAGTATATGACACTCACATTCTGATTGTTTAGCATCCCCTAAAATAGAGTTGTTTTTTTTCCCTGCAGTTACTAGCAGAAGACTGAAAGAGAAGACCAATGACTTGGTCAGGTCCATTACACATCCATGGCTGAGACAGGGGTAGAGGTAAAAAATTGCTTTTTATTTTTTCAACATGGATATCTGGTTGTTCCAGCACCATTGAATTAAATTGGAGAATTTAAAAAAAACAACAACTATATATGTGCTGAACTATTTTTGGTCTCTATTGTTCCTGTAATCAACATGCCTATCTGCATACCAACCCTACTCTGTTTTGATTATTGTAACTTTGTAGTAAGTTTTGAGAATACATAATGTAAGTCGTCTACTTTTACTTTTTCAAAACCATGTTGGCTATTCTAGGTCTTTTATATCCCATATAAAATTTAAAAGCAGCTTATGAATTTCTACAAAAGCTTTCTGGGATTTTGACTGGAATTGTATTGGATCTACACATCAATTTGGAGTGACCGAAGTTATAAAAGATTAAGGCCTCTAAACCATGAACTTGGTTTATTGTTCCACCTATTTAAAACATCTTTAATTTCTTTTTAAAAATAAATTTATTTATTTTATTTTATTTATTTTTGGCTGTGTTGGGTCTCCATTGCTGTGTGTGGGTTTTTCTCTATTTGCAGCGAGCGGGGGCTACTCTTCATTGCAGTGCATGGGCCTCTCATTGCGATGTCTTCTCTTGTTGCGGAGCGTGGGCTCTAGGTGTGTAGGCTTCAGTAGCTGTGGCTCACGGTCTCTAGAGCGCAGGCTCAGTAGTTGTGGCACACGGGCTTAGTTGCTCCGCAGCATGTGGGATCTTCTCGGACCAGGGCTCGAACCCGTGTCCCCTGCATTGGCAGATGATTCTTAATCACTGAGCCACCAAGGGAGGCCTAACATCTATAATTTCTCTTAACACCATTTTGTAGTTTTCATTGTACAGGTTTAGCACATCTGTTGTAAAATTTATCTCTACCTGTTTCATACTTAATGAATAATATAAATCTTATTTTAAAATTTAAATTTCATTTTTTATTGCTCTACAGAAATTTTAATCTTGATAACTTAATTACAAATTCTAGTAACTTTTAGCACATCCTTTAGAATTTTTTATTTACATGATTATGTCTGTGACTAAAGATAATATTTCTTCGTTTCTAATCTGTATATCTTCTATTTTTTTGTCTTACTGCATTTATTGAATAAGTATATATTAAATATATATATAATTTTTGTTTTGTTTAGTCTTATTGGCCTTCAGTTCAATGTTAAACAAAAGTGGTAAAAGTACACATCCTTACCTTTTTTCCCGATTATACGGGAAATTATTCATTCTTCCACTATTAAATAGGATATTTCCTGTAGGTATTTTTAGATGCTTTTTATCAAGTTTAGCTACTTCCATTTTACAGTGAGAGATTTGGGTTTTTGTTTGTTTGTTTCATTATAAATGGATGTTATGTAATCAAATGCTTTAATCCGCATCTATTAGGATGACTAGGTGATTTTTTTCCTTTATTCCATTAATCTAGTTGAATTACATTAATTGGTTTTTGACTGTTAAAAAAACTTTTCATTCCTGGGATAAACCCCACTTGAACATGATGTATTATCTTTATATATATATTGCTGGATTACATAGCCTATTTTTGCTAAGAAGTTTTGATATCACGGTTATGCTGGCTTTGTTAAATGACATGGCAAATAGTCCCTCCTAGTTCCTAAAAGAGGTTGTGAAGTATTATTTCTTAAACATTTGAAGGAATTCACCAATGAAGCTATCTGGGCCTGATTTTTTTTTTCTGGGAAAGCTTCTGATTTTAAATTCAATTTCTTTAATAGGTATAGAGATATTCATGTTTTCTGTTTATTGTTGAGTCAGTTTTTAGTAATATGTGTCTTTCAAGGAATTTTTCCATTTCATCTAACTATCAAACTTATTGGTGTAATATCATTCATGGTGTTTCCTTATAATCATTTAAATGTTCTGTTGTGATGTTTCTTTCTTTTTTCATTTATGATATGAGTAATTTTCATTTTCTCTTTTATTATCTCAATCTGTCTAGCTAGAAATTGGTCAGTTTTACTAATCTTTTCATAGACCAGCTTCTCCTTTCATTGATTTTTCTATTGTCTTTCAGTTTTCTATTTCAATGTTTCATGCTCTTATTTTTATTTCCCTACTATGTAATTTGTTTTTAAACTGCTTTTTAAAATAATTTCTTGAGATGGAAGCTAAAAATTCTTTTTTTCTAACATAATATATAGAACTTTTAAAATGCTGTCAAGAACTGTTTTAATTGCTTTCCACAAATTTTGATAAATTGTGTTTAAAGTAGTTTAAAATTTTCCATGTAATTTCTTCTTTGATCAATGGGTTAATAAAAATGTATTGTTAGTTTCTCAAATATTTAGGCATATTTCAGATATCTTATTTTTATTAATTTCTAGTTTAATTCTACTGTGAATTAAACAAAGTCATTGAGACTTTATCAAGACCCAGAAAATGAACTTTCTTGGTGAATGTTACACTTGCACTTGAAAAAAATGTATATTCTGCTGTTGTCTAGTAAGAGTGTTCTCTAAATATCAATTAGTTCAAGTTGCTTATTGGTAATATTTAAGTGTTCTGTTCCCTTCCTGATGTTCTACTTTGTCAATTGATTTCTGATGAGGAATGTTCAAATCTTTAATTATAATTGGATTTATTTCTCTTTTCAGTTCTAGCAGGCTTTGCTTCTTCTATTTTGGCACTGGTGGCATACACATTTATAACTGTTATGCTTCCTAATGACATTGTGAAATGTCTCTTTTATCCCCATCATTATTCTTTGCCCTGAAATCTTCTTGAGTTTTCTCATATTAATACAGCTAATTCAGCTCTCTGATGCTTACTGTTTGCATGATATATCTTTTTCCACTTTTATTATTATTTATTTGTAAAAATATTAAAATGTTTTAAATATTAAATATTTAAAGTGGGGTCTTGTTAATAATTTGACCTGGATTTTTTTTTTTTAATGTGGGTCTTCCCTGGTGGCGCAGTGGTTGAGAGTCCGCCTGTTGATGCAGGGGACACGGGTTCGTGCCCTGGTCTGGGAGAATCCCACATGCCGTGGAGCGACTGGGCCCGTAAGCCATGGCCGCTGAGCCTGTGCGTCCGGAGCCTGTGCTACGCAACGGGAGAGGCCACAACAGTGAGAGGCCTGCATACCGAAAAAAAAAAATGCAGTCAGAAATCCCTGTTTTGGTTTGGATTGCTAAGATCTTTATATTTATTGTAACTGTTGATATTTTTAGGTTTAGTTCTACTACCTTGTTATTGTTTTCAATTTGTCCCATCTGTTTTTTTTTCCTTTTTGTCTTTTTGGTCATCTTTTGGATTAATTGAATGTTTTAACTTCTTTTGTTGGTTTAGTAGCTAAACTTTTGTTGTTTTGTTTTTCTGGTTGTCTTGTATTTAATAGTATACATCTTTAAATTATCACAGTGTACTTCAAGTGATAATATATAACTTCATATATATTATAAAATCTTATAAGGGTATACTTCCACACTTGATTTGATATGCCACACATAGTTTTTTCAAGAACAATTTTGGATTTATCCATCGTAAGCTGTTTGCTTTCTAATTTATTACTTTCTGTCTTTATCCTTATTAAATTATTTTTGTTTTCCTTAGTTTTAGTTTGAAGTTCTTACATTTGCTGTTTGAATTACATTTATTGTTTATTTTTAAAAAAGAAATATATTTTCCACTGTCAATTGGCCATGCACTGCAATTTTGGCAATATCTTATAGGTTTTAATATGTAATATTCTGACTGTTGTTCATTTATAAACAAACTGAAAAACTTCTGGTTGAATTACCTTATTTGACCCAACAACTTTTTATGGAATAACTTTAAATATATTTTCAAGTGGTTAGTTATTTGTTTAGCTTTGACATTCTTATTAATTTTTTCTACATTTGCAGTTTAGTTAGAAAAATCACTTTTTATATTTTAAACTATATTACATATATTTAAATATCTTATATTTTATAAATGCTATATTTTTATGTAGCATTTATTATCCAGGAGTATACAGCTGTGTGCTAACAATCCTGATATAGTTACTAACAAAATGAAATCGTAGAATAATATAGATCATTAAGGAATTGAAAAGACTGTCCAAACCAACTCTCACAGGATCTGAATCTTTACACATAACAATATGGACTGTGTACTTAAAAGAAGCAGGGGTGACCAGGGTTCCTCTAGTGGCTTAGAAATGCTATCCTTCCTCCTTGTGAGTTGAGGAGAGAGAGTCCAGGGCTAAAGAGGCTAGTTTTCATAGGACAGACTACTGTGAGGGAGAAGCTACAAAGCATGAGAGCTCCAGAGATCTGTAAAGGGTCTTCGACTGAGTCCTGATCAGTGTAACATCTTTAAACATCTTTGCAGAAAATGAGCTACCTGAAAGGATTAAAAGAAACAATACCCAAGATTCACACAGAACTGAGAATAGTTACTTTTTCCAACAGCTAGGGTAGAAATCCCCTTAAAAAGGAGCATACTTTGACAATGTCCTAGGATGAATCAGCATAAGAATAAATCAAATTGTTTGCCTGTGAATGGGCAATGATATTAGGAGAAGTCTGTTGGTTTTTTTAAAAAATGATCTTCCCTTAGAAAAATCTTGAGAGGCAAACAAGAAGAATGTCTTTTTGCTCCTTCTCCCTTCTTTCCCTGGGCACAGCAAAAACCTGTTTCCTGTAGCTACAGCAATTTCTGTTGTAACCATGAGTGCAATGGGCCGAATGTTGTGTCCCCCAAAATTCATATTTTGGAAATCCTAACCTCCAATGTGATAGTATTAGAAGGTGGGACCTTTGGGAAGTAAGTAGGTCATGGGGAGGGAGCCCTCATGAATGAGATTAGTGTCCTTATAAAAGGAATGCTAGGGAGCTCTCTGGCCTTCTTTCCACCATGTGAGGATACAATGACAAGTCTGTAACACAGAAGACGGCTCTCATCAGAACCTGAACATGCCAGCACCTTGATCTCAGACTTCCATCCTCCAGACCTATGAAAAATAAATTTCTTTTGTTTATAAACTATCCAGTCTAGGTATTTTGTAATAGCAGCCCAAATGGACTAAGACAATGAGTCAACCACCTTGAGGAAGGAATTCAGGAATTTGAGAATGGTGGAAAGATACCATCTCCAAAGCACCAAAGAGGCATGTCATAGAGCACTCAGAAACATTTTGCCTTAGTAACGGTGCAAAATTAGCCCTTCAGTAAGGGCTACACTGGTCCCATCTAATAAAGCTTAAAAGGAAGTACAAAGGATCAACTGTTTCCAAGTAATTTAACTGTACCCCAGAATAAAATTTAAGAATTATTTATGGGAAGACAAAAATATTCAGCATCCGACAAGGTAAAACACACAATGTCTGGTATCCAATAAAAAATTACATGCCTTCTAAAGATGCAGGAAAATATGACCCATATTGAAGATGTATGTGTTTGTGGGAGAATTGGTAGGAGCAGTCCACCCTAGGTACAGGCAATAAAGGGTAAATTATCTACAGATAATTTAAAAATAAGAATAAAACATACTAGACATTGTTGCTGCTTATTATCACTAAGGGCCAGTAATTCTAAACAAAAACAATGAGCAAATAGTCTTTCCCTTCAGAGGAGGCTATTTCCAACAGCCCCTAGCCTCTTGTCATGTCACTGTGCCCCTCACTAGAATATGATCTTATAAAGGTACTACATCTTGTTTATCTTTGTATTTGAACTTTTAATGTGGTACATGTTTAATAATCGATACTATGCAATTATTTGTTGAATGAAGGTAAATTGGATTTTTTCTTGTGCTTTTCTTTGGAGAAAGCCTCAATGACTTAAAAATTAATGTAGAAATTCATGATATCAACCATAGGTTGAATAATGCTTAAGAAAAAATTGAAAACCTCAGTTTTTGACTGACTATACTTATTTCCCTAATAAAGCACCAGTATAAGACAGTCATACATAAAGTTTTTAAATGATATCATATGGACATGATTCTTGGTAAGACAGGCAGATAAAAAGAAATGCACTGAATTAATATAAAATTACCTTTGACAATGTTCTTGGTAGCCTGGATGGGAGGGGAGTCTTGGGGAGAATGGACACACGTATATGTATGGCTGAGTTGCTTTGCTGTGCACCTGAAACTATCACAACATTGTTAATCGGCTATACTCCTTTATAAAATAAAAAGTTTAAAAACTTGCCTTTGAAATCATTTCATAGCTATTTAGGAAGTCTAGCTTAATATAAATATAACTTACTATTTCAATAGTCTTGAATATAGAAACTATAGTTGTAGGATATCTATGAGCACAGAGGGTTTTTTTTTTTTTCCAACAAGCAACAAGGAAACCACGTACAGTATTTTCCATAGCATTTTTTATTTATTTGGTGGCCACATTACCATGTCATTTAATATTAAAAATTTCAAGAAAACAATATGAGTATAATATTAAAAATGTAAGTGCTCCATTTCTTCAAGTTAGTCATCAAATTATAGAATGACTCTTTTAATAATTAATTGACAACTTTTGCACTTAAATAAGTTATATTTTACATGAATACAACAATAATTACATCCTCAAAGTTTATGCTGCATAGTTAAATGGAAAGGGAAATAGCTTTATAGTTAGGAAATCTGAATCCTAGGATTGCATATATTAATCTCCCTGAGCCTCATTTTTCTACTCTGTGTAAAAGAGTTAATAAAAGTTTCTCTGGCCATAAAATACTGTGATTGATTAAGATGTTGTATATGAAAGAACTCTGTAAAAGTACTATTTAAAAATGAGTTGGGGTTCCCTGGTGGCGCAGTGGTTGAGAGTCCGCCTGCCGATGCAGCGGACACGGGTTCGTGCCCCAGTCCGGGAGGATCCCACATGCTGCGGAGCGGCTGGGCCCATGAGCCATGGCCGCTGAGCCTGCGCGTCCAGAGCCTGTGCTCCGCAACGGGAGAGGCCACAACAGTGAGAGGCCCGTGTACAGCAAAGAAAAAAAAAAAAAAAAAAAGAGTTAACATTAGTTCCATGTATGTTTCCTAATGTGTGACAAAATTAAAATGGAACAAAGGTTTTGTTCAAGAATCCCTGCCTTAGAACTGAGTATTGTATTTTATACTAGACATAAATTTTAGACACACTGAGGTTAGTTTGAAGAACAGATATTTATGTTTGAAATTGAGATACTCACTGAATGAGATAAAACTAAATAAAAATGGTTGATAAATAATTGTGGCATGACAGTAGGTAATCAACCTTTTGGTCATTGCCTAATTAGAAAGCATAATCTTCTAAATATTATCTCAAAAATCTCAGCAACACATAAAACTATTGTAATTACAGTAAATGTATACATTGCAATAAGAAAAACAGTCTTCTCAAAGTGTTCTGGCACCATGCATTTTATAGTAGTAAATTTTTTCCCAAGAGACACAGCATCACACAGGTAGAGAGGTTTTACTTGGAAACCAAAGAGGTGAATCTGAAGCCAAAATGCTACCACTTCTAGACTAATTCTTAATAAAACAGAGAGGATATAAATCACAGTGTAGATGGGCTTTTGAAGAATGCATTCTTGATTGATGCTTTTACATGCAGCATAAAGATGAAAAATAGCTCCAGGAACCAGGACAATCACTAGTTGTAATGCCCAGAACACCTAAAGTATGTCAGAAATATCTTAGTCAAATCAGTCAACACGTAATGAAAAAATACACTAAAAAAAACCCCAATAATTCACTGACCCTCAATAGAGGCTAATTTAAAAATTCTAAGTTTTGTAAGTCTTATGAGGATAAAATTAATATAATGAAGGTGGTAATGCTGGACATAATCTCATTTAATTACCAAGATGTTTAGAGTTTAAAATTGTAAACACTTAGTATTTGTGAAAAGTAGTCATATTTTACTGTCATCACCTACCAATTACTAATAATGATAAAATATGTTATTTTAGTATCTACTCAATTTCCATTTCTAATTACAAGCCTGGAGTATAATTCTAACATCAATAGATAATAGAATGCTGGACTTGGAAGAAACTCTTGACCAACTCAAATTAATTTACCTGAAATATACAGCTAATATTTTTAAAAGGTAATTATTCTAGAAATAATACCTGTTAGAATATTCTTCATCTTATTATGACATTATTTTACATTTAAAAAGAAAACAATTTTATCTGGTGTGGAGTAAGGTTTACATTTGTGCACACAGAAATACTTACTTGTGGAGTGATTGGCCTGAACTGATTGTAACAGAAGAGGTTTATTTCTCTCTTGTCTGGATCACAACTGAAGTGCAAAGCCTCATTCCCATAGACTGCAAAGCCTAACACCCCGAGGAAGAACATTCGGACCGATCCAAAGAAAAGGGTGTGGAACTGACCGATCACAGTGGGAGGCTTCATCTGTTACAGTTTTAGGAGAAAAAAAAAAACTTTTGAAAACAAATATTAAAGGGGGATATTTTAAAGTATGTTTTCATTATCACATTTTTAAAAATTTAAGATTCATAAAGTTTTGAAGAAAGACAGAAACTTAGAGATCATCAAGCCAAATTCAAATCCTGCATTTTGAGATTTCTTACCCTTTTCACTTTGAAAATATGAAGTGCAAGTCAAATAGGGACTTGTTGCTAATGACATAAATAATTTTGGAAACTTGTAAAAAGCTTTGAATTTAATTAATATCCCTTACCCCTGTAATCCTTCTGCAATAAAATCAAGGTAATCTTAGTATATCTAGTACCTTTCTAAAAAATTGGATAATAAATCCAACATTAAATTCATTAGTATACACACTATCTTAATAAGCAAATAATGTTTATTTAGTTGTCATTACAGCTTCTCTTCTCAATTATCAAATTGAGAGAGCGATCAGCTTTAAAGCACCAACAGCTAAAAGTACTTCCTGAATTATTCTAGTTACAGTTATTTAAATTCAGAATATGTTGAAGTAAATGGTTGATATATATATTATTCTCCATACATGTAGAGGACCTTATTCATCAGCACTCATGCAAATCAGGTTAAAATAACAGATAGGACTCATACAATTGTTGTTGCTGCTGCTTGTATGATACTTACACATCCTTCATAGAAGTTTTTGATGTAATTTAGAGACATGTCTCAGGAGATGTTATCCCAGCATCCCTGTGGGTTAATCCTTGACCCACATTGCCAGTTTGTTTCTGCCAGAATCAAACTCTTATTTTCTGTCATAACTTTTACAACAGAAAGCACTTATCACTGCACATTTCTCTCCCCTCCTCCTTTTCTTTTTTTTTTTTTTTCATAGATCTCTGGGGCTCCAGTCAACTTTCCTCTCTCCCTCCCCAAACAAAGCAAAAACAAAGAAACAAAAGAGTAGGGCATGTGGTCAATCTGATAATCCCTTGATTTACACTGTCAGCATAGCCAGCCAGACAGACAGGAGTGCCAGTAAAGCAGGAGGCCAGGCCGGCAAGGGTTCTGACACTCAGTGAGTGCCTCTAGTTACCTAAGAAATGCCTGTGCGTAAAGCAGTGGACTCTTTAGCTTAGAATTTTCTCTGAAATGTCAAGTGATTTTTTTTTTTTGGCTTCCTTTTAGGTATATCTGAAAAGATAAGTATGTGGGAAATATTCCTGATTCTTTCTTGTTTACTTCCATGGAATAAAACTGATTTCTGGGAAGTTTATGGAACTGTGAAGCAGGTTATGATAGCTATTACATCACTGAATATTACTAATGTGTTACTATCTTTGTCTTTTTGATGAATACTTACCACAGACATGGAAAAATCTGCAGTTAGATCTTGATTCTAAGGAAAAAGATAGGATACTGCTAACCAAGATAAGACCTGGATCTAGCATAAATCCTGTGAATAATCCCACCTTTCCTTTCTTTTTTTTTTTTTTTTTTTTTTTTGCTGTACACGGGCCTCTCACTGCTGTGGCCTCTCTCGTTGCGGAGCACAGGCTCTGGATGCGCAGGCTCAGCGGCCATGGCTCACGGGCCCAGCCGCTCCGCGTCATGCGGGATCCTCCTGGACTGGGGCACGAACCCATGTCCCCTGCATCGGCAGGCGGACTCTCAACCACTGCGCCACCAGGGAAGCCCCCAGCCTCCCTTTCTTTTGTCCTCAGTCGACACATCATCTGCTAGAGATGGTTATGGGTACTGAGAAGGAGCAGGGGCCAAGAACAAGTGGCTGCCTTCTAACTGATAATACATCTGCTTGCTACCTTCCAGCCACCTATAACACTATTCAGCTAATGGTTGATCAAACTTGATTTCTTCACCTGCTTTTCTCATCTTTGTTTTGTTTGCAATCTGTGAAAGTGATAACTCCAATTGACTTCATTGCTCTTGTCAGCAAGTGGAGAAGTGATTGCATAACACATGTAGTTATAACCAATGAGCAGGAGGCAGTGGCCTTTTGAACCAGACTGTTGTACTGGATAGGAAAAAATAAAAATGGGCAATGTAATCACCCCTCAGAACTGTTGAGTAAGAGAAATCAGTATATATTCTCATCTTCTGTGAAACAGAATTCCAGGTTCGCTACGTGTTGATTCCTTCAAAGAGGTATCCAAAAGCCAAAACAATCATTTGCATGAGAGGAATCCTGCTTTGACTTCTACCATTGTACAATAGTAAATGTTTTTGTTTAGACAAATATATTCAAGTGTCAGACTTGTAAAAATCATCCGAGTTCTTCCTGTGTTTTTCCAGAGATGAATGAAATTGTCTTGAACCTTAATTGCATGTGAAGAAGAGGAAAATGCAGCATCATTCCATTGTTGGGATCTATGAGAGGCAAAATAAATAATACTGGTCTTCCTCTTATGGGTTATGACCCGACTGAATCATAAGACAAAGGAATAAGGCAGATGGGTGCCAAAATGTCACCTTTGTTACACTCTTACTACCATAAAGATGTGGTTGGAAGAGGGACATAGCTTAACTCTTTGGGAAAGCATGACTCTCAGGCAGACACAGGTGCAGGCTAGGTCAATGCTGTATCATGGCTGCCTTTCCAGCATGGAGCGCCCCCCTCCTGTATAAGATTTATGCATGAAAAGAGCAGAATAGAACTATTGATCTCTGTGGGCAACCTGCTCCCAAGGGGAAGATGCTAAGAAATGAATGATGTATGCCAAATTTTACTTTCCAAATGTAAGGTGAACTCACCAGATAAGATAGGTTGGCCTCACATGTATGATACTTGGTAGGGCTGTTAATTAGGGTGACAACCTGAGCTTCCTTACATGTTAATAGTTGCAAGTTTCCAAACAGCAAAAGAGGGCAATCCCCAGTGTGTAACCATTGTTTAGGCCTCTGCTTGCTTCATGTTTGCTGATGTTACATTAGGCAAGATGAATTACAATCCCAACCCAGATTCAAGAGATAGATTCTATGTCTTGATGGACCTGCAAAGTCATGTTGCAGAGCTGTGGGTACAAGGATAGAAAAAAATCTGTGGCCAACTTTATATTCTAGCACAGTGTGCCCTATGATCACATATATTCATATCTCTCCTACATGTCTTCACCTTAATCCCAGGATGTCAGAACTCTCATCTAATTATAGCATTAAAGTTTGAGTCCAGGGTTCTGTGATTTGTCTCATGTGCAAATCTGGATGTGGCTCAGAGGTGACTCTTGGTGATCCAGAATCTAATGAAACAAAAGGAAAAGTTATTTTCCATACAAAGTCAATATACAATGATGATAAGGGGTAGGATGATTCCAATAGATGCTTCTACTCCAACAGGAGGCACAACACTGTCACTGGTCCATAACAATTTTGAAATCTTGCAGGGGAAATGTTGCCAGTTCTTCCTCTTCTGGAGTCAGAAAAGGTCCGTGATTACAGTATAGTACTATTCCCTGAAAGCTACTCCCTAGTTTAGTGTACTCTACTGCTTAATGGAAGTGGGTCCTTGGCTGAAAATATCTTCCCTTTTGCATTTAAAAGAATGGCTATATTTGAAGCTGATTATCTTCCTCAAACTGCTTCTTGTTAGAAGAAAGTTGGGGCCCCAGAAGTCGTTTTTACAATTTCACCACTATTTTATTTTAATTGAAATTAGTAGTTCTTTTACTTGTACAAGTCTCTTAATCACTTTTTGAATTTTCTATGTATTAGATTTAATGCAATTAATTTGGAAAAAAATGTTGTACCCACAATTATTTTACAGATATTTATTTATTTATTTGCTGATATTTTTGGATTAAGCTTCTCTGAGACCATGCTTTTAAGATTTTTAGAAAACTTTTGTCTAATTGATTGAGATGATCATTAGTTATGCCTTAAGTATTTGGGTCTTATCAAGGCTGTTATAGTCACATGAATGATTTGTTTTTTACCCTCAAACCATGTTTTACATGAGAAAGTTTTACTGGCCAACACTAGGGATTAAAAAAAAAAAAGGAAAGGAATTCCTGTGTAGCAAGTCCTGATCCCTCTATATTTTCCCCAAATTTTCTTTGCAAATTCATTTCTAGGCTCCTTCACTAGGTAATCTCTCTCTTCTTATACCTTATAAAATGTGGCCAGGAGTACCAAACTGTTACCTTTAGTATTCTTTCTGGGATGTTCCTTAGTCAAATCCAACATTTAATTAATACATTTTTTACCTTCCAAGTTATTACAGGTGACTGTTGTGCTAATTGTCTCAGTACATATAATAAAGGTTACCATATTTCCAGCCTGTCACAGTAGTTTCCTCACTGCTTTTCCAGCCTTCACTAATAGTTTCTCATTGCTTTCCCTGACATTAGTAATAGTTTCTTTGTTACTTTTCTACCTTCTGCCTCCTGCCTGGTCCCAAAGATGATGTCATGTTTTTTTAACGTATTTGTTATAGTAGTCCCTGATCCTTGGTACCAATATCTATATCAGTTAAGAATTTTTTTCATAGCAAGCCACTCAATTAATGGTCAAACAGCAAACACTTATTTAGCTTATGGTTTGGGTGATTATTTTTCCTTGTCTGGGCTGGCCCAGTTGACCTCTGCTGGATTCTCACGTGTATGTGTGGTCAGTATGCAGATAAGCTGCCAGGAGGATTATCTAGAATGACTTCACTCATGTCAGGTGGTTGGCAGGCTTTGGGTGGAGTGATAAGGGTGACTATGGCACATGTTTCTTGTCGTTTGGGGGACTAGCCCAGGCTTCTTATTATGGTGGTGATTGCAGAGTTCCCAAAGTAGCAAGTAATGGAAAAGCCCAAATGTGCAAGAGCTTTTCAAGTTTCTGCTTGATTCATGATTGCTAACATTCCACTGGCCAAAGCAAGTGTCACTGCAAACTTAGATTCCACCTTTTAGTGGGAAGATCTGAAGTCACATTCCAGTGGCATGGATGTGGAAAGATGAAGAATTTGCAGTAATTTTACAATCTACCACATGACTGGGGGCATAAATTGAGTAAATCTAATATTCAAGAACCTTGGCCATTTGAAAATGCAATTTGAGAATCATGGATATGTACTTTCTTTCATAGAGAATTCTAGAATCGATTTATGAGAACTAAAGTTTGAGGTCAGGCTTGTGTGCTGTTACATTGAGCCCTGAAAGGAACATGAGAAGGACTAGAACAGATGGGAAAAGAACTCTCCTGTAGTTAAAAGCTAATAATAATGTATTATGCTTATTCAACGGTTTCTATTTGCTACTAAGTGTTTTAAACAAATTAACTCTCTAAATTCTTAGAACTCCGTAAAGTATGTACTCTTATAGATCTATTTTGCAGATGAGACTTAGAGGGTTTAAGCAATTTATCCAAAATTACAGTTAGTAAGTGGCAAAACCAGGTAGGGACTGACAGTGAATGAATTACTTGTTGTTAAATGACAAGCTAAAGGATATTATTGAGGATATTAATAGGTTGATTGCTAGGATCCTGAAACACAGGAAATGAAGGGGAAATAAGCTCAGACATTCTTATTTTCTCCTGAGAAGAGCTCAGAGAGTTATCAGGGCACATAGCAGCTGGATGGTTCTGCAGAGCTTGGCCCTTGTCCCATGCTCCTGGCCAGATCTCATTGTGAATATGAAAGGCCACGAAGAGAGCTAACCAAGTATAATACATGCTGGGAGAGTACTTGAGAAACATGAAGGACTCCACAGAATGAATTTAGCTAATGTTTCTTTCCCATTTGGCCTCAGTGTAAGGCGAAATGACCACATGGTATCTGGGATCAGGGGCTCTGGAGTCAGAAAATCTACACTGGTTTCACCATTTGGCTAGATTTGAGATCTCAGGAAAATTTACTATCTCAATCTCAGCTTCTTTACCTGGGGATGACAATAGTATTTACCTCACAGGGTTGTTGCATGTGGATTATTAAAGCATTTGGAGGACTATTCCTCCTGTCTTTAATGAGAGCTTGAACCATCAATTGTTTTCTATTCATTTTTCCTTGTTGTGGAGACTACAGGATATTATATATTAATATAATATTAATATATATTAATAATCTTTCTTAAACAAGGAAGAACCACTACTTTCTTCAATGTAAAGAAACTTCGAGTTGGCCAGAGTAAGAATGTTTCAGGGAAGGATAAATAACATGCAAATACCATGTCTATTTTCAGTGTCTCTCTCTTCTTCTCTGTTTAATCTATTTGGGAGGCGTGTCTCTTCTGTTAGGGTCTATTACTAAGATGGCAAGATATGGACTTTTGCTCAGCAAGGACTAGTGGGATTGAACCCCAGTGGGCTTTGAGTAAATTTAATCATTAAAAGCTACCTCTGCTCTCCAAGCCTCAAAGATTTTTAAAAATGACCAGGACACCTCTATCAATTTCCTGAGTAAATGACCAAAAATTTGAGACAACCATACCAGCTTACTTGCTCAAACTTGCTTAAAGCTTTTAACTTCAGATAGTGGGGTGAAGGCAAGCTCAGATTTAGCACTACTACTGCTGCTACTACTACTATACACATACACACAAATTGCTGGCATTTATTGATGGCTGTTATCTTCCAGTACTAATCTAAACCCTGAAAGTCACATATAATCTTTGACACATATTCTTGATGTCCTAAAATTTCTGAGATTAAAAACATTTAAGACCTTTGTGGTCTAACCCGGAAGGGGGATAAACCTTTAATTCTGTGCAGAACCCAAGACAGTATTGAATAAATTCAAAGTGTAGAAAAGCACTATTCATGACAGCTTACACATGAAAATCAATCCATACATTAATTATTATTACTATTTAATAATCTGCTCTAAATTAGTACTTTAAAATTGAATTATATGTATTGTTCTAGATCTATGCTTTTCTATGTGTTTGCACTTATTCACACATTTTTCTCATTCATACAATAAATATTGAGCACCTACAGTATCAACTGCTGTGTAAGGTATTGGTAGTATGTAAGAACGTTGTGGCCCCTGCCTTCATAGGGCTTACATAAGAGCATGTGTGCTTGTGTTGTATGTATGTACATACGTACATTTGTATACATGCACGTAGTTGATGTGTATACTGCTGAGAACTTGCTTAAAATAAGGCATGACATTAAATCCTTCAGAGTAGTGTCGTAAACTATCTTGGGTTATTTTATATCTGTCAAACAAGAAGAAATGATCTCTATATAAGTTTTGCACTGTTACAGTATTTACCCTCCTCCACATGAGCTATCCAATGACTGTTGAATGGGATGGACTAGAGGTCAATTTAGGTGCTCACAACAGTGTGCTTCACAGAAGGACAGCTGAGATAAGGCAATCTGGATAGCTGCCTCAATTCATAAATCACAATCCTTAACCAATTCACATCTCATTGAAATCCCTGACCTGCCAAAATTGGGTTTATCCTTCTGCATGAATAATTTATATTTTCTGGAATGGAATTGGGAATGGCTTAGAATAAAGGGTCAGTAACCAATGATGTTATTTTAGGCAAGTTATTTAACCTTCTGGGGTGTGTTTCCATTTCTCCAAAATGAAAAGACTGGATTCTATGATTTGTAAATAATTTCACAATCTATGCTTTTTTTTTTTAATTCTAAGTCTTATAACCATACTTGGAGCTATTGTACTAGCTCTGAGATTTATTGTCAGTAATTTTTATGATGCCAGTAATTACTTGACCTAATGGTTAATTTGAAGGCCTTGTTTTCCATCTTTATCAATGAGTTTGTATTTTAAATATTCCTAAAATACATGGTATCTAGTTATATAATACATATGCTTTATTTCTTTTTTCAGATACTCCATCCATATAGCCAAGCTCTATAGGAGAACACAGCCTGTAAATCCAGAAGACCTGAGTTCATGTCTTTTTCTACCGTTACTGTTTGTTATTTAAACATTCTGTCTTAACTGTGAGTTTTAGTTTTTCCATCTGTAAAATGAGGAAAATTATTCTTATCTAATAGAGATACTGTAATTAGATGAGAGAATATATGCGATAACATGGAGTGCAGTGCTTGATGCATATTTGGCTTCTCAATAAATATGAGCTTTGCTCTTATTATGGAGACTAGAGTCATTCTATCAAGTTTGAGAGGAAGCCTACCAAATAAGTAAAAACTCGGGTTCTTTAAACAGCAAACATGAATTTGAATCATAGCTTGTAATGAAAATACATTGGCAAAATTATCTAACAACTCTAAACCTCAGTTTCTTCATTTGCTTGGAATTTGTTGAGCTCTCTGTATCTGTAGACTTGTTTTTAACACATTTGGGAAAACAAATCAGCCATTATTTCTTCAAATATTTTTTCTTTCTCCTTCACCTCTTGTTCTGGGACTAAGAATATGTATATATATCAAGACTGCTTGATATGTTGCCAAACATACCTGATTCTCTCTATAAATCATTGTTCTCATGGTGTTTCATTGTGAATAGTCACTATGTTAATTTCCCTGATCTTGTACAGAATCTTATCTGAAGCTAATCATATTCAGGGCATTTTTCATTTCTGATATTTTTATCTCTAGGACAGGGGTCAGTGAACTATTTGTTGTCCATGGATCAGTCCATTCCTTTTGTAAAATAAGGTTTTATTGCAATGTAGTCATGCTCATTCATTTATGTGTTGTCTGTGGTTGCTTTTGTGAGAGTTGAATATTTGCAGTAAAGATCGTATTGCCCATAAGCCCCAAATATTTACTATCTGGCCCTTTAAGAAAACAATTGCCAATCTTTCCAGAGCCAATCCTGCTCTAGAGTTTTTTTTTTTTAAAAATGTATTTATTTTACTTTATTTTATTTATTTTTGGCTGTGTTGGATCTTTGTTGCTGCGCATGGGCTTTCTCTAGTTGTGGTGAGCGGGGGCTACTCTCGTTGCGGTGTGCAGGCTTCTCTTTGCAGTGGCTTCTCTTGTTGCGGAGCACAGGCTTTTGGTGCGCGGGCTTCAGTAGTTGTGGCGCACGGGTTTAGTTGCTCCGTGGCATGTGGGATCTTCCCGGACCAGGGATTGAACCCGTGTCCCCTGCACTGGCAGGCGGATTCTTAATCACTGCGCCACCAGGGAAGCCCTGCTGTAGAGGTTTTATTTGGGTCATTTTTTAGTCTTCCATTTCTCTGAGCATCATGTTCATATTTTTCTCTACCTTTGTAAATGTAGATGGAATATATATATATTTATTTCACTTTTTGTCTTAATTGACAAATAACATTACATTATTTTAGTTTCAGGCATACAGCAGAGTGATTTGATATTTTTGTATATTGTGAAATGATCACCACAGCAAGTCTCGTCAACATCCATCACCACACATAGTTACACATTTTTTTCTGTTGTGATGAAAACTTTTGAGATTTACTGTCATAGCCACTTTCAGATATACAATACATTATTATTAACTACAGACACCATTCTGTACATTAAATCCCCATGACTTGTTTATTTTATAACTGGAAATTTGTACATTTTGACCCCATTCACCCATTTCACTTACCTCCCATGTCCCACTTCTGGCAACTAGCAATCTGTTTTCTGTATCTATTAATTCAGTTTTTTAAAAAAAATTTAGATTCCAGTTATAAGTGAGATCATATCATATTTGTCTTTCTCAGTGACTTATTTCACTTAGTGTAATGCCCTCAAGGTCCATCCATGTTACAAACTGCAAGATTTCCTTCTTTTTTTATGGCTGAATTGTTTTCTATTGCATATATATTCTGTATTTTCTTTATTCATTCATCCACTGATGGACACTTAGGTTGTTTCCATGTTTGGCTATTGTAAACACAGATCCAGTGAACATAAGGGTGCATATATCTTTTCAAGTTAGTGTTTTTGTTTCCTTCAGATAAATACCCAGACGTGAAGTTGGTAGATCACGTGATAGTTCTATTTTTAATTTCCTGAAGAACTTCCATACTGTTTTCCACAGAGGCTGCACCAATTTTCCCACCAACAGTGCACAGGTGTTCCCTTTTCTCCACATCCTTGCCAACACTTGTTATTTCTTGTCTTTTTATGATGGCCCTTCTAACAGGTGTGAGGTGACTTCTCATTCTGGTTATGATTTGCATTTCCCTGATGATGAGTGATGTTGAGGATGGAGTATATTTTAATAGCTGTTTAATGTCCTATTTTCTAGTTCCATCATTTCTGTCATTTTTATGTCTCTTTTTAATGATTAATTTTCTCCTCATTATGGGTTATATTTTCCTGGTATTTATATAACTGATAAGTTTTAATACTGGATGCTTGACTTGTTGGTTGCTGTATTGTATTGTCATACTTTCAATAGTGTTAGAATTTGTTCTGGCATGCAGGTAGGTCACTGGAATCAGTTGTATACCCTTGAGGCCTGATCAAAGCACTGCAAAGCTGAGTTTAGATTAACTTGTAGAATATGGCATATTTAGGCTCACAACTCAAATAATATGTTTCTAAGTATTCTACAGGGTACACATTGCTTTACAAGATCTTTCCACTCTCCTGTGGAGACACAGATTACTCTCAGCCCTGTTTGTACTTTAAATCTTAGTGGGTGGTTTTTTCTCTAGCCATGGGAAGTTTCTTCTCATGCATAAGCAGATCAGTACTCAGTCAAAGCCTTAAGTGGAACCCCCTGCAGACCTCTGAAGTTCTCTCTGTTTAGCTCCCACCTCGGTAGTACACTGCCCTCCAAATTCTAGCCATCTCTGCCTCCTCAGATCCTGCCTCTGGTTCCTAAATTCAGTGAGGACTTTGGGCTCTATTAGGGTTTCCACTTCCTGATCAGTGGCCTGAAAACTGCCTCGAGGAAGTAAATTCTTGTGCTCAAGTCTCCCATGGCTTGCTTCCCTCTTCTCGGTGATTATAGTCCTGTGCTGCTTGTTTTCCAATGGCTATCTCATATTTTACAACGATGGTTACCTTTTATGATCCAGTTTTCTAGTTGTTGTTATGCAGAAAGTAGAAAAGAATATCCAATCCTCATTACTCCATTTCTACCAGAACATAAAACCTTTTACACTGGTCTCATGGTTCTTGACAATGTTCCAAAGAGTTAAGATCATATGAGCTTTGAATAAGTATAACGTCAATTTTGCAATCTTTGTAACGCAGTAGATCTAACTTTACATTTAAAATTAAGAAGTCAACAGAGTTCTTTTCAAGTGTCAAGTAGTATATGGTTAGTAATAAGTCAAGTTGTGTAGATAGTTTAGTAAAGTTCTTACAGTGATGGAATGTGAAACTCTAAGTTCCATGACTTATCAGTCATGTGATATTAATTATATTTGTCAGTCTTTTTTTCTGGGTTTCAATTTTCCATCTGTAATATAAAAATAACAGTACACATCTCATAGGGTTGCAATTAAGATTAAGTAAGATAGATTAAATAGAAGTATTTAACATGGTACCTAGCACTGTATGTACCAAATTAACGTAAAATACTATTTTATTACTGTTGTTGATGTGATTGTTATTGAGAAGTTGTACTGAAGATGAGCCTATAAACATTTAAGTACCAATTTTGCTAGAATCCTTGCTTTATGTTTTGGGTGAAAGCAGGCCAATTTACTTGGCTTCAACAGACTGAACAAGCTCTTAGGGCACCAGCTGAAACTGGCCATGAGTAGGTATAGTAGAGAAGGTCATGCCTAATGACGTGTTGTTATTTAGTGGAAGTAACCTGATTGAGTCAGAGCTCTCTTCTTGGGGTGGTGAACGCTATGGCCCTTTGCCTTTGCACCATACCCCCGCTGCTGGGAACATTGGCTGGCGGGAATGCATATATTCTTCACCGAACACAGCCCTCCATTGCAGGGAAATGCCTCACCCAAGCTTGTGTCCCTTCCCAGAGCGAAGGGATATGTGGCCAGAAACTGGCTGATGCAGAGCTAAAAGGCCTGCTCCCATCCTATTTCAGAACAACTCTAAATGGCCATTCCAGCTCTGGAGAAACCCTTGGGATTGATGGAGACTTCAGTTGCAACCACATTGCAAGTGTTTCTTCATCTGCTCAGTCCTACTTTCCTCATTTCCTTACAGTGTCAACTCCTGAGAGCATTCTTCAGTAAACCTTCTGCACACATGTCATCATCTCAAAGTCCATTCTTGTGAAACCCACTCTGACACTTGGGGAGCATGAATATGAGACATACCCAGTGAGAGAATGGTAATCTGGCATACAGATGATCCATTGCTCTGGCTCTCTCTGAGACCAGACATAGGCCTCTGAATCAGGAGTAAGGAGATCAAGAGTTATTGAACATCTGCTAAGATGGTTTCCTATGCCTTCCTTCCCTGTGGTTCTTTTTTTTTTTAATTTATTTTTTATTTTTTATTTTATTTTATTTTTATTTTTTTTATTAGTTTCTGCTTTATAACAAAGTGAATCAGTCATACATATACATCTGTTCCCACATCCCTTCCCTCATGCATCTCCCTCCCTCCCACCCTCCCCATCCCACCCCTCCAGGCGGTCACAAAGCACCGAGCTGATCTCCCTGTGCTCTGCGGCTGCTTCCCACTATCTATCTACCTTACGTTTGGTAGTGTATATATGTCCATGCCTCTCTTTCGCTTTGTCACAGCTTACCCTTCCCCCTCCCCATATCCTCAAGTGCATTCTCAAATAGGTCTGTGTCTTTATTCCCGTTTTACCCCTAGGTTCTTCATGACATTTTTTTTTTAATTCCATATATATGTGTTAGCATATGGTATTTGTCTTTCTCTTTCTGACTTACTTCACTCTGTATGACAGACTCTAGGTCTATCCACCTCATTACAAATAGCTCAGTTTCATTTCTTTTTATGGCTGAGTAATATTCCATTGTATATATGTGCCACATCTTCTGTATCCATTCATCCGATGATGGACACTTAGGTTGTTTCCAGCTCCGGGCTATTGTGAATAGAGCTGCAATGAACATTTTGGTACATGCCTCTTTTTGAATTATGGTTTTCTCAGGGTACATGCCTAGTAGTGGGATTGCTGGGTCATATGGTAGTTCTATTTTTAGTTTTTTAAGGAACCTCCATACTGTTCTCCATAGTGGCTGTACCAATTCACATTCCCACCAGCAGTGCAAGAGTGTTCCCTTTTCTCCACACCCTCTCCAGCATTTATTGTTTCTAGATTTCTTGATGATGGCCATTCTGACTGGTGTGAGATGATGTCTCATTGTAGTTTTGATTGGCATTTCTCTAATGATTAATGATGTTGAGCATTCTTTCATGTGTTTGTTGGCAGTCTGTATATCTTCTTTGGAGAAATGCCTATTTAATACTTCTGCCCAGTTTTGGATTGGGTTGTTTGTTTTTTTGCTATTGAGGTGCATGAGCTGTTTATAAATTTTGGAGATTAATCCTTTGTCAGTTGCTTCATTTGCAAATATTTTCTCCCATTCTGAGGGTTGTCTTTTGGTCTTGTTTATGGTTTCCTTTGCTGTGCAAAAGCTTTGAAGTTTCATTAGGTCCCATTTGTTTATCTTTGTTTTTATTTCCATTTCTCTAGGAGGTGGGTCCAAAAGGATCTTGCTGTGATTTATGTCATAGAGTGTTCTACCTATGTTTTCCTCTAAGAGTTTGATAGTTTCTGGCCTTACATTTAAGTCTTTAATCCATTTTGAGCTTATTTTTGTGTATGGTGTTAGGGAATGATCTAATCTCATACTTTTACATGTCCCTGTCCAGTTTTCCCAGCACCACTTATTGAAGAGGCTGTCCTTTCTCCACTGTACATTCCTGCCTCCTTTATCAAAGATAAGTTGGCCAAATGTGCGTGGGTTTATCTCTGGGCTTTCTATCCTGATCCATTGATCTATCTTTCTGTTTTTATGCCAGTACCACACTGTCTTAATTACTGTAGCTTTGTAGTATAGTCTGAAGTCAGGGAGCCTGATTCCTCCAGCTCCATTTTTCGTTCTCAAGATTGCTTTGGCTATTCGGGGTCTTTTGTGTTTCCAAACAAATTTTGAAATTTTTTGTTCTAGTTCTGTGAAAAATGCCAATGGTAGTTTGATAGGGATTGCATTGAATCTGTAGATTGCTTTAGGTAGTAGAGTCATTTTCACAATATTGATTCTTCCAATCCAGGAGCATGGTATATCTCTCCATCTATTTGTATCATCTTTAATTTCTTTCATCAGTGTCTTATAATTTTCTGCATACAGGTCTTTTGTCTCCTTAGGTAGGTTTATTCCTAGATATTTTATTCTTTTTGTTGCAATGGTAAATGGGAGTGTTTTCTTGATTTCATTTTCAGATTTTTCATCATTAGTGTACAGGAATGCCAGAGATTTCTGTACATTAATTTTGTATCCTGCTACTTTACCAAATTCATTGATTAGCTCTAGTAGTTTTTCGGTAGCATCTTTAGGATTCTCTATGTATAGTATCATGTCATCTGCAAACAGTGACAGCTTTACTTCTTCTTTTCCAATTTGGATTCCTTTTATTTCCTTTTCTTCTCTGATTGCTGTGGCTAAAACTTCCAAAACTATGTTGAATAAGAGTGGTGAGAGTGGGCAGCCTTGTCTTGTTCCTGATCTTAGTGGAAATGGTTTCAGTTTTTCACCATTGAGGACAATGTTGGCTGTGGGTTTGTCATATATGGCCTTTATTATGTTGAGGAAAGTTCCCTCTATGCCTACTTTCTGCAGGGATTTTATTATAAATGGGTGTTGAATTTTGTCAAAAGCTTTCTCTGCATCTATTGAGATGATCATATGGTTTTTCTCCTTCAACTTGTTAATATGGCGCATCACATTGATTGATTTGCGTATATTGAAGAATCCTTGCATTCCTGGAATAAACCCCACTTGATCATGGTGTATGATCCTTTTAATGTGCTCTTGGATTCTGTTTGCTAGTATTTTGTTGAGGATTTTTGCATCTATGTTCATTTGTGATATTGGCCTGTAGTTTTCTTTCTTTGTGACATCCTTGCCTGGTTTTGGTATCAAGGTGATGGTGGCCTCGTAGAATGAGTTTGGGAGTGTTCCTCCCTCTGCTATATTTTGGAAGAGTTTGAGAAGGATGGGTGTTAGCTCTTCTCTAAATGTTTGATAGAATTTGCCTGTGAAGCCATCTGGTCCTGGGCTTTTGTTTGATGGAAGATTTTTAATCACAGTTTCAATTTCAGTGCTTGTGATTGGTCTATTCATATTTTCTATTTCTTCCTGAGTCAGTCTTGGCAGGTTGTGCATTTCTAAGAATGTGTCCATTTCTTCCAGGTTGTCCATTTTATTGGCATAGAGTTGCTTATAGTAATCTCTAATGATCTTTTGTATTTCTGCAGTGTCAGTTGTTACTTCTCCTTTTTCATTTCTAATTCTATTGATTTGAGTCTTCTCCCTTCTTTTCTTGATGGGTCTGGCTAATGGTTTGTCAATTTTGTTTATCTTCTCAAAGAACCAGCTTTTAGTTTGGTTGATTTTTGATATCGTTTCCTTCATTTCTTTTTCATTTATTTATGATCTGATCTTTATGATTTCTTTCCTTCTACTAACTTTGGGGTTTTTTTGTTCTTCTTTCTCTAATTGCTTTAGGTGCACGGTCAGGTTGTTTACTCGAAATGTTTCCTGTTTCTTAAGGTGGGATTGTATTGCTATAAACTTCCCCCTTAGAACTGCTTTTGCTGCGTCCCATAGGTTTTGGGTCGTTGTGTCTCCATTGTCATTTGTTTCTAGGTATTTTTTAATTTCCTCTTTGATTTCTTCAGTGATCACTTCGTTATTGAGTAGTGTATTGTTTAGCCTCCATGTGTTTGTATTTTTTACAGATCTTTTCCTGTAATTGATGTCTAGTCTCATAGCATTGTGGTCGGAAAAGATACTTGATACAATTTCAATTTTCTTAAATTTACCAAGGCTTGATTTGTGACCCAAGATATGATCTATCCTGGAGAATGTTCCATGAGCACTTGAGAAAAATGTGTATTGTGTTGTTTTTGGATGGAATGTCCTATAAATATCAACTAAGTCCATCTTGTTTAATGTATCATTTAAAGATTGTGTTTCCTTATTTATTTTCATTTGGATGATCTGTACATTGGTGAAAGTGGGGTGTTAAAGTCCCCTACTATGATTGTGTTACTGTCGATTTCCCCTTTTATGGCTGTTAGTATTTGCCTTATGTATTGAGGTGCTCCTATGTTGGGTGCATAAATATTTACAATTGTAATATCTTCTTGGATCGATCCCTTTATCGTTATGTAGTGTCCTTCTTTGTCTCTTCTAATAGTCTTTATTTTAAAGTCTCTTTTGTCTGATATAAGAATTGCTACTCCAGCTTTCTTTTGGTTTCCATTTGCATGGAATATCTTTTTCCATCCCCTTACTTTCAATCTCTATGTGTCTCTAGGTCTGAAGTGGGTCTCTTGTAGACAGCATATATATGGGTCTTGTTTTTGTATCCATTCAGCCACTCTGTGTCTTTTGGTGGGAACATTTAGTCCATTTACATTTAAGGTAATTATTGATATGTATGTTCCTATTCCCATTTCCTTAATTGCTTTGGGTTCGTTATTGTAGGTATATTCCTTCTGTTGTATTTCTTGCCTAGAGAAGTTCCTTTAGCATTTGTTGTAAAGCTGGTTTGGTGGTGCTGAACTCTCTCAGCTTTTGCTTGTCTGTAAAGGTTTTAATTTCTCCATCAAATCTGAATGAGGTCCCTGCTGGGTAGAGTAATCTTGGTTGCAGGTTTCTCTCCTTCATCACTTTAATTATGTCCTGCCACTCCCTTCTGGCTTGTAGAGTTTCTGCTGAGAGATCAGCTGTTAACCTGATGGGGATTCCCTTGTGTGTTATTTGTTGTTTTTCCCTTGCTGCTTTTAGTATGATTTCTTTGTGTTTAATTTTTGACAGTTTGATTAATATGTGTCTTGGCGTATTTCTCCTTGGATTTATTCTGTATGGGACTCTCTGTGCCTCCTGGACTTGATTAACTATTTCCTTTCCCATATTAGGGAAGTTTTCAACTATAATCTCTTCAAATATTTTCTCAGTCCCTTTCTTTTTCTCTTCTTCTTCTGGAACCCCTGTAATTCGAATGTTGGTGCATTTTATGTTGTTCCAGAGTTCTCTGAGACTGTCCTCTCTTCTTTTCATTCTTTTTTCTTTATTTTGCTCTGCATCAGTTATTTCCACTATTTTATCTTCCACCTCACTTATCCGTTCTTCTGCCTCAGTTATTCTGCTATTGATCCCATCTAGAGTATTTTTCATTTCATTTATTGTGTTTTTAATCGATGCTTGATTCATCTTTAGTTCTTCTAGGTCCTTGTTAACTGTTTCTTGCATTTTGTCTATTCTATTTCCAAGATTATGGATCTTGGAAATAGAATCTTGGATCAGCTTTACTATCATTATTCTGAATTCTTTTTCAGGTAGACTGCCTATTTCCTCTTCATTTGTTAGGTCTGGTAGGTTTTTATCTTGCTTCTTCACCTGCTGTGTGTTTTTCTGTCTTCTCATTTTGCTTATGTTACTGTGTTTGGGGTCTCCTTTTTGCAGGCTGCAGATTCGTAGTTCCCGTTGTTTTTGGTGTCTGTCCCCAGTGGCTAAGGTTGTTTCAGTAGGTTGTGTAGGCTTCTTTGTGGGGGGGGGGACTAATGCCTGTGTTCTGGTGGTTGAGGCTCGATCTTGTCTTTCTGGTGGACAGGTCCACGTCTGGTGGTGTGTTTTGCGGTGCCTATGGCCTTATTATGTTTTTAGGTAGCCTCTCTGCCAATGGGTTGGGTTGTGTTCCTGCCTTGCTAGTTGCTTGGCATAGGGTGACCAGCACTGTAGCTTGCTGGTCGTTGACTGAAGCTGGGTGCTGGTGTTGAGATGGAGATCTCTGGGAGATTTTCTCTGCTTGATATTATGTGGAGCTGGGAGGTCTCTTGTGGACCCGTGTCCTGAAGTTGGCTCTCCCACTTCAGAGGCACAGCACTGACTCCTGGGGGCAGCACCAAGAGCCTTTCATCCACCCGGCTCAGAATAACAGGGAGAAAAAGTAGAAAGAAAGAATTAGTAGAAGAAAGAAAGAGAGAGGGAAAGAAAGGAAGAAGGGAAGAAAGGAAGGAAGGAAGAAAGAAAGAAAGGAGGGAGGGAGGGAGGAAGGATGGAAAGAAAGAAGGAAAGAAAGGAGGGAGGGAGGGAGGAATGAAAGCAAAAGGAAGTGTGAATGGAAGAAGGGAGGGAGGGAGGGAGGAAGGAAAGAAAGAAAGAAAGACAGGAGGGAGGGAGGGAGGAAGGAAAGAAAAAGAAAGTGGAAAGAAGAAGGGTGGGAGGGAGGGAGGGAGGAAAGAAAAAGAAAGAAGGAAAGGAGGAGCAGAGGGAGGGAGGAAGGGAAGGTAGGAAAAAAGGAAAGAGCAGGTAAAGTAAAATAGAATAAAGTATGAAATATAGTAGCGTTATTAAAATTAAAAAGTAATTATTGAAAAAAAAACGGACCGATAGAACCCTGGGACATATGGTGGAAGCAAAGCTATACAGAGAGAATCTTACACAGAAGATTACACATACACATTCACAAAAAGAGAGCAGGGGGAAATATCAAAAATCTTGCTCTCCAAGTCCACCTCCTCAATTTGGGATAATTCGTTGTAAAAAGAGGAAAAGGGGGGAAAGTCTTAAATCTTGTCCTCAAAGTCCACTTCCTCAATTTGGGATGATTCGCTGTCCATTCATGCACTCCACAGACGCAGGGCACATCAAATGGACCGTGGAGCTTTAATCCGCTGCCTCCGAGGCTGCACAGAGAGATTTCCCTGTCTCTGCTCTCACAGCTCCCGGGTCTCAGCCTTGGACCTGGCCCCGCCTCTGCGCGTAGGTCGCCGGAGGGCGTCCGTTCTTCGCTCAGACAGGACGGGTTTAAAGGAGCCGCTGATTCGGGGGCTCTGGCTCACTCAGGCAGAGGGGAGGGAGGGGCGCGCAGTGTGGGGCGGGCCTGCGGCAGCAGAGGCCGGCATGATGTTGCAGCAGCCCGTGGCGCTCCGTGCGCTTTCCCGGGAAAGCCGTCCCCGGGTCCCGGGACCCCGGCAGTGGCGGGGTGCACAGGCCCCCCGGAAGGCGGGGCGGACAGTGACCCGCGCTCGCACACAGGCCCCGCGGCGGCGGCGGCAGCCCCAGCGTCCCACGCCCGTCTCCGAAGTCCGCGCCTTACCCGCGGCTCGCGCCTGTCTCCGGCGCTTCCCCAAGCAGCCCTCTTAATGCCCTCTCCTCGCGCACCAGGAAACAAAAGGGAAAGAAGTCTCTTGCCTCTTCAGCAGCTCCAGACCCTTTCCCCGGACTCACTCCGGGCTAGCCGTGGTGCACTAACCCCTTCAGGCTCTCTTCCCGCCGCCAGCCCCAGTCCTCTCCCTGTGCTCCGACTGAAAGCCGATACCCGAGCCTCAGCTCCCAGCCCCGCCCACCCCGGCGGCCGAGCAGACAAGCCTCTTGGGCTGGTGTGTGCCTGAGGGCACCGGTCCTCTGTGCCAGAATCTCTCCGCTTTGCCCTCCGCACCCCTGTTGCTGTGCTCTCCTCCGCTACTCCGAAGCTTTCCCCCTCCGCCACCTGCAGTCTCCGCCAGCGGAGGGGCTTGTAGTGTGTAGAAACCTTCCCTCCTTCACGGCTCCCTCCCATTGGTGCAGGTCCCGTCCCTATCCTATTGTCTCTGTTTATTCTTTTTTTCTTTTGCCCTACCCAGGTATGTGGGGAGTTTCTTGCCTTTTGGGGGGTCTGAGGTCTTCTGTGAGCGTTCAGTAGGTGTTCTGTAGGAGTTGTTCCACGTGTAGATGAATTTCTGATGTATCTGTGGGGAGGAAGGTGATCTCCGCGTCTTACTCTTCTGCCATCTTCCTCCGGGCCCCTGTTTTTTCTTTTTAAATTGGAAACCTTTATAATACATGTGTTCCTGAATACATTTCAATCTTAAAGAGGAAGGAAGGAAGGACATGGAGAAAGTACAGAAAGAGAGGCAATAATTAGACCAACCTGCACAGTCGCTTTTGGGGAAAAAAAAAGATAGCTCTAGGTAGCTGAGGTGTTTATCTTTCAGATGTGCCGCAAGATGGAATATTTCTTAACTCTCAGATTCACATTAACTTCCCCAAAGCTTCCATGCTTCCTGACACTTTTTGAATAGTCCACATATTCCAAAAGATTTTCAGACATGGCCATTTCTCCTAAAAGTGATTCCTAGATAAACCTGAAGGTGTGTTAGTGTAATTCTTCAATTAACAGGTTCTCCCAATATGAGACAATCTGCGTCAATAGACCTGACTTTGGAGGGCTCTTATCTGAAGTTATTACAAATTGCCGTTAGCAAATGGGAAACTTAGGTATTGGGGTTGGCTATGTGCACAGGATTAATATTTTTAGTAATAACTTAGTGATGACTACAAATATGAGTGTATTAACATATACCTTTAACATGCTCAAATTTTCATATTATTTCAAGTTACTTCAATACCAAAGGAGTTAGTGAGCATTATGGAGCTGTAACAGGACCCTTTAGATTTATTTATTGGAGGCTTTATTCATCTTCCTGAGAAATACTAAATTTTAAAATTCGTTCATGCTCAGTTTTATTAAATTATTTTCTATGAACCAAGTATCTGCAGGGAACTAAACATCTGACAATCAACTGTTTTTGTGAAATTATTTGCTATAGAGTCAAACTCAGAAGCCCAATCTTGATATTACTCATTTGTCAGTGCTTATCCTTGATTTCACCCCGATTTTCATCAGTATAAGTTCTATAAGTGATCAATTTGCTGTAATTTTCCAATGTTGGACATAATGAGAAATTGTAAGTACTTTTGTTGCATGCTTTAGTGTGGAGAAAAGTATGATTCTTTTATATTTGGCAAAGCAGTATACTCCAACAGTTTCTTAATTTCAGTATATACTGAATCATATTTTGCATTGTTGAAATACATAGTATTCCTTTACTTTATGAAATGCTTGTAGAATCAAACTTTGGTGCATATAATCAGTCTTATGTGCATAAACTCCACATTACTGAATTAAAACCCTGTGCTAAATTGCTGGGCTATCATTAGAACTTCCATTCTTTATTCCCTTTGTGACATGTTACCAGGGAAAATTCATTGCTTTGAATAATAATGAGCTTGAGACAAATTTAGCTTTTGAAAGCTGATTAATGCCTTTCCTGCTATGAACACTTAATATATAAACCATATTTTCTCCCTTTTAGAAGCACATTTTAACGTCCATTTTTCTATGAATTCCTACTTATTAAGTATTAGGATATGCTAATTTACCTTTAAAATGTTAATATAGATCTCAGGATGCAAATGTACTGGAGCTGGTAAAATATGCAACCATATGTTAGATGATTATATAAATATGCCACTGCCTATAATTATTCGAGTTTTATGAGTCAGATGAACTAAAACCATCACGTAGTCTCTGATAGTTTTAGAAGGAATGATTTATCCAGCTTTATATGTTCAGGGTACATACTTTTCAAGATGTAGTGAAAGGTTTTGTGAATGTCTAATGACCTTTAGTGACCTTATCATCACAAGATCCTTGTACACTGCAACGAATGGAAACCAGTCCCATCATTTATGTTTTTGAGATACAAACAATTTAAGGTGAGTTTATGGGCTGCAAGTTCCTAATAACACTTTTTATCTATAAAACGTATGTAAGACTTAACTTATTTTGGGTGAGGTGGCAGGTTTCTAACGATGATGTTATAAGTTAATTTGTTTAAAGCAATTATGTTAACAACAAAGATAATAATTATGGGGTTATTTGCCTCACTGTATAAAATTTACAATATGGGGAGGGTGGGAGGGAGGGAGATGCATGAGGGAAGGGATGTGGGAACAGATGTATATGTATGACTGATTCACTTTGTTATAAAGCAGAAACTCATAAAAACAAAATCATACATAGATGAAGAAAAATTTACAATAATAATAATCTGAAAAATGATTTTATGCCAATAGATCTTAAATCTATTGAGATATGTAACAGTTATGAATGGAGATTTGATGGGTAAGAAAATAAAAGAATGCCTAAGTCACACCTGGCTGAAAATTGCTTATCAATTGTCAAATGACACAAGGAGATCTTGTGAAAAAGCAAGACCCTGGAGTTGGTAGACAGAGTAATTTGGAATCAAGTGGTATCACAGATATGATATAGAGACCTTCCCCTGATTCCTGCTATGTCACAACTCAAAAGCATCAACAACCTTCTAGAATTTCAAGACTGTTAGTGAAAGTACCGTTTGAGCATGAGTTCTTCATAAAAGGTTCTAAAAATAGAACCCCTTGAAGAACTTTATCTGCATTCAAACAAGGTTTTAATAATGCTACACATTTCCTTTGAGCCAAATATTCTATGCACAGCTTCCTATAGTAATTGTAGGCTAAAGATATGTTTTTGTGTGGGTGTGGGTGTATGTGTTTGGGTAGGTATATGTTTTTGTGAGATTAAGAGAATACACAGAACAATGGGTGGATCCTTTGCATTTTCCAAAAAATGTCCTACTTTACCTTCCCACTCTTCATCTTCCTAGTTAAAATTCTATACTTTTTTTCAGGCTAAGTTTAAATTTTATGTGTATGATCCTATTTCTGATCAACTGAGCTAAAAGCAAACTTCTCCCTGAAGTTTTAGAACATTTGCCACCACAGGGGGCTGGTACTAGATCCCTGGACATTTTTGTATAAATGAGAAAGACTCACTCAATTTGGGCAGACAGTCCCACAGGTGCACAGCTGGGTGAGCTGACTCTGATTCTAAGTGAATTAGAAAAAAGTACTTCTTAATCCTATCACATGTAACTCCTTGCCGGGATGCATTTTTCCTAGTGAATGGAGATTCACTAGACTTCAGTTCTCTCTTCTGTCACTGTCTATCTGGATGACCTTGGATATGCTAGTTTACCTCTCTAAATTTAGTTTCCTTCCTGGTAAAACAAGCATAATAATATGGAGTTCATAGTGTTGGTAAGAATATGACATGAGATAATGAGTGTAAACTGTCTAGCAAGTTATTTGGCATAGAAACCCTAATCAGTAAGTTGTACCGACCTTTACAAATATTGTGTTTTGTGCCACCATCCTTAGTCTCAGGACTAGTCTATTTTCTCCTTGAATTAAAGTTTCTGCTATAGAAATTAAATGTATTTGTAGACACAAGTACATTTTTGTTTTTTTTTCCTGAAATGTTTTCCGATGATCATTATCAAGTCCGTACCCCTTAAATAAATATTAACAAGACGGCATTCCTTGAAGCATGATGTCATTTTCTTCTGCTGTTGACATTAGCTAGACACAGACTGACATACAAACCTAGAGAGAGGAAAATAAATATGAGGAAGGTAAAAGTCCTAGTCATACCCTGACCTTGATTTAAAGTCATGATGGATTTTGAGAAAGACATTTGTTAGTATGATCAACCATTTCCATTCAACTAATGAGAACCCTTTCCATGTTTTGAAAGGCAATTTTTGAAAAAATAGCAGATTACTGACCACAAACCACTTAGTTATGTGGAGAAAAAAAAGTGATAGAGATAATTCTCCACACAAAACCAAAGAAAAAGTTCTTAGCCTTGACCCAAGGAGATTGCCTTCAAGGCAAAGAGGTAATTTATTTTTCCAACCTATGTGCATTCAAATTCTTGTCTTCTCTAGCAATATCACGGCAGGTTATATTCAGTGGACCAGATTCTTATCAGTTTTTTAACCTCTCCAGAGCACTTTGTAACTGCATGTATAGGCTTTGAGTGAGCTTTTCCCATTTCATAATTGGGCTCTTCATGCTGAGAAACTTCTGGGGCATCACCAGAGGTTTACAGCCAGGGAAATGTGAACGTAGGAAGGAATTGAGCCAAAGGAAGATTTCTGCTAAACATTCATGTATTTGCATTTGGAGACTACTAGTGACTTCAATATTTTGGCTACGTTTATATTTTCAAAACATCAAAGGCTCTACGTGAAAAAGAAATGTTCAGACAAAATTGAAATGTCAGGGAAAAGTGGCAAATATTTAAATGTTTACAGATATTTAGATGCTTTCAAATTTAGTAAGCTGCTTATTATACGATTGGAGACTGTGGATGAGAAAACATGCAATGGGAGCTTTGTTTGATTCCTCAATCCTGGTGTTTTACCTGCATTATGCATATGGTAGGAAAAAACATGCAATGAAAGTATTTAATCAGATATATGGAATTATTTAATTTTAGTTTTATTATTAGTTATTACTTTATTATTTATTGTTATTTTGTTACTTCAGACAAGATTTCCAGGAAGGTGGTAAAAGAGCTAAAGTTTGTGAGAAGAACTCTTTCCAAATAGAACCACTCTGTTTTATAAAACTTACCAACAGTTGAATATCAATAAACTTGATACTTAACCACTTTAAGTTCTTCATGTTCTTCCTGACTCTTTCAGTTGTTTCAGAGAAGTCAGAAGTTTGAATTACCACTCCATTTTCATCAATTGAGTCTTAATACACCATGTTCAGTGTGTATGATTCAATGCATTTTCAAAACTGAAAAATAAAATATGACTTTAGGCTATAAATATACCCCCCTTTATTTCTATATATGAGAAAATACTAAGAAAGGGGTTTAAACATCAAATATGGAAAATCTCTTTCCAGTGAAATGAAATATTTCAGCTTTCCCAAATTTTTTGATTAATCCAAGTTAAGGTAACAGCCTAGCTTAGATCATAAGTTCAGTTGTAGCATTTTAAAGTTTTCTGAAAAAAATTAAAACTGAAAATGACATTCCATTATGGGTTAAATTGTATAGAATGTTTTAAAATTTTTAGTGTTTTGCAAAGATTTTTCACGTACATTTTTAATATAATTTTTATTATAATTCTGATGAGTAAGGCTGGTATGGCTTAATATTTGCTTTTGTCAAATATTTTAATCAAATTAAGTGTCATAATTCTTTTTTTTTTTGACCTGACGGTCACTGCTCTGGCTACTGCATGTCTACTCAAATAGCATGGATTAAAAGAAATGCTGAGATACAATCATTCTATTGTCATCCTTCTGTTACTTTGATTTGGTTCCTTTTGCATTTACTTGTAACTATTTCTGAAATGTGACCAGCACTCAGTAGGTGGAGCTAATGAGACACAAAATATTGAATTGTCAACTCCTATTGCCCATGAAGATACATTATAGTTTAGTAATAAGAATTTAGGGGGTAAAGACATGCTAGTCATCCTGTCTCTTATTTGAGGAGTGCTGATGCCACATCCAATGATTTTCGAGATTTATTCAATTCTTACTTTATACTGAATTTGAAGATTAAATTTATTCTTTCATGTTTACTTCATAATATTTGAAAAAAATAAAGCACCTTCTACTGAGAGCTAAGTCAAGTTGTTTGCCTGTATGAACTACTTTCCAGTCATATGCTGCAAGAGGGGAAAATGTTGAATCACATTGTGGTGATTCCTTTAAGCACAAAATTCAGAATTCAAATGAAATTCTTGGGAGCTACTAACTCCTAAGAAACTATAATCCTACCTATTTTTGAAAGACATGAGGTCACCATGAGGTTTGTGTAAACTGTCTCATAGATAAAATAGTCCTTTTTCTGCTAATGGCATCTTATCTTCATTTGCCTATATGGGTTCCATCCTTTTCCTCTTCCCCATTTTTGATTTTTTTTGTCTCAAATTATCCCTTTTCTTGTTGTGAGTTTGTTACCAAATTGAAGTAGTTATAGTACTTTCACTGCTTTTTTACCTTTAACCTTTGTGCTACAATTAAGATTTTAACAACCTATTCCAATAAAGTTGCATTTTTCCTGTATATCTATTTATCATCTTACTCAAAGTCTTGTGTGCTTTTCCCCTTTTCGTTTCAGATAGAAGAGCTTCTTTCATTATTTCCTATAAGGCAAGTCTGGTGTTGATGAACTCCCTCAGCTTTTGTTTGTCTAGGAAATCCTTTATTTCTCCTTCATATCTTAAGTATAATTTTGCATGTGGAGTATTCCTGGCTGAGAGTTTTTATCTTTCAATACTTTCAATACTTTGAGTGTGTCATTCCACTCTCTCCTGGCCTGTAGAGTTTCTGCTGAAAAAATCTGCTGATAGCCTAATGGAGGTTCCTCTGTAGATTACCATTCTTTTCACCTTGGCTGCTTTTAAAATTCTTTCTTTGTCACTAACTTTTGACAGCTTTAATATAATGTGTCTTGGAGAAGACCTTTTTGCTTTTAGGTAATTTGATGTTCTCTTAGTTCCATGGACTTGTATATTCATTTCCTTCCCCAGGTTTGGGAAGTTCTCTGATTTTATATCTTTACATAAACTCTCTGCTCTCTTCTCCCTCTTTTCTCCTTCTGGGATACCCATTATTCTAACATTGCCCTTCCTAATGGAGTCAGATAACTGTCATAGAATTTCTTCATTTTTTAACATCTTAATTGTGTCTCCTCTTCTACTTGTGTCATTTCTATATTTCTATCTTTGAGCTTGCTAATACTCTCTATCATATGGTCTTCTCTATTTCCAGTGCTTTCTAATGTGTTCTTCATCTCATTTATTGAGTTCTTCAACTCCAGAATTTCTGTTTGGTTTGTTTTTAGACTTTCAATCTCTTTGATAAAGTATTCCTTCTGTTCATTAATTTTATTCCTGAATAAATTATTTTATTTTATTATATCTTGAATTCTTTATCAGTTAGATCATAATATTCCATGACTTTAATTTTGGTTTCCGGAGAATTTTCTTTTTCGTGTGTCTGTGATATCACATTACCATGGTTCTTCATGGTGCTTAATGATTGGTTTCTCTGCTGGGGGCAGAAGGAGTCTTGTGTTCATTGTTGCACCCACACAGAGAGGAGATTTTGTCATGCAGAGTTAGCAGTGTGGGGGATAGAAAAAGAGGATCAAGTCTCAAATGTCAGACTTTGGATGTTTTCACTTAGATTTAGTAGATAATATTGAATAATATTTCTTCAGTTGCTGTATGTACTTTGGACAATTTCTAGAGACATTAAATGATTATTTTTGTTTACTTATAATTTTCACCAATTATGGTTGTTTCACTAGGGAGAATGTATGTGGACTCTTTGCACTGCCATTCTAGACATTGTCCTCCCATCCTGGGCTACTTCTGCTTCTATTTATAGTAATGTATCTAACAGCTCTTTTTGATTCAGAGTGCAAGCTCCTTCCTACCAGTTTGTTCATTCACATTTTCTTAACATTTCTTCCCTTTGGAAGAAATTTAGTTAAAGCTTCTTTACCAGACTAAGAAGCTTACTCTCATTTGCCTTCTCCCTAGAATAAGATATCATGGGGCACCATACTCTTGCAAGAAGGTTTTATCCTCTGAATGTCTCTTTGCATTAAAGGTGAATTCTGTTTGTGTTGATTTACCTATGTCTAGTCTCATTTCCCCTGATGGTCTCTTTGACCTGGTAGTCCAGTTTTGTTTTATCTACCATATATGTTGTATCCATTGTACTGTAACTGCCTGAGTGAAATTAGGAAACACATTTGCACAGAAAATTTTTCCATTTCTCAAGACAAACTCATGTGGGAGTGGTTACCCCTAAATATACCTTTATATACCCAATATACCTATGTGGGTCTCCCATAGGCCACCTTCATTGCAAGTAATGTGATCTCCAGTATCTGAGCCCAGTTAGGTTCCCCATGGATTCATCTGCTTTAATAATCTCAGATCTGGTACATATTTTGTCAGATTTATAGCTAAGTATTTTATTTTGGTGGGTGCTAGTGTAAATGGTACTGTGTTTTTAATTTCAAATTCCACTTGCTTATTGCTGGTATATAAGAAAGCAATCGACTTTTATAAATTAACCTTATATTCTGCAACCTTGCTGTAATTGCTTATTAGTTACAGGAGCTCTTTTTTTTGTTGTTGTTGATTTTTTTTTTTTGGATTTTCTACATAGAAAATCATGTCATTCCCTAACAAAGAGTGTTTTATTTCTTACTTCCTTATCAATATACATTTCATTTCATTTTCTTCCCTATTGCAGTCCTAGAACTTGCAGTACAATGTTGGATAAAAGTGGATAAAAAAAATTTTATCTTTTAACCAAGAATTAGCCAGATGTTTTTTCCTAATGTAAAAAGTGTTATTTGGCTAACTTCAGAACTGTGCCACTCCTGAGAGGTTTATATTAGACTCAAATGGTGTTAATTTGGAGAGTTATTTTGTTCTTAGGGACATTCTATTTAAAACAATGTATCAGATATATATTGAGAATACACTTAAGGGTGGCATTGCTCAGTCATAGACATGCATATGTTCATCCTTAATAGGTATTGTCAAGCAAGTTTCCAAAAGAAAAAAACTTGGAATTCACTTTGAAAAATTGTTAATTTCTGCTCAAGTTTAACATAATCATTGCTACCTAGCAAATCCACCTCTGGAATTCCAATGTGCACCAGAAGACAGGCACATGGATATTTACAGAAACATTATTCAAGTTACCTAAAGCTATAAAGAATCCAAATGTCAATCAACATTAGAAGGGATACCTGAACAGTGGTATATTTATACTGGAATAGTATACAGCAATGAAAAATACTACACACAAAAATGTGGGTGGATCTCACAGCTATAATGTTGAGTAAAAGAAGCTGGACACAAGATTAAACATTTTATAATTTCATTTATATGATGCTCAAAAGCAGGCAAACTAACTTTAGATGATAAAAGGCAGAATGAATAGTGGTGACATTAGGAGATAGTGGTTAGATTGTAGATTCTGAATGGTGGTTAGACTGAACTTACATTTAAGAATTGTGTACCTTATGCATGCTATATTTCAATAAACTGTAAGTTAGAAAATAATATGTCAGCAGTAAGAAAGTTTCTATATTTGGGGTGAGAAAAGTAGATCAAGGAAGAAAAGTAGGGAGGGAATTCCATTCACTTACTTCCTCTTTTGTCACTCCTTTTCTTTCCTAAATTCAGTGCGAGAGCCTCAGGGACTCATCAGCTCAACCCCCAAATCTTCAGAGGTTCACAGACTTCTGTCTGGGGCGTCTCCTACTCGGAGGTGGGTAAGAATAGATCTATATAGGGAGGCAGTGTGCGAGAGAGGACTCAGAGCCCCTCCAATCCCACACAATACAGCAGGAACTGCAGAAACAAGAGCAAAGCTGTGGGACCAGCAAAGTGCCAGCCGCCCCACGCTAGTTCCTAGCATTTCAGCGGCGGTTCGCTGGACAGCGACAGGATGACTTCCTCCCCTCCCCGAGAAAGGTCTGGCAGGTATTTTAATTAATTCCAGAGGGATAAATCTTTGTTCACAAAAAGGCTGTTCTCCGCTACCTATAAGCGAGAACAAACCATTGAGGACTGGAACAAAGACTCAACTTCTTCTTCTTCTTCTTTTTTTTTTTTTTTTTTTTTTAATTCGGAGCCAGCAGGAGCCAATGGGCGTGCCCCTTCTAAAAGTGAAGGGCTGGAGCCTGTGGCCAGTCTTCTCACCCGGCCCGGTCCTCCTCCGGACAAGGCGGTGTGACGAGATCCCCGCGGGAGGTAAAGTTGGCAAGAGGGAAATCCATTAAGCACAAGAGTGCGTTGCACTTTTCAGGGCACCTGGGTGCATGAAAACTCCAGCGGACTCTCATGGGAAAGAGACCATGCCCCCCGAGTCTCCTTCCAACCTCTCCCGGACCGCGGGCATGAATCAGAGCGGTTTCGTTCCAGAGGTCTCGGAAAGGGATTTCCTACCCGCCCAGGGCGGGACCACTGCGGAGTTCGTGATCCGCTGTGTGATACCGTCCCTCTACCTGCCCATCATCACAGTGGGCTTGCTGGGCAACATCATGCCGGTGAATATCTTCATCACCAACAGCGCCCTGAGGAGCGTCCCCAGCATCTTTATCTGGCCGTTGGGGACGTGCTGCTGCTGATCACGTGCTTCCCTGTGGATGCTTCCTGCAACTTTAAAAAAAAAAATTTTAACATCGCTATTGGAGTATAATTGCTTTATAATGGTGTGTTAGTTTCTGCTTTATAACAAAGTGAATCAGTTATACATATACATATGTTCCCATATCTCTTCCCTCTGCGTCTCCCTCCCTCCCACCCTCCCTACCCCACCCCTCTAGGTGGACACAAAGCACCGAGCTGATCTCCCTGTGCTATGCGGCTGCTTCCCACTAGCTATCTATTTTACATTTGGTAGTGTATATATGTCCATGCCACTCTCTCACTTTTTCCCAGCTTACCCTTCCCCCTCCCCATATCCTCAAGCCCATTCTCTGGTAGGTCTGTGTCTTTATTCCCGTCTTACCCTTAGGTTCTTCATGACTTTTTTTTTTTCTCCTTAGATTCCATATATATGTGTTAGCATACGGTAACAAATCCCGCTACTTCTTTGACGAGTGGATGTTCGGGAAGGTGGGCTGCAAACTCATCCTGGTGATGCAACTCACCTCCGTGGGGGTGTCCGTGTTCACTCTCACTGCCCTCAGCGCAGACAGGTAAGGGCATAGGTAACAGTGGGTGGCCTAGAAAAGCAGTGGAGAGGGGCAGGGAGTGTACCTGGGGAGAGGAGGGAGAAAGGAAGGGCTGGGAGGAGGAGGGGAGAAGGAGAGAGACAGTATCTGGGAATTAGAGTAAAAGGAGTTAAAATTCACTGAGGTGACGCTTGAAAAAAATATAAGAAAATCATTATTTTAAAAATAATTAAAATTGCATTTGTTTAAAAGTAGTTTTAAAATTGCATAGCCTAGCCTTCCTCTGCCCTCCACACACTCTAGGAATCTTTATTATTCATTTCACAGAAAAGCTATAGAATGAATGTGCAACAATCTTGTAGAGACTCAGCCACTCAGTGCATTGCGTCACTGCTCTGCCCGTCGCACTGTTCCACATTACCACATCTCAGACAAGTCTCTCATTTAACCATTTATGCTGGTTCTATTTGCCTACTTCTCTGTGGAAATAAGGCTCTTCTAAGATATACCTTTTAGTCTTTTGCCTGTAGTGATGCATTTAAGTAGTGACATCTGTTCTGGCTGAGCCATGAGATCAGAGAGTGAAGTTCAACACTTTCCTTATTGTTAGTTGTCACAAGCAGTACACTTCCCATTTGTGTATTTCAAAACCCCAAATAACAATTTACTCTGGTCCTTCCAATTACTGATTGCTCAGGAGGGTTTGACCAATTTCCAAGGTCTTTAATAATTTTAATTGCATTTTTTATTTGCTAATTCTTAACAAGTTCTTAGTTAAAAGTTTTTAGTTAGTCCTTATTTGTTTATTAATTGCGTTTTTGGAAAAACTGATGCTGACATGAAGTGTAGAGGATTTTCTTCTGGAAAGAGTTTATCCAATGTTTAGTACAAGATAAATAGCAATATGCTATACTTGTATATTTTCAGTGCATTATTATTTTTACTTTTGAATCAATGTATAGGTTTAAACAATATTTTATGTAACCATTAGATTATCTTCAGCTCTTTGGAGAACCCCACCTACATCCCAAATGTACTGACAACCTGACATTTGGAAAATTCATTTATTTTCTACACAAAAGGACACAAGTCTTCATTAAATTTCCCTTTTTATTGCTTGCTGTTATTTTCTGTTCTTTTATCCTTATTTATTTCCATTTGACCAAGGTTATTTTCAGTTTCAATCCATGCTCTAAAGTGATGACCTGGCTTCATACTGCTAGCTTCAAACTTAATGAGCTGTTTCTTAACTCATTGTTTTAATTATTGATACAAAATATTAAATGTCATTAGAACCATAGCCTACTCCTCATGAACACTACTTATTTATTAAGGTTCTGGGCAGTAGTTTCTATTTTCAGTTATTCATAGGTCTTCATGGGGAGCAAAAATAAACACTAAACTTTTATTTCTTCCTAGCACTTCCCTTGATTCATCTATTTGTCATTAAGTTTTTATTTTTTTCTTATAAAGATTTTCATTAAGAATATTTTTTCAACTTCCAATGTAGACCTTCTTCTCTACTTTCTTTTATTATTTGTGGAGATTTGGAGGAACTTTTTGAAAATTAAAACTTTAATGATTGTGATTTAATTCAAACTAATTTTTGGAAAAGGACCACATTTTCAGAGAGAACCAAACATAAAACATCTCATTAGGAATCAGTTTTGGATTATGAAAGCACAACCTAGAGTTGATTATAGACATTTATATAGATTTTGTGAAAATTCAGTTTTTAGAGATAACTTAAAAAATATGAAATGTAATCTGCTAGCTTAGTTTCTCCACCATAAAAACGTCTTTCCTGTTAAAAATACTATTGACTTTAAAAGGACAAGGAGGTCAAATGTCTAAAAATAGATAGGTTAGATAAAGCATTTGATTCTTCAGTTGCTTTGATTCTTCATATTCTCTGCAATGTGCTATCGTTGAAAAAAATATAGAATCTGTAGTCACAAGATGTAGGTGTGAATCCTGAGTCATCAGCTCACTGGCTCTGTGATCATTTGAACATCATTTAATCCCTTAGTTTTGATGAGTTTTTCTGCAAAATGGGTACACTAATCAGTTGTACTGAACAGAATTATTTTATCAAATGAAACAATTCATATGAAAGCATTTTAAAACTGTGGGTTGTTGTGTAACTACTTCTACTGTATTACATATGAGTCAGATGACAAATGACTCATTAATTCAAATCAATATTTACTCACAGATGCAATTAATTATCAGGATACAGGCACTGAGGTGGAAAGCAAATGAGCTTATTGTAAAATTATAAAGATGATCTCTCTGCCTTCTATAGCCTTCCTTCAATTTTTTTAAATTTATGTATATATATTTTATTACTTTCTGCTTTATAACAAAGTGAATCAGTTATACATATACATCTGTTCTCATATCACTTCCCTCTTGCGTCACCCTCCCTCCCACCCTCCCCATCCCACCCCTCCAGGCGGTCACAAAGCACTGAGCTGATCTCCCTGTGTTCTGCGGCTGCTTCCCACTATCTATCTACCTTACGTTTGGTAGTGTATATATGTCCATGCCCCTCTCTCGCTTTGTCACAGCTTACCCTTCCCCCTCCCCATATCCTCAAGTCCGTTCTCAAGTAGGTCTGTGTCTTTATTCCCGTTTTACCCCTAGGTTCTTCATGACATTTTTTTTCCTTAAATTCCATATATATGTGTTAGCATACGGTATTTGTCTTTCTCTTTCTGACTTACTTCACTCTGTATGACAGACTCTAGTTCTATCCACCTCATTACAAATAGCTCAATTTCGTTTCTTTTTATGGCTGAGTAATATTCCATTGTATATATGTGCCACATCATCTTTATCCATTCATCCGATGATGGACACTTAGGTTGTTTCCATCTCTGGGCTATTGTGAATAGAGCTGCAATGAACATTTTGGTACATGTCTCTTTTTGAATTAAGGTTTTCTCAGGTTATATGTCTAGTAGTGGGATTGCTGGGTCATATGGTAGTTCTATTTTTAGTTTTTTAAGGAAACTCCATACTGTTCTCCATAGTCGTTGTACCAATTCACATTCCCACCAGCAGTGCAAGAGTGTTCCCCTTTCTTCACACCCTATCCAGCAATTATTTTTTCTAGATTTTTTGATGATGGCCATTCTGACTGGTGTGAGATGATATCTCATTGTAGTTTTGATTTTCATTTCTCTAATCATTAATGATGTTGAGCATTCTTTTACGTGTTTGTTGGCAGTCTGTATATCTTCTTTGGAGAAATGTCTATTTAGGTCTTCTGACCAGTTTTGGATTGGATTGTTTGTTTTTTCGCTATTGAGCTGCATGAGCTGCTTATAAATTTTGGAGATTAATCCTTTGTCAGTTGCTTCATTTGCAAATATTTTCTCCCATTCTGAGGGTTGTCTTTTGGTCTTGTTTATGGTTTCCTTTGCTGTGCAAAAGCTTTGAAGTTTCATTAGGTCCCATTTGTTTATTTTTGTTTTTATTTCCATTTCTCTAGGAGGTGGGTCAAAAAGGATCTTGCTGTGATTTATGTCATAGAGTGTTCTGCGTATGTTTTCCTCTAAGAGTTTGATAGTTTCTGGCCTTACATTTAGGTCTTTAATCCATTTTGAGCTTATTTTTGTGTATGGTGTTAGGGAGTGATCTAATCTCATACTTTTAGAGGTCCCTGTCCAGTTTTCCCAGCACCACTTATTGAAGAGGCTGTCCTTTCTCCACTGTACATTCCAGCCCCCTTTATCAAAGAAAAGTTGACTATATGTGCGAGGGTTTATCTCTGGGCTTTCTATCCTGTTCCACTGATCTATCTTTCTGTTTTTGTGCCAGTACCACACTGTCTTGATTACTGTAACTTTGTAGTATAGTCTGAAGTCAGGGAGCCTGATTCCTCCAGCTCCGTTTTTTGTTCTCAAGATTGCTTTGGCTATCCGGGGTCTTTTGTTTTTCCAAACAAATTTTGAAATTTTTTGTTCTAGTTCTGTGAAAAATGCCAGTGGTAGTTTGATAGGGATTACATTGCATCTGTAGATTGCTTTGGGTAGTAGAGTCATTTTCACAATATTGATTCTCCCAATCCAGAAGCATGGTATATCTCTCCATCTATTTGTATCATCTTTAATTTCTTTCATCAGTGTCTTATACTTTTCTGCATACAGGTCTTTTGTCTCCTTAGGTAGGTTTATTCCTAGATATTTTATTCTTTTTGTTGCAATGGTAAATGGGAGTGTTTTCTTGATTTCATTTTCAGATTTTTCATCATTAGTGTACAGGAATGCCAGAGATTTCTGTACATGAATTTTGTATCCTGCTACTTTACCAAATTCATTGATTAGCTCTAGTAGTTTTTCAGTAGCATCTTTAGGATTCTCTATGTATAGTATCATGTCATCTGCAAACAGTGACAGCTTTACTTCTTCTTTTCCAATTTGGATTCCTTTTATTTCCTTTTCTTCTCTGATTGCTGTGGCTAAAACTTCCAAAACTATGTTGAATAAGAGTGGTGAGAGTGGGCAGCCTTGTCTTGTTCCTGATCTTAGTGGAAATGGTTTCAGTTTTTCACCATTAAGGACAATGTTGGCTGTGGGTTTGTCATATATGGCCTTTATTATGTTGAGGACAGTTCCCTCTATGCCTACTTTCTGCAGGGATTTTATCATAAATGGGTGTTGAATTTTGTCGAAAGCTTTCTCTGCATCTATTGAGATGATCATATGGTTTTTCTCCTTCAACTTGTTAATATGGTGTATCACATTGATTGATTTGCATATATTGAAGAATCCTTGCATTCCTGGAATAAACCGTACTTGATCATGGTGTATGATCCTTTTAATGTGCTCTTGGATTCTGTTTGCTAGTATTTTGTTGAGGAGTTTTGCATTTATGTTCATCAGTGATATTGGCCTATAGTTTTCTTTCTTTGTGACATCCAGGCCTGATTTTGGTATCAAGGTGATGGTGGCCTCGTAGAATGAGTTTGGGAGTGTTCCTCCCTCTGCTATGTTTTGGAAGAGTTTGAGAAGGATAGGTGTTAGCTATTCTCTTAAATGTTTGATAGAATTCGCCTGTGAAGCCATCTGGTCCTGGGCTTTTGTTTGTTGGAAGATTTTTAATCACAGTTTCAATATCAGTGCTTGTGATTGGTCTATTCATATTTTCTATTTCTTCCTGAGTCAGTCTTGGCAGGTTGTGCGTTTCTAAGAATGTGTCCATTTCTTCTAGGTTGTCCATTTTATTGGCATAGAGTTGCTTATAGTAATCTCTCATGATCTTTTGTATTTCTGCAGTGTCAGTTGTTACTTCTCCTTTTTCATTTCTAATTCTATTGATTTGAGTCTTCTCCCTTTTTTTCTGGATGAGTCTGGCTAATGGTTTATCAATTTTGTTTATCTTCTCAAAGAACCAGCTTTTAGTTTCATTGATCTTTGCTATCGTTTCCTTCATTTCTTTTTCATTTATTTATGATCTGATCTTTATGATTTCTTTCCTTCTGGTAACTTTGGGGGATTTTTGTTCTTCTTTCTCTAATTGCTTTAGGTGCAGGGTCAGGTTGTTTGCTCGAGATGTTTCCTGTGTCTTAAGGTGAGATTGTACTGCTATAAACTTCCCCCTTAGAACTGCTTTTGCTGCGTCCCATAGGTTTTGGGTCGTCGTGTCTCCAATGTCATTTGTTTCCAGTTTTTTTTTAATTTCCTCTTTGATTTCTTCAGTGATCACTTCGTTATTAAGTAGTGTACTGTTTAGCCTCCATATGTTTGTATTTTTTACAGATCTTTTCCTGTAATTGATGTCTAGTCTCATAGCATTGTGGACGGAAAAGATACTTGATACAATTTCAATTTTCTTAAATTTACCAAGGCTTGATTTGTGACCCAAGATATGATCTATCCTGGAGAATGTTCCATGAGCACTTGAGAAAAATGTGTATTCTGTTGTTTTTGGATGGAATGTCCTATAAATATCAATTAAGTCCATCTTGTTTAATGTATCATTTACAGCTTGTGTTTCCTTATTATTTTCATTTTGGATGATCTGTCCATTGGTGAAAGTGGGGTGTTGAAGTCCCCTACTATGAGTGTGTTACTGTCGATTTCCCCTTTTATGGCTGTTAGTATTTGCCTTATGTATTGAGGTGCTCCTAAGTTGGGTGCATAAATATTTACAATTGTTATATCTTCTTCTTGGATCGATCCCTTTATCGTTATGTAGTGTCCTTCTTTGTCTCTTCTAATAGTCTTTATTTTAAAGTCTCTTTTGTCTGATATAAGAATTGCTACTCCAGCTTTCTTTTGATTTCCATTTGCATGGAATATCTTTTTCCATCCCCTTACTTTCAATCTGTATGTGTCTCTAGGTCTGAAGTGGGTCTGTTGTAGACAGCATATATATGGGTCTTGTTTTTGTATCCATTCAGCCAATCTGTGTCTTTTGGTGGGAGCATTTAGTCCATTTACATTTAAGGTAATTATCGATATGTATGTTCCTATTCCCATTTCCTTAATTGTTTTGGGTTTGTTATTGTAGGTCTTTTCCTTCTCTTGTGTTTCTTGCCTAGAAAAGTTCCTTTAGTATTTGTTGTAAAGCTGGTTTGGTGGTGCTGAACTCTCTGAACTTATGCATGTCTGTAAAGATTTTAATTTCTCCATCAAATCTGAATGAGGTCCCTGCTGTGTAGAGTAATCTGGTTGTAGGTTTTTCTCCTTCATCACTTTAAATATGTCCTGCCACTCCCTTCTGGCTTGTAGAGTTTCTGCTGAGAGATCAGCTATTAACCTGATGGGGATTCCCTTGTGTGTTATTTGTTGTTTTTCCCTTGCTGCTTTTAATATGTTTTCTTTGTGTTTAATTTTTGACAGTTTGATTAATATGTGCTTGGCGTATTTCTCCTTGGATTTATTCTGTATGGGACTCTCTGTGCCTCCTGGACTTGATTAACTATTTCCTTTCCCATATTAGGGAAGTTTTCAACTATAATCTCTTCAAATATTTTCTCAGTCCCTTTCTTTTTCTCTTCTTCTTCTGGAACCCCTATAATTCGAATGTTGGTGCATTTAATGTTGTCCCAGAGGTCTCTGAGACTGTCCTCTCTTCTTTTGAATCTTTTTTCTTTATTCTGCTCTGCAGCAGTTATTTCCACTATTTTATCTTCCACGTCACTCATCCGTTCTTCTGCCTCAGTTATTCTGCTATTGATCCCATCTAGAGTATTTTTCATTTCATTTATTGTGTTTTTAATCGTTGCTTGATTTATCTTTAGTTCTTCTAGTTCCTTGTAAACTGTTTCTTGCATTTTGTCTATTCTCTTTCCAAGATTTTGGATCAGCTTTACTATCATTATTCTGAATTCTTTTTCAGGTAGACTGCCTATTTCCTCTTCATTTATTAGTTCTGGTGGGTTTTTATCTTTCTCCTTCACCTGCTGTGTGTTTTTCTGTCTTCTCATTTTGCTTATGTTTCTTTGTTTGGGGTCTCCTTTTTGCAGGCTGCATGTTAGTAGTTCCCGTTGTTTTCGGTCTCTGTCCCCAGTGGCTAAGTTTGTTTCAGTGGGTTGTGTAGGTTTCCTGGTGGAGGGGACTTGTGCCTGTGTTCGGGTGGATGAGCTCAATCTTGTCTTTCTGGTGGACAGGTCCACATCTGGTGGTGTGTTTTGGGGTGTCTGTGCCCTTATTATGTTTTTAGGCAGTCTCTCTGCTAATGGGTGGGGTTGTGTTCTTGTCTTGCTAGTTCCTTGTCATAGGGTTTCCAGCACTGTAGCTTGCTGGTCGTTGACTGAAGCTGGGTGCTGGTGTTGAGATGGAGATCTCTGGGAGATTTTCACCGTTTGACATTATGTGGAGCTGGGAGGTCTCTTGTGAACTAGTGTCCTGAAGCTGGCTCTCCCACCTGAGAGGCACAGCACTGACTCCTGGCTGCAGCACCAAGAGCCTTTCATCCACCCGGCTCAGAATAAAAGTGAGAAAAAGTAGAAAGAAAGAATTAGTAGAAGAATGAAAGAAAGAAAGAGAGAAAGAAATAAAGAAAGAAAGAAAGAAAGAAAGGAGGGAGGGAGGGAGGGAGGAAAGAAAGAAAGAAAGAAAGAAAGAAAGAAAGAAAGAAAGAAGGGAAGGAGGGAGGGAGGAAGGAAAGAAAGAAAGAAAGAAAGGAGGGTGGGAGGGAGGAAGGAGGGAAGGTAGGAAAAAGAGAAAGAAGATAAAGTAAAATAGAATAAAGTATGATAACATATAATAGTGTTATTAAAATAAAAAATAATTATTAAAAAAATTAAAAATTAAAAACAAAACAAAAGAAACAAATAAAAAAAATGGACGGATAGAACCCTGGGACAAATGGTGGAAGCAAAGCTATATAGACAAAATCTCATATAGAAGTATACACATACACTTTCACAAAAAGAGAACAAGGGGAAAAAATCGTAAATCTTGTTCTCAAAGTCCACCTCCTCAATTTGGGATGATTCGTTGTCTATTCAGGTATTCCACAGATGCAGGGTACGTCAAGTTGATTGTGGAGATTTAATCCGCTGCTCCTGAGGCTGCTGGGAGAGATTTCCCTTTCTCTTCCTTGTTCTCACAGCTCCCGGGGTTCAGCTGGGGATTTGGCCCCGCCTCTGCATGTACGTCACCTGAGGGCGTCTGTTCTTCGCTCAGACAGGACGGGGTTAAAGGAGCCGCTGATTTCGGGCCTCTGGCTCACTCAGGCCGGGGGGAGGGAGGGGCACGGATGTGGGGCGAGCCTCTGGCGGCAGAGGCCGGCATGACGTTGCACTGGCCTGAGGCCCAATGTGTTCTCCCGGGTAAGTTGTCCCTAGATCACGGGACCCCGGCAGTGGTGGGCTGCACAGGCTCCCGGGAGGGGCGGCGTGGATAGTGACCTGTGCTCGCACAGAGGCTTCTTGGTGGCGGCAGCAGCGGCCTTAGCGTCTCATGCCCGTCTCTGGGGTCCGCGCTGTGAGCCGCGGCTCGCGCCCGTCTCTGGAGCTCCTTTAAGCAGCGCTCTTAATCCCCTCTCCTCGCGCACCAGAAAACAAAGAGGGAAGAAAAAGTCTCTTGCCTCTTCGTCAGCTCCAGACTTTTTCCCGGACTCCCTCCCGGGTAGCCGTGGTGCACTAACCCCTTCAGGCTCTCTTCCCGCCGCCAACCCCAGTCCTCTCCCTGCGCTCCGACCGAAACCTGAAACCCGAGCCTCAGCTCCCAGCCCCGCCCACCCCGGCGGGTGAGCAGACAAGCCTCTCGGGCTGGTGAGTGCCGGTCGGCACCGATCCTCTGTGCGGGAATCTCTCCACTTTGCCCTCCGCACCCCTGTTGCTACACTCTCCTCCGTGGCTCCGAAGCTTTCCCCCTCTGCCACCCGCAGTCTTCGCCTGTGAAGGGGCTTCTAGTGTGTGGAAACCTTTCTTCCTCACGGCTCCCTCCCACTGGTGCAGGTCCCGTCCCTATCCTTTTGTCTCTGTTTATTCTTGTTTCTTTTGCCCCACCCAGGTACGTGGGGAGTTTCTTGCCTTTTGGGGGGGTCTGAGGTCTTCTGTCAGCGTTCAGTGGGTGTTCTGTAGGAGTTGTTCCACGTGTATTTGAATTTCTGGTGTATCTGTGGGGAGGAAGGTGATCTCCGCGTCTTACTCTTCCGCCATCTTCCCCCAGCTCCCAGACTGTCTCTTAATGTTGAGCCCTGCTCTTTGGAGACATGCTCAATACTTAGAGCTCTCTTCATGAATTAAGCAGTTTGAGGATTATCTGTACAGACATTTTTGTGAATCTGACTGTTGCATTCTACAACTGGGTTATAATTTTAATTCACTCACTAAACTTTTATAATTTCTCATTTTCAAGAAGTTCTGTGAATCGCACAATTTTTTCAAATATTTCCTTTCTTTGGAATAGAAACCTGACAGTTACTATATTAGTATATATTCTATGATGTGTGATCATACTATATATAACATGATGAAGTAAATATTTAATGTTTACTTTTATCATATATTTTCCAAGTCAAACAAAACTTCATGCCTTATACACACATACATATACTCACACACGTGAGATTTGGTTCATATTAAAATTAGAGTTTCAACTTTGGCCTTGATCAGATCTTATGTATACTTAGCTTATTTATAGTTATTGTACATATATTGTGAAATATTCCTATTTATTTCTGGACTTTTAAAATTTTTATTATTATTATTAAGGAATGAAGTTAGAGGACATAAGCTTCAAATTTATCATCTATGAAATCATACAACAGAAACAAATCAAACTGATTATTAGCCAGAAATAGAACAAAAATGCCAGATTCCAAATCTGTTTAAAAATGTAGGGTGAAATAGATCTTTAAAAAAACCAATCAATGAATTGATTTATATAATTTCATCTAGTAGTATTGTAATTCATGGAAGTATTAGGAAAAAACCTATGTCTAATGTGGTAATATCTGCCATAATGGAGGGAAATTTCTCACCAAATTATTATTTTTAATGTAGATATAGACTATGTCTTTTTCTCTGAATCTCCTCTTTAAGCCTAGAGTAGTTCAAAAGAGATAAAAAAATATAGTATCTTTGAAATGCTTGGGACTAGAGAATGTTCCCCCTTAATTGTTTTGTCTGTAAAATGGGTTAACAACGTTGTAAGGGTCAAGTTAGATAATGCATATAAAGTACTCACATGGTGCTTGGCATAACAGTACATGTTCAGGAAATATAGTTTCTATCATCATGTTTTAAAGTCATCTTTCCACATGTAGTAAAATAATAATAAAATTTATTAAACATTTACTATGTGGCAGATCTTGTAGTATATCCCTTGCAGGAATGCCTCATGTCAGCTCATAAGGAAGGCATTATTCTGGTTCCCATTCTATGGGTGAAGGAACTGAAGATTAGTAAGCAGATAAATAAAGGATGGAAGAGCTTGGTGTTGAACTTTCATCTATCTAACTTTAAATTTGTATAATTTATCTATAGTCAATACTGTCAGGAAACTGGAAATCAGATAATTCACTGGAAGAAGAAATAAGCATGCAAATTTTCCTCCCTGGAATGTAGAGCTTCCCTGACAATAAAGGACAAAAAAGAATAGTTCTCTGAGCTTACCTTTCTCATTCTGGGGTAAGAATAATAGCTTAAATTCTGGTCACCCATGTGAATACTTTTACAGAAATAAATTTCATATATAACAATGTGGAAACATAGTTTCTGCCCCTGCATTTCTTTCTCTGTTTTGTGCATGTTATACAAAAAAGGGAGAAGAGAAATAATAAAAATTAATGGAACACCTTTTGATAGCAAAACATATATTTTATTGGACTATTTGCATGTTAGAACATATCTTAAATGTTTATAATTCTATAGAGGTGTAAAATAGTTAGTAGATTTTGAACAAGTACAATTTTCCACTTACTAATATTTTATTACTGTCTTCATTGCACACTGAGGAACTATTTCCATTAAGTTTCTGAGAAATGAAATGCATGTGCATTTCAACTTCAAATAAAGTAGCATGTGTGCATGTTTTCCTTAGACTTTTTTGAACAAGGAGTAAGGTGTGAGTAAATAGATGTGAGCAAGGTGTGCTTAGTTTTAGTGCAGAAAGCCATTTTTGTAATGTTATAACAGAATAAAATAAGAGTGCTAAAGAAAGTCTGATTATAACTGTATCTTTAATGGTTATTGGAGGAAACGTTACTTATATACTGTGGTTACAGCATTTTACACCATTTCATTTTCTAAATTATTTTACCAAGTTACTTTAAGAGCTCTATTTTTTTCCATATGTTGTGTCTTCCCCAAATTTCAAGCAGGAAATTTTCTTATACACAAAGCCAAGTCTTAATCTGTTGTGGGTAATTTGCACTTGAAGTAGTGTACAGCAAAATTTAACCAAGATTTTATTTCTGGGAACTAATTCTCCTCCTGGGCAATAAACAGATAATAATTATCCATTATTACTCATTGTAAAAGAATAATATAAATGTAACCCACTTAGGGACCTAAAAAGTATTTTACAAAGTACTTAACAGAATTAGTTGAAATGGGAAATCTGTAATCATTTGAGGTATTTTGGCATTGTAGATAATCAAATCTGAAAATCAAGCACTTAAATGTTCAAATTGTTGTTTGCATATGTTGCAAAAATTTAATTGTAAACATGAGTCTAGGCTTAAAATTTCTAATTTTCTTATGAATTTTAGAAATTATCTATTTGCTTTGAGTGTGTGGTATTCTGCTGCATTCTTCAAACCAAGAAGTGTAAGCCCTCATCAGTATGATCCATTTTTTCCCCATTTTGTATGTTTCTTTACGTGCATGTGTGAAAGAAAGGAGAGTATAAAAGAGCATGGTGTTATGAGAGTGCAGAAGGAGGAAAAAACCCACAAATTATTTTAATATGATTGCTTTCTCCATTAGACTTACTCATCCACATAAGTTCATGGTTTTCAATGGCTAAAACTTCACCTCAAAGCAGGAAGAATTTGGTCAAACAAATATGTGGTATCTTGCAGATACTTAATAAAATTCAATAGGAAATTGAATTTACTGTAGACTTCTAACTTATTTTAAAAACATAAGTTTACCCAAATAGCCAGTTACCAAGAGCAGTGTTATTTCTGGTTATGTGTTTAATCAAATAAATCTCTTGGAATCAATAAGGACCATGTAAAAGTGCATGCTGAATTTCAGGAGTACTTGATCTGCCTACATTTGTTTTGTATTTCAACCTAGGCTATAATAAACTGTCTAGAGTATTTAAAAATTAGAACTTGTTTCTCCTCTCCAGGCAATTTGCCAAGAAGCATATCAATGAAATGTATCATGTTTTAAATAGAATGATTTGGCATACCTCACTGCACAGGACAGGAGAATACATTTTCTTTAGGAGAATTTATTATTAGTGAATGAAATCAAGACATAGAAAATAAAGATAAATGTTTGAACACTTTTAATGCTTTTTAGTTCATTTTATATTGACCTCAGATTTAGAATACCATATTGACTTCTCTTTAATTAATAAAACATTACTTAATAAACTCAGGGTGCAAAGTTACACATATGAAGACAAAAATCACAAAGTTCTGGAGTCAAGTTCTATAGTCTTCTTAGAACACTGTTTTGGTGTCAAGTAGGGAAATTTCTATTTAAATTATCTAATAACTATATTCTTTCCTTTATTAATATTTCCTTAAATCATTCAAAATCTAAATATCACTATATATACAATCTTTTGTTAAGGTAATTGTATAATTTTTCAATTAAAACTAAAATCTTGCTAAATATTTTTGAGGAAGATTTTATTTCCTCTTTGAAATAATTCAAAATATCAAACTAGCAATAAAGTCACAGATGAACAAATTTCACTACCCTCAAGTCCACTTAGCTTCAAATATAAAGAATATTTTTCTTTTGTTAGAAAAGAATGACGTTTTTGAAGTTTAAAAAGTGGTATTTTTGCCATTTTAATGACATACCATCCTATCCCAGAATTATTTAGGGCATTAGTGTGATTGCTTCAATCAGAATCTGCTGTTTAGATTTCTAAGGTACATATTAGGACAATTTGCCTATGATTTTGAGCCTTTGGCTCAAAGTAGGAAGCTATTCTTTTCTTCTGTGTTATGTTTTTCATATTGATGAGGTAGATGAATGCCAACTTGAAGTATTCATTGGGAAAAATAATACTATAAGTAAAAAACCCATATTGTGATTGTTAGAATTTTAAACACCTGATTTTAAGATGTTTGCTGTTACTATTAGTTGATATTCATTCTATTATTTGAAGCTTTAAAGAATTAGATGTCATGATAAAGGATATTATGGTAATTTTCCTTAAATTTTGATTTATGGTTTGGCAACATACAGATTGTGGGAATGTGAAGAATTGGGGAATTAATAATTCCATTTGATATATTAGTATGACTGTTCACTGTTATTTTAAAGGGGTAATAAATTTAATGCAAGTTAAATTAGAATCAGTTCTAACGTGAGTGGTTTTTTTTCCTTTCTATCTCAGAATCAATGGCATAATTGAATAAATAATCTTGGATTTATTTTGAAACTTGTGCTTTCAGTGAGTGAATTTTCACTGAGGGACTGGCCAGAGATTATTGATTGCAATTATTGTATCTCTTTAAGTATGTGTGATTACTTTTTATATTCTTTGATTTAATGAACAAAAGAAGTCAGTGCATCATGAATAAATTTATTTTTTCTTATAATAGCATTTGTTCATAAAACTAAATTGTAAGCAGTATTATCCAAGGGAAAACACATTTAAAAAGTATAAAATATATAGCTGCTTACAAAGAGGAAGATGTCATATGTCAGAAACTTGAAAGCTATAAGGGTTACAGAGAAATGAAATAAAGTTGAAGTCGTTATTTCAGACACAAATACTTTGACTGAAAAAAACTTGGGTTTAATTTCAATTGTGTATTCTAAGAAAAGAGAAAATCTTGCCCTCTCAGTATACTTGTGGAGAGTTTTTGCTTCAAAGTTCAAGATGTGAGAAGTCTCTTTGGCTTTAACAGCTTAATTGGTTGGTGCATCATGATGTCTGGTATTTAAATTACTTGCATGGTTTTCTGTTGCAGTAACTGTGTTCTGTACCAGTTGAAACCACCATTAGAGGAAGTGTTTCTGGGCACATACTCTTCAGAACTGTATTATAAGATTTAATGCATATTAGTATCTCAACCCCTCCTAATAGAAAGACTGCAAAAGTGGTGACAAATGAGAGGGTCTTAACTCAAATTTTCATAAACTAATGCATTGCAAAGTGAGAGATGGGTCTGGAATCTTGAAGCAAAAATTGCTGCACTTGATTAATCTTTAAAGGGTATTTTTCATTCCTTTTTGTACATGTATTTTACGGTTGGATAGCATTCTTGTCCACTAGAAACATACAAACCAATGGTATTTCAACAGAGTGCCAAACATCTGGATGGAAAATGAAACTTCCACACAATCACCTTACTGTTTCTTATTATTTGGTGTTTAGATGAAATATCTATATGATTATGTCAATCTTTCATCTTGTTGCAATATTTTAGTGTTGTTACGGCTTAAACTCTCATAGTAGATCTTACTGGCTAGGTTAACTATAAATAAATTATTTCATTAATATAAGTTTCTTATGTTTTTCTTAAATTGAGTCAGTCACCTCAAAGTATATGAAATCAATATTTTTCTTAATGTTTCCACCTACTTTTTAGTCATGATGAAAGAAAAATTATGCTTTCATAGTTTCTTTATCTAAACAAATGAGAGTTTTGTCCTGAGCTCTTAGCAACAATAATAACCACTGCAAATATTCAGTGAAAGCCTCTGTGGATTTGCTTATTAGATATAGAAGGTAGGAGACAATAACTAGGTCAGATGTAGCAAAAGATTTGCCTTCTTATATATAATTTCTTATGAAAAGGCAGATATTGGCTTTTTTAGCTAAAAATATTCTAGAGTAAAACAAAAATCAGAAATATAATTAATGGGAGCATATTTTACTGGGTATTTATCAGAGAAGCAAAGTCAAAATGTTTTATGGTAGCTTTTATGTATTTCAGAGAGCATTCTCTTTGTCGATATGGACTATTTAGACATCTTTAATGCATTCTTTTATGAAGGTTCCAGAAAACTTTAAAAACTGCTCTTTAATATTGCAGTCAATAAATTATTTCATAGAATGCCCCAGAACTTGTGAAACAAATCAAGGGGACATTGTTTATTACTTTGTGGTGAAGGCTTTGAAGAGGAACCTAGACTTCGGTTGGATCGGCCCTCTAAACTAGAGATGCAGTGGGTGAAGGTATGATTTGGAAGTGGCTGTCAACAGTTGGTGCATTAAGGGGATTCTGATTAATGAGGACTCAACTTCAGTCATTAGTAAGAGAGCAGAGATAGGAATAAATTCTTTTGGAAGAGTGGGTATGTTTAAGATCAAATACAGAATCACTTAAAGTCCCAAAGCTATGCTGAAGTGTGTTACAGTGTCCTGGGATAAACAGTTTAACTCTTGGGAGCAAGAAAAGGAAGAGTTCCACAAAGGATGAGAAAATAAAAGAGAAGAAAAGGGGAGGGATTTTTGAATCACTGTAAGGCTCATTTTCAAGTTTTAGCTCGGAAACTGATTTGCCCAAGAGCAAGGGACATAGGTTCTGGATGGGCCTTAAAGAGGGCAGCAGCTATGGTCCAGACCCGCAAATCACACTTTCTGTATGAATATTTCAAAGTCACCTCAAATGAATGTGTCTGCATCTAATTCATCATTCCTAAACTTGATCCCTCCTTCTTCTGCATTTCGGCAAATATCATGACTTCCACACTTTACTGAAGGGAGATAAACCCAGGAGGGTCTTAATTCTTTCTTTGCCCCTCCACATCAGCAAAACCTGTTGATTCTACTTCCAAAATATATCTTGAGTCTTTCACTATCTCTCCATTTCGATTGTTACCACATGCTCTAAGCTACCCTCCTCTGTTGCCTAGATTAATGAAGTAAATGCTTAACTAATCTCCGTGTTTCACTCTAGTTCACATTAAAGGCCTTCTCCACACTGCAAACAGAAATCATGGTAAACTTAAATTAGGCCATGTCACACCTTTGTTTCCCAATAGACTTAGAATAAAATAAAAACTACTTGCTTAGATCCCATAATCTGGTCTCTGACTACCGTTTCAAATTCACTTCCCACTTAGCTCACTGAACTTCAGCCTCACCAGCCTTCTTTTTTGTTCCTCTAGCACACAGACAGCTTCCCACTTCAATGTCTTTGCACTTGTGCCTTTTGACTAGAAGTCTCTTTTCTCAGATATTCGCATGGCTGACTCTTGCCAGAGAGGTTGTCTGTCACCAAACAGTTCATAGAGGCCACTATCAGATCATTTCATTCCATTACCTTGTCCTGATTTATTTTCCTACAGCATTTATCTTGTTTCTTTTTTTACTCACTGGTATGGTCCTTTTCCTTCATCTTAAATAAAAGTCCTATAAGAGCAGGCACTTGTCTGTGTTAATGTGTACCATATCCTCAGGGCTTAAAACAGTTCCTGGAATATAGTTTAATATAGTTGGTGCTCACCAAGTAACTACAGACTGAATAAATGAAGAGTTGAATGGTGCTGGGCTGGGAGATAAAGAGGGTCCCTGGAAATAAAGAATGGAAGCATTTTGTACAGTGCCTCAAGGGATCATCCTTTAGTTCTCTTTCTTACTGAACTAAATGGAAACCTTCTTTCAAACAGGAATTAGAAGACAATTGATCAAACTCTATGAAGTATTGGGTTCATCATAACGTTATACTCTGACTGTATCCTCTGCACTACTATGCAGCCATAAACATGGCTTTCCTCATGTCAGGCAAAGCTTGGAGTGTCTGACAAAGTATCATTTGGATGATACCTTTCAGGGGAAATGCCAAGGGCATAAAGCATAACTGAATCCTTTTTTCTGAAAGCTTCATGAGTTACTCGTGCCTTTAGATTTGCCTTATTTTAAAATGTCCAGTAGTTTGAAATGAGAAGAAAGCTCACAGTTGGTCATCAGGAAACAACTTTTAGGGTAACCTGAGAACTCTTGCAGGTTAAAGCAGCCACTTTATGGCTGTGGGACCATGATTCTACTATAGCTGGGAAGTAATCCACTGACTTCCATTATTATCTGCATGAAAATTTACTTCCATTTTTAGGGATTTATAACTAAAACCTGACTGCATTCTGTTCTTTTTGAAGGTTCCACTAAGTGAAAAAAATGAAAGAAAGGGTCATTGTATAATATAATCTTAGACAGTATTCTTAATACTATAAGTAGTACAGATAAATGGTTTTCTAATACAATGTGTAAAATTCATGAAATATCTGTCAAATATTTTCCAATTTAAATGATTATGGTTGGATATAATTGACTGGTTAGGATGAAAAAGCCAGAGACTTTGGGTGAGCTGTGGGCATTTGCTGTCGTGAGTGTCTGCTTTTCCGATCTAGTTCTTGTATTGAAAATTCTGAACTCCTGAATGCTATAAATTCCATACTTTGTATGATTTACCACCCTCTCGCCCCTCCAGATTTGGTTCTCTTATCCATTGGGATGCAAGTTGCCTTAAAAGGCTGAGGTGTAATGTAGTAAAAGCACTGAGAAAGGCTAGACTTATAATTCTTGTTTTTTTTTTTTCCTCCAGCTGGGTGCCAGATGTTTTCTTGATTGAGAGAGACTGTTTCATTGACTTATATTTTCATTGAAAATATAGGTGTGGATAAACATGGCTGGTCTTTTTTTTTTTCAGTCTATGGTTAGTAACAAAAATGAAAATAAAGTTGCCCAGGATTTTACATTGGTGAAACACTAGTAAGCGGGAAAATAATCAAACTTGGGACAAATGTGAAGTCTAACACATCAGGATTACCAGGTACTATACTTTGCTGTTCCAATGTAGGTTCTGATCCTATTCTTATCTCTAATTTTTGCATGGTAAAATGGCATTTAAACTGTAACTTTGATGAGCAATTTCAAGTATGGTGGTTTCTTACAGGTTTATTGTATTAACTTCTGAACAACCGTAGATCACTAGAATCATAATCTGTGCCAAAGCTTTATCTGCTGTAAGATGACATCAAAACCACTAGTAAGAGAACTGTGATATCTCATCTTTAAAGTCTCCATGACGGGCTTCTCTGGTGGTGCAGTGGTTGAGAGTCTGCCTGCCGATGCAGAGGACACGGGTTCGTGCCCTGGTCTGGGAAGATCCCACGTGCCGCGGAGCGGCTGGGCCCGTGAGCCATGGCCGCTGAGCCTGCGCGTCCGGAGCCTGTGTTCCGCAACGGGAGAGGCCACAACAGTGAGAGTCCCGCGTACCGCAAAAAACAAAACAAAACAAAAAGTCCCCATGAGAAACAACGGCACAGCTTTCTTGGTAATGTATAGAAGTGTACAACTTCAGTGTCAGAATACTTTTCTCAGTAGTTTATCCTTCCTTTTCTTTTGTTATGGTTCAATTAGAGATGAAATAACTTATTTGGCATCCTCAAGTTTAAGTTTCCCAACACAGCATCTTTGCACTTTATTGTGATAACTACTCAGCAGACCCAAATAGTAAAGAAGACATGTGTAAACCATATATATATATTTTAATATTTATTTATTTATTTGGCTGTGCCGGGCCTCAATTGTGGCATGCGGGATCTTTTTAATTGCAGCATGTGGGATCTTAGTTGCAGCATGCAGGACTTAGTTCCCTGACCAGGGATCGAACCTGGGTCGCCTACATTGGGAGCACAAAGCCTTAACCACTGGGCCACAAGGGAAGTCCCACCTTCAACTATATTGATATGATTACAGTTCTTAGACCTGTTTTTTCTTCATAAAACAGCATAAAATTTTATTTGAACAAATGTTTATGTAGCATCACTATGTAATGGGTGCCCTGTTAGGTCCTGTGTATACAGTGTAAATAAAGCAGACATGGTCAGAGAAATCTTAATTGTCAGGAACGGACACTAGCTAACTCGAACAGAAGGAAAACCTTGAGGAAGAATGTTAAGAATTCCCCAAATTCATGGAAACTGGAAAGTTAGGCAAGAAACATTGGCAAAAACAAATATTTATGCGGGATTGTCAGGTAGCTAAAGTGGGCCTTATGGGTATTGTTGAGTATTATAGATAAGTGTGGGAAAGATACAAGAACAAAGAAAACAAAACAAAAAAAATCAATATATGATTATAATATGATGCTGGTGCTGTTAGAGAAATAGAGGGCTGAGACAGAGAACAACAATGTGTGGGTGGGGATGAGAAACGACCTCTGATGTTTAAGCTGAAAAGAAGGATGGAAAGACACCTCATAGTAGGCTTGTTTTCGAAATTATTTTACTATTAATATTGTTTTATTACATGTACCTGAAAGAGATCTGACTGATACCTAGGAGGTTAAGGGTGGGTTTTTTGGGTAGCAGTGATTAGAGGAGTGTTCCAGGCAAAGGAAATAGATGTAAAGTCTTCATGGCAGAAAGAAACCAGGATATTTTTGATGGGCTTAAAGGAGGCCAGAGTGACTGAAGCAGAGTGGGTGAAGGGGAAGGTAAAATGAGATGAGGTTTGGGAGTTTGGCAGTGGTCTTAACTCCAGACTTTGGAATCTATTTGAGGGGAAATTCGAAGTTTTAAAGAGTTTTAACCAAGCCAATGTATACTTATTTCTACTTACTGAAGATTATTTTGGCTGCTTTGTGGAGAATAGAGAGAAGTTGGGAGATGAGTAAGGCGTGTACTGCAGTAGTACACAGGACAAAGATGTGTAGTCACTGATGTCTTGTATCAGCATGGTGGCAATGTATATTGGGGAGAAGTGGTCAAAGATAAGATATAAATGGGAGTATACATGCAAAGAGTTGTTGCTGGATTATGTACGAATTTTAGTAGAAGGATTTTCGGTTCTTGAATGGAGAAGTTTACTTATGTGTGTGATATTTATATATTATTCTAGATGCTTTTGACTGCAAATGACAGAAATTGAATTAAAATTAGATTAAGAAAAAAAAGAATGTATTGGCTCATATGATTGAGGAATCTAGTGGTGGATTGGGACGTTAGGCAAAACTGTGTCCAAGCCCATGGATATTCCTGGACTTTGTATGGACCTCTTATCTCTGTTTCTGTGCACAAAAAGGTGTTTCTCTTCCTTTTTCAAGGCTCAGGGCACATTATCTCAGGCAGCTCTAAATTAAAAACATCAGAGGAATCAGAGAAATTTCTTCTTCCACCAACCACATATTGAGTCTCTGAGAAGGATTCTGATGAGCTCTTCTTGGGTGTCTCATGCAGCAGTGACTAAGCATTTGTCTAAGGCCTGGTGCACATGCCTATTGCCAAGGGGGCTATTACTCTATGGAAGTGTTGGGGAAAGTTTACTGTGCCTACACAAACAAACAAATAAATGAAGCCATGACAATCTACTACAACTATATAGAATAACCTGTGAGAAAGACAAAAACAGTCCCTGACATCAAGAAGCTGGCCCTGGCTCAAGCAAGACCTTAGTGTTCTCCTGTTAAACATAAGCAATTTTGCAGAACATTAAAATCAGATAAGGCCATGCTGTAACTATGATGGACCAAGAAAAATATGTGCCTTCTCCAAGCCACAGAAATTACCTGACAGCCCCTTATCCTAGCTAAATATGAGTAACTACTGCTTCTTTACCAGTTATGGTGTTAGACTGGGTTTAGCTTATTACAATGCTCAATCATAGAATTATCCTCAATCCCTGAGGCGTCCAATCCACAGCCAGGTCCTGCTTCCTTAAATCCTCCCCACAATCATCTAACACAAGCTCACATCCTATCCTTAGTCTTCTCTAGCACCCTGTCACTGAGCTAGCCCGTGGGTCCCATGATGTGTTTTCATCCTCACAGCACAAGCAAACAATCAACTTGTTCAACTATAGGGTCATTCCTGGTGGTCTTTGGCTGGAGGGCATTGACATCAGTGTTTTTATCATTAATAAAAACAAAATGAACAACAATAACAACAACAAAAAATTCATTCAGGTTTAAGTTGCAACCTGTAAACTTCATTCAACCTTGCCTGGCAGTCTCTCTTTCTCCCTCATATTTTCATTTTGGGGATTAATGAAAAGACTGTAATAGTGAGGAGTTTAGAGACAAGTAATGACCACGACATTGTTATCACAGTGATGCACTTGAACTTTTATGAGATATCATGTCACTCCTCATGTTCTACATGCACTAACTGACTCCACTATAACACAAAGCCTGTCCTGTTTCTTTGATGAATGAGGAAGCCGTGGTGCTTCACTTTAGCCATCAAGCTAACACAATACCGTCAAGCTTCCTTTGGTTTCCTCTGATTTTAATCATTCATGGTTTTCTCCAGATTTTTCTCTAGGACTGTACCAGCTCCAAATTGGCCAAAGTACAGAAAAAAAATCATCTTTGCTTGTGACTATTTCCTGGCCATTAAAGCAGGTTGAAGATATAATGTAAATAAAGAAAAACATTTTTTTTGCTGCTTGGAAATGGGATGAACAACTTAAATATGGTCTCTGTTGAAATTATTGCTTCTTCTGTATTCTTTTAGCAGCCAGCTATGCCTAAACTCTACAAAGATTGAATGATTTTTATGAAAGTCTGTATCTTTCTTCAGGGAGGGAATTTATTATTCAACTGTAAGTTCTCAATAACTATCATTACTTGTGACATAAAGTGGGTACTTAATAAATGTTTGTTGAAAGAATGAAAGGATAAAATTATAAATAAACTTCAGTCTCTTCACGTTGCTCCTAAAAAAAATCCAAACACTATCCATGACCTTCATAGTTGGCATGATCTAATGAACTCTCCAAGTTGATCTCACACCCCGCTATACTCTCCACCTGGACTTTAAAAAAATGTACCAAACCACTAATATCCAGGACTTTGCTCTTGTAGTTTCTTCAGCTGGAATGACCATCCTGAATGCTTCATAAGTCCATTTCTTCTCATTCTTCAAGTCTCAGCCTAATTTTATTTTCAGTGTAGTCTTCTCTACTACTCTAGGTAAAATTATCTCTCACATTCATATCATCATATTTATTTCCCTTATAGAATTTGTCCCAATATCTAGGCTACTTATTTATTTACTTATTAGCTTGTGTACAGTCTGTTTTCCCATTGGAATATGAGTTCCTTGTGGCAGAAATCTTTTCAGCATGTGCATAGCTCTATCCCCAGTGCTTGTCATGAAGACTGGGATTTAGTAGGTCCTCAACAAATGTTTATTGATGTTATAAATAAAAGAGTGAATGCAAATTAATTTTATATCTGACTTAAAGAATTCATCTTTAGTGTGGACCTAAAAATAAGAACAGATAATTATAATATCTTGAGAAATGTATTAGATATTGTACAAAATGTACAAATGATGAGAGTTCAGGGATTGAGAGTTTCTAGATGCTGGTTATCAGAAAAGCCTTGAAGAGCTGGTAGTACTTAAGCAGGGCCTTGAAAGATAGTTAGGATTTAATAAGTGGAGATCTGGGATGAACTGGTATCAGGAGGAAGGAATAGTGTATAATAGGCAAGTCTTAAAAATAGTAGTCGGTCTATTTTGGCTGGAACATAAACTTGCCAGATGAAATTGTTGAAGCAAGAGTTAGGAAGGTAAATTGATGTCAGACTGTGCATGGTTTGAAAGACATGGCAAAACTGGATTCTGTGTTGCAAGCTAAGGGCAATCACTGACTTTGTGCAAAGACACGTTTTAACAGAGTTGCTTCTTCAGGTAACTTATATGAAAGTAGCATGGAGGATGGTTTGTGGAGGGAAAAAATTGTTAGAAACAAGTTGGAGATTATTGCCTGGAATAGTGCAGATGAAAAATTGTGAAGACCTGAACTAGTTTTGGAAATGGGAATAGAAAGAAGATAGTGGATATAAAAGACAATTTAAAGGTAAGTCGCGCTCGCAGAGTATTCAACAGGGTACATGGAGTTGTACTAGGTATTTATTCTGCACTTTAATAATTGTCCGTACATGAGACTTTTACTTGTACTATTAGCTCTTTTACTGAGAGAACTTGTGAAGTTGAAAATTACTTGATCTGGAAAGAGAACAAGGCACTCTGACCAAGACTCAAACTTCAGAGAGAAACTTAAAGTCTACACATCACAGAGAAATTCACTAGCATTAGCAATTCCAGAGAAATGTCTGTAGTTGTGCAGGGTGAACTGACCAGTTACAGGTAGAAATGGATCAAAGTTGGGGCTTACTACTGGGACAGAATGTCACACTGATTTTAGAGCCAAAAATCAACGACTAATTATAATATTGCAGCTCTTTTCACAGTGGTATGATTCAGGGGTAAGTGCTTTAAACTCCCATTTTGGTCTTTTTGAGTCAGTTTTACTTGAGGCAAGTGGTAGTAATGTTCAAATGGAATAAAAATATTTTACTACTATCATTGCATATTATAATGTTACATAGCTATCTCAGTTAATCTATTATTGATGAGCAGACTCTAGCTTACATTTGGGACAGTCTCCAGATAATCTTTCAGTTTATAAATGAACGCTTCATGGAGCCATTTTTACTTTGTGACTCGAACTCCACAACTGCACAGGACTTAATCATGGAGAAATATATTCTTTTAAGAGTGGTAGTGTCTATCAATATTAGGATAAGTAAATCATTTATTCAAGTAATTATTTATTGTGCTTAATATTATAAAGAACTGATATTGCAACAATAAACTATTCTGATAGAATAAATATCTGCCTTTGCATTTAAAGCTTAATTTACTATTACATCAGTAATAATAAAAAGACGTTGTTGAAATATACACAAATCCTAAATAGATTACTATTTACTCTCTTTAATCATTAATTTGGCTTGCATCTTAACATTTTGGACTGATTATTGTTTCTTACTCACGAACTGTATTTAGTTTAAGTGACTTTATCAACTATGCATACATTTTAATCAGCTCTTGTTCCATGTTGGAGTATAGTTCAATTCTATTAAATAATTCACTTTGCCATTAAATTCACCTCTCAGTGGTGTTACCTGTTAAATATGGTGTTTTGGAGAAAATCCATATTACTGAACATTCACTGGTGACATGAATTATCTCCTGAAGATGGTGTTGTGATTCAGTGTCATAAGTTATTTGGACAGATCTTACGGTAACTCTGTTTTACTCTGTAACACCTCATAACTCACTGCTGTCAGCTGAAAAGGGCGGGAGGAAGTCCGCACATCCTATATGCTCTCTTCCATTTGTCCTCCTTCTTTTCTCTCCTAGAAGAGAAAAGCTCTGTCATAGTAATCACTGGTAGAATTTCCTTTTGGACCGCATGGTTTATTCTTTGAATTGTTCTGAATCTGAAACAATTAAATAACCTCTTGAAAGAAGGGAGAAGATTCTGATCCTTTCAGTAACAGTGCATTTATTGTCCAACTTTCTGGAACAAATATTTGCATTAAGACATCCTCTCTTCTTCATATTCCCTGTGGGACAGAAGGCTTATTTGCAACTTGATGAGGTCACCCAAGAACCATCTGAATGTGCCACGTTATTGTGCTGGGTTGGCAACAGCAGGAGGAAATACGAGGGGGAAAATCTGACAGTTAAGATGCAGAATTGGTACAACATCTGTAATTTCCGACAAATGCCAGAAGATGGCAGTCCTATTTGTTCAGGACTTTATGAATTTTGCAAGACTCGTGAGTCCTCTTTGGTTTCAACATGATCATAGCTCATGAAGAAAACCCAGAAATTAAGTTTTGTTACTATAGAAACCCGATGGAATGACTGAAAAAATTTTTAAAGAAAGTCTGAAAAATCAGAGTACTAGGAAAGAAAATGTGCTAGAGAAAACAAAACACTTATTATCCCCCCCTTATAGCAGCATTGAGAAACTCTTGAGCCTTTAAAATTCTTTTGCTCCTTTTCTTTTTTTTAAAAACAAATATAGTGAAGTTGGCTTTTGAACTCTATTGCTTTAAAACAAATTAACATAATTTGTATTGTTGTAAGTACAATAAACATACAAGGAGGAAAGTGAAAAGATTTATTTCAGTACAAGAAATAGATCAGGGTACTTTTCATGCTTTTTCATTGACTATAAAGGATTTCAAAGCAGAAATGGTCTAAAACAGTGCTAGATTTAGAAACAAAATTGTCTTGCTTTCTCTTCCTCCTCAAGGTGTTACTGATGCAGACACTTTGCAGTTGCTTTTGCCTTGAACTGATTTACTATATGAGCCACCAGATACAATGATCATTTTTGACTACTCCAATTAGCACATTTAACATTAGGGCACTCAGCCTCTCTCCTCATGTATAGGATTTGATGGGACCTGTTTTACTGCATTTTAATTTTGCATGGAATCTAACTAGTGAGCATAAACAATACATAAAAAAACTGCATTTTAAGAAAGCACCTTTATTCTCTATCCTGAGAGTAAATAATTATATACCCATGGGCAGTGACCATCCATGAGGAAGAGATGATCTTCAGGATAATGGAGAGGGGCTAGTGCAAATACGTTGAATACTATTATACCCTGTGTGATTCCCATACTCTAAAACCCTCCTTTTGCTTCACCTGGGATGTATAATCCTCTCTTAAATGTCATAGACCTTATGGGCTAGCATGACCCAAGGCCCTGAACCACAGCTGGATTTCTGTTAAGAGCCTGTTAACTGATCGTTGACCCCTGCTATACCCATTGTGACTCTGCCTGTCTTTCCACACCTCTCCTCCACATCTCTTGAGACCCATGCCACTATGCCATGGTCACCCATGGGCTCATCTAGACTGTGGTCTGGTGTCACAAATAGATCCTTGCCTCTATTTTGCTTGTCTGATGGAAACCTACAGCTGTCCTTGCAATTTAATATACTGCTAAATTGTGCACACAACTTAGTTCCAGAATTTGGCTTTGTATCTCTATGTTGGAAATGCTACAAAATGAATGTTACTACATATCTCTTCCCTATTCTGTGACTTTACCTTGGTAGCTCGAAATGAGCTACAGTGGGAGTATTTACCCCATGTAAGTTGGCAAGCAATATAAACTAGGGCTTCCCCACAACACATCCCCAGGAGAACAGGTGTCAAGCAATTATCAGATCATCACTACCCCTCAACGTAGAGGTGCAAGAACACAATTTTCCCTTTAAAAAATAATTATATAATGAATGAGAATCCAACTTATGTGGAAATGTAGGCATTGGCAACATAGTAACATAGTTTTGGGATTTGTATTAAGGTATGACAAGAAAAGGAAAACATTAGCTGAGATTCATACGTTTAAAAATAGAAAAATCACATACTGAAGAATTTGGAGCAGGGGTGGAAGAAATGGGTGAAGGTGGTCTAAAAGTACAACTTCAAATTATAAATAAGTTCTGGGGGTATAACTTACAGAATGATTACTATAGTTAACAATAGTGTACTGTAAAAAATAGAATTTGATATGAAGAAACAAGATGTATTATAACAGAGAAGGAAGCACTGTTTCCTTATCATATTGGAAAATTTAATATGTACAAGCCTTTCAAAATTTGATTTTTAAAATCATTGTACATTCTGGTGAATGCTTTTGAATGTCTTATGTCTGTTTTGAAGTACTTGTTTCATTGCCTCAAAATATACAAATATAATAAATGCTGCTTATTGCTGGAAGATGATTCAATAATTTAAAAAATTCAAACTTTAAAGCAAAAAGTGTTGAATCCCAGCAAACACTTATATAACTGCCAGTTTGGTAGGAAAGAAAAAGAACAATAAGAAGCACTGCTATTTGAAAGGTGAAAATGTCACCAAATGCCCTTGAATGCTCTCAACAGGAGCCTGTCTTTATTCTGTCTTTTTCTCTGACATCTTAAAATGAGATCTTTTCAATACTTCCAACCATCTGATAGAATCCAAGAGAAGACTATACCCGCCATCAATGTAAAAACAGAAGTTCTTGATTTGGAGCACACAAAAAAATCAAGAAAAAGTAAAAAGTGAAAGGAAGAAACTTCCTCTTTATACATTATTATCCTCAGTGATTTACAGAAAAGTTGTTTTGATTAATGGTATTGTGATTGAATTAGGCTGACCTTTCCTCTTCTTTAGCTGCAAAAGCTTATAGTTCTAGCTGTTGTGCACCTCTCTTAAACAGCCAGCCACCTGGACAATTTCTATGGAATCCTACATCCTGGATTTGGAGTGATTCCCTGTATTATTAAAACAAACTGGACCTTGGGGGATGCAAAGAACAGCTGCACAAAATCAGGCTTCTCACTATTTAGAAATATTTCTAAGACACAAGGGATTCTAGTCTCTTTGTTGCCTATGTTTTTCAGGCACACAAAAATAAATTAACATTTTTTTACCTTATTGTTGGTGTTAAATAAATTAATACTGGTAATACCTTAGAATAGTGCCTGGCACATCGCGTTTGTTATTATTTTTATACGTCAGGAATATTTATTAAATTGCTTCTCCTGCCACTAAGTGAACTGCACATGAAATAGGAACAGGGCAATGCAGACCCCTCATGTGTAATAGACAGGACGATTACTGACACTGTGTATGCACTCCATGTATGTACTCCACGTGGGCACTGGAGAGGACACGCCCTCCATTTTGGTGTGGACATGAACTGTTAGGTTTGAGAGTAGAAGTTAGGTAAGGGGCTCTGGAATCATCTCAACATTTGGATGTAGGTTCAGCTACAATTCCAAGTGCTTTCTACATGTAAAGCTGAACAAGACCATTTCACGTGCAGGGCCACACTTAATCCTATGAGTTAGGTGTAACTATCACTGCTCTACAGTGAGAAAAGTGAGGCTTAGAGGGTGGTGTGATTTGCTCAGGATTGCATACCTAGAGAACAAAGAAACTGAATTTGAAAACGGGCCTTCTGACCCCATATCTGGGGTTATCCTTACTCAGCTGGAAGTTGACCTTGTCACGAAGTGGTGCTCCTGGGCTAACTATTTTCTCTTTCAGATCCAAAGTTGCCCTGAAGTTTTAGGATGGTGGTCTTCTAATCTCATGGTATCTGTTGGCATTAAACCAGTCTGTGAGATGCGGATGGGGGTGAGGAAAGCCACAGTTACTGAGAGTAAAAGATGATTGTATATATGAATGACTAAGCTATGGCAAGTTTCAGAGGGAAGGTTCCTCCTTATTAGAACAGTTTTCAGGATATTAAAATGTTAAATTAAGCTCCCTAAATGGTACTCCAGTCATCTTAAATGTTGCCAGTTGTTGCTCATTGTTTACTTGACATGGTGGAAATTATTCTCAGGTATAGTTAATATCACAAAAATGTCTTTAAAATGGCTTAAGAAAAAGAGTCTGTTTCTATTTCATTCTTATTAGGAGCCAATTATTTTCATACCTCAGATTTTCAATGTTCACTGAATCCCACTTTTTCACTCTTAGATATTGGTTCACTGTCTTTCATGGGATCCTTTTTGCCTGTGCTGTATTTCTTTGAAATTTTGCTCCATAGATTTTATGTCACTACCAGGGCTGTTCCCTAAGTGAAGCGAATTGGTCAGTGAAATGTACAACTCATTCACTAAAACCACCTGCCTTCAGTGAGTTGAGGATGATGGATGTTATTACCTGACAATTTTATTGCTGCCCAGATAACCGACTGTATTAAAAACTACCATTCTTAAGCATCATTTAAAGTCGACTATTTCTAACAGGACCCAGTGAAAGGTCTGTAAAATTCTAAGCAAATATTACACCAGTAAGAGAAGCTCAATAAATGATCATCAATTTTTGGACAAAAACCTCAGCATAATTTTCTGTCTAGAAAAGTTTATCATACACTTGAAGCAAGTTAGACTGTGAGGATATTAATTTGTTGCAAGTTAAACATGATGAATACTTCTCTGGGAACCCATTTCTCTTCTAGTTCTTACTCAAATTTTGCACTTTTTCTGAACTTTCTGAAACATTAATCTCTAGAATGGTTCTCAAAATACCGTGGATCTCACTGACATGTGGTATTCATTACAATAAAGTGCTGATGGTAAGAGAAGTGATTGGAGAGAGGGAGGTACTAGATGTAAGAGAAGACATCTCTGTTGGCCAACTGGAAAAGTGGGCAGTTTAATTCATGTTACATAACATAGTGATGATACTTATAGAGTTAAAATCTCAATTAGTGTAGAATCATTGAATGTAAGATCCTAGACAGGTATTCGAGGCACTTTGAAAGACATTCTTATGTCACATATGTATGTTTAAGTACGGAAAATTTAATGATTTCTCTCCACGTTCATCTTAAACTGACTATACTTAAATGAAGATTCAGCCATGAAACGTGGACACACAGAAACTACATCCCAAATTTTGAAGTCATTAAAGAAAGACAATTATGGAAAGACATGATTCAAACAGGGAATGTTCTGAGACTCTGAACTTTTCCTATTAGGCAACTGTCTCAGATTTTTTTTTCTTTTTGTAAGGAAGTGAAAACCAGAGAAGTGGCATTGAGGAAGGGGACCTGGTCCCTGCAGCAGGGATTCTGCATCTCAGGGAAAGAAAAGTGACCTCTAGACCCTAGAGGGGTCATTGCTGGATGATGCAGCTGTTGATTTGAAACAGCCCTTGTTACAACACCAGCAGCATATCTAAGTGTGTCTATATCTTCTTTCCATTCTTCACTCATTATATTCCACACTACAATTGGATAATGCCTCTCTTAATCTGAGAAGGTGGTCTTCTTTTTTTCATAAGGAACCAGCCACAATTATAGGCAATGTTAGACTACCGGATGCTTCCACTTGTGGGAAATTTTTCTTTGGGAATTTTTTCTAAAAATGCTCCTTGGAATCATCTGTATTCTGCCATGGGAAGGGGGTTTGGGGAGGGGCTTATGAAATGTGCAAACCTATCGAGTGAGAATCTCTAGAATCTTCAATGTTGTTCTCTTGGTAAACCTGTTATCTCTCTCTCCCCTGCTTTATGTAGTACATCTGGGCCTGTATCATAAAAGACAAACTAAGATCATATAATATATATATATAGGCATATATTTATATATAGACATATATATATATATATATATATATATATATATATATATATATATATATAGGACAAGCTATAAGCTACAAAGAGTCATTTAAATTCTATCTTATAGATTGGGTAAAATCATAACAAAAACATATGATAATGCAATGTATTAATAACAATGAATTAGGAATGATTTTAAATGTACATATTCACACTAGCATTTATCTATTTTCTTTCCATCCTGTTGATTGGAAAGTCAAGAAAATCAGTAACCTTGAGGTGAGACAATACCATTGAAAATAAATAGAAATGGAAAAATGTCTTAGATTTTTTTCCTTAAACATGAAATTATTCTAACTTGATCAGTTTTCACAAGATCATTAAGACAGAAGGAGAGGGCTTCCCTGGTGGCGCAGTGGTTGAGAGTCCGCCTGCCGATGCAGGGGACGCGGGTTCGTGCCCCGGTCCGGGAGGATCCCACATGCCACGGAGCGGCTGGGCCCATGAGCCATGGCCGCTGAGCCTGTGCGTCCGGAGCCTGTGCTCCGCAACGGGAGAGGCCACAGCAGTGAGAGGCCTGCGTACCGCAAAAAAAAAAAAAAAAAAAAAAAAAAGACAGAAGGAGAGAATCCCGAGAGAGAGGTCCAAGCAAGGATTCAATGATAGAAGGCATGTAAAGCTTAGCAAAGTGCTTGTTGCCAAATAATAATAGGAAGACATTTCTATATAATATTTTATATTATGTTGCTAGGTACTATTCTAAGTGCCTTACATAAATTTAATCATTCACTCTATCATCACAACAGCTCTGAGAGGGAGGTTCTACTATTATACCCATGTTGCAGATGTAAAACTGAGGCATAACTCCCAAGGTTATGGAGCTATATGTGATGGATGTGGGGGTTTTAACCTATACAGACCGGATTTGGAGTAAATGTTCCTAGTCACTACAAAACTGCAACAAATATGGGGACATCATTCTTATCTTAAAGAATAAGCAGATGTGAAATATCTTGAAACTTTTGGAAAGAATAATATGTAGGGACAAGTCCTACCAGATAATAAAACTTTCTATAAGACTAGAATAATTAAATGTGTAATTTAAATGATTAAACTATAGTAATTAGTGGGTGAAAAATAGACTGGCAGGTCAATAGAATAGAATAGCTATCATGGAACCAGTGCCTGTAATGAACGTAACACATGACAAATGAATCCTGATGATTCAGGTGAAAGAGATGGATCATTCAAAATGCACTCCTGAGAGTACTGATAAACTAGTTTAAAAAATCCATTTTGATTTTATGTTATCCTAGCTCATCAAAATAAATTATAAAAGGATGAAAGAGCTAAATGGAAAATGAAAATTAAAAAAAACAGGAAATACAGGTGAATGTTTATCAAATTTGTGAATGAAGAAAAGATTTATGAATCTGAAGAAAATCAAACACCTACAAATGACCAATGCATCTTACTGTATGTCAATGCCTTCAAGTCAAAAGTAAAAAACAGAAAACAAACAAAAAACTGGGTTAGATGAAAAAAAGATGAAAATGTATTTGAAATAAAATGAGACAGATTGTTAGCTTTATTAATTTATAAAGACATTAAACCACTTGATAGAGGGGAAAATACCCTAAAGTAAGATGCAGATAACTGGATGAGACACAGGAACTATTCACAAAGTAGTAAGACAAATGATTAATTAATACTTGAAAGAGATTACTCTTACTAATAACCAGTAGGTAAATCATAAGTATTATGTGTTATTTTCTGCAAATTACAAAAGATATGGAATATTAACAATTACCCTACAACTATTAGCACTAGTGGAGGTACAAATTGCAAAACAAGTATTTTAAGTGAGTTATTTTATTTTATTTCTTTATTTATTTTAACATCTTTATTGGAGTATAATTGCTTAACAATGGTGTGTTAGTTTCTGCTTTATAACAAAGTGAATCATTTATACATACACATATGTTCCCATATCTCTTCCCTCTTGTGTCTCCCTCCCTCCCACCCTCCCTATCCCACCACTCTAGGTGGTCACAAAGCACTGAGCTGATTTCCCTGTGCTATGCGCTGCTTCCCACTAGCTATGTATTTTACGTTTGGTAGTGTATATATGTCCATGCCACTCTCTCACTTTGTCACAGCTTACCCTTCCCCCTCCCCATATCCTCAAGTCCATTCTCTAGTAGGTCTGTGTCTTTATTCCCATCTTACCCCTAGGTTCTTCAGTAGGTCTGTGTCTTTATTCCCGTCTTACCCCTAGGTTCTTCATGACCTTTTTAACCCCCTTAGATTCCATATATATGTGTTAGCATATGGCATTTGTTTTTCTCTTTCTGACTTACTTCACTCTGTATGACAGACTCTAGGTCCATCCACCTCACTACAAATAACTCAATTTCATTTCTTTTTATGGCTGAGTAATATTCCATTGTATATATGTGCCACAACTTTATCGATTCATCCGATGATGGACACTTAGGTTGCTTCCATCTCCTGGCTATTGTAAATAGAGCTGCAATGAACATTGTGGTACATTACACTTTTTGAATTATGGTTTTCTAAGGGTATATGCCTAGTAGTGGGATTACTGGGTCATATGGTAGTTCTATTTTTAGTTTTTTAAGGAAACTCCATACTGTTTTCCATAGTGGCTGTACCAATTCACATTCCCACCAGCAGTGCAAGAGTGTTCCCTTTTCTCCACACCCTCTCCAGCATTTATTGTTTCTAGATTTTTTGATGATGGCCATGCTGACTGGTGTGAGATGATATCTCATTGTAGTTTCGATTTGCATTTCTCTAATGATTAATGATATTAGGCATTCTTTCATGTGTTTGTTGGTAATCTGTATATCTTCTTTGGAGAAATGTCTATTTAGGTCTTCTGCCCATTTGTGGATTGGGTTGTTTGTTTTTTGTTATTGAGCTGCATGAGCTGCTTGTAAATTTTGGAGATTAATCCTTTGTCATTTGCTTCATTTGCAAATATTTTCTCCCATTCTGAGGGTTGTCTTTTAGTCTTGTTTATGGTTTCCTTTGCTGTGCAAAAGATTTTAAGTTTCATTACATCCCATTTTTTTATTTTTGTTTTTATTTCTATTTCTCTAGGAGGTGGGTCAAAAAGGATCTTGCTGTGATTTATGTCACAGAGTGTTCTGCCTATGTTTTCCTCTAAGAGTTTGATAGTTTCTGGCCTTACATTTAGGTCTTTAATCCATTTTGAGCTTATTTTTGTGTATGGTGTTAGGGAGTGTTCTAATTTCATTCTTTTACATGTAGCTGTCCAGTTTTCCCAGCACCACTTATTGAAGAGGCTGTCTGTCTTTTCTCCATTGTATAGCCTTGCCTCCTTTACCAAAGACAAGCTGAGCATATGTGTGTGGGTTTATCTCTGGGCTTTCTATCCTGTTCCATTGATCTATATTTCTGTTTTTGTGTCAGTACCATACTGTCTTCATTACTGTAGCTTTGTAGTATAGTCTGAAGTCAGGGAGCCTGATTCCTCCAGCTCCGTTTTTTTGTTCTCAAGATTGCTTTGGCTATTCGGGGTCTTTTGTGTTTCCATACAAATTGTGAAATTTTTTTTTAGTTCTGTGAAAAATGCCAGTGGTAGTTTGATAGGAATTGCATTGATTCTGTAGATTGCTTTGGGTAGTAGAGTCATTTTCACAATGTTGATACTTCCAATCCAAAAATATGGTATATCTCTCCATCTATTTGTATCATCTTTAATTTCTTTCATCAGTGTCTTATAATTTTCTGCATACAGGTCTTTTGTCTCCTTAGGTAAGTTTATTCCTAGATATTTTATTCTTTTTGTTGCAATGGTAAATGGGAGTGTTTTCTTAATTTCACTTTCAGATTTTTCACCATTAGTGTATAGGAATTCAAGAGATTTATGTGCATTAATTTTGTATCCTTTACCAAAATTTTGCTACTTTACCAAATTCATTGATTAGCTCTAGTAGTTTTCTGGTAGCATCTTTGGGATTCTATATGTATAGGATCATGTCATCTGCAAACAGTGACAGCTTTCCTTCTTCTTTTCCAATTTGGATTCCTTTTATTTCTTTTTCATCTCTAATTGCAGTGGCTAAAACTTCCAAAACTATGTTGAATAAGAGTGGTGAGAGTGGGCAGCCTTGTCTTGTTCCTGATCTTAGTGGAAATGGTTTCAGTTTTTCACCATTGAGGACAATGTTGGCTGTGGGTTTGTCATATATGGCCTTTATTATGTTGAGGAAAGTTCCCTCTATGCCTACTTTCTGCAGGGATTTTATTATAAATGGGTGTTGAATTTTGTCAAAAGCTTTCTCTGCATCTATTGAGATGATCATATGGTTTTTCTCCTTCAATTTGTTAATATGGTGTATCATGTTGTTTGATTTGCATATATTGAAGAATCCTTGCATTCCTAGAATAAACCCCACTTGATCATGGTGTATGATCCTTTTAATGTGCTGTTGGATTCTGTTTGCTAGTATTTTGTTGAGGATTTTTGCATCTACATTCATCAGTGATATTGGCCTGTAGTTTTCTTTCTTTGTGACATCTTTGTCTGGTTTTGGTATCAAGGTGATGATGGCCTCGTAGAATGAGTTTGCGAGTGTTCCTCCCTCTGCTATATTTTGTAAGAGTTTGAGAAGGATAGGTGTTAGCTATTCTCTTAAATGTTTGATAGAATTCGCCTGTGAAGCCATCTGGTCCTGGGCTTTTGTTTGTTGGAAGATTTTTAATCACAGTTTCAATATCAGTGCTTGTGATTGGTCTATTCAGATTTTCTATTTCTTCCTGGTTCAGTCATGGCAGATAGTGCATTTCTAAGAATTTGTCCATTTCTTCCACGTTGTCCATTTTATTGGCATAGAGTTGCTTGTAATAATCTCTCATGATCTTTAGTATTTCTGCAGTGTCAGTTGTTACTTCTCCTTTTTCATTTCTAATTCTATTGATTTGAGTCTTCTCCCTTTTCTTCTTGATGAGTCTGGCTAATGGTTTATCAATTTTGTTTATCTTCTCAAAGAACCAGCTTTTAGTTTTATTGATCTTTGCTATCATTTTCTTCATTTCTGTTTCATTTATTTCTGATCTGATTTTTATGATTTCTTTCCTTCTGCTAACTTTGGGTTTTTTTTTTGTTCTTCTTTCTCTATTTGCTTTAGGTGCAAGGTTAGGTTTTTTATTTGAGATGTTTCCTTATTCTTAACGTAGAATTGTATTGCTGTAAACTTCCTTCTTAGAACTGCTTTTGCTGCATCCCATAGGTTTTGGGCCATCATGTCTCCATTGCCATTTGTTTCTAGGTATTTTTTTATTTCCTCTTTGATTTCTTCAGTGATCACTTCGTTACTAAGTAGTGTATTGTTTAGCCTCCATGTGTTTGTATTTTTTACAGATGTTTTCCTGTAATTGATATCTAGTCTCATAGCGTCGTGGTCAGAAAAGATACTTGATACAATTTCAATTTTCTTAAAATTACCAAGGCTTGATTTGTGACCCAAGATATGATCTATCCTGGAGAATGTTCCATGAGCACTTGAGAAAAATGTGTATTCTGTTGTTTTCGGATGGAATGTCCTATAAATATCAATTAAGTCCATCTTGTTGAATGTATCATTTAAAGCTTGTGTTTCTTTATTTATTTTCATTTTGGATGATCTGTCCATTGGTGAAAGTGGGGTGTTAAAGTCCCCTACTATGAATGTGTTATTGTCGATTTCCCCTTTTATGGCTCTTAGTATTTGTCTTATGTATTGAAGTGCTCCTATGTTGGGTACATAAATATTTACAAATGTTATATCTTCTTCTTGGATCGATCCCTTGATCATTATGTAGTGTCTTTCTTTGCCTCTTGTAATAGTCTTTATTTTAGTGTCTATTTTGTCTGATATGAGAATTGCTACTTCAGCTTCCTTTTGATTTCCATTTGCATGGAATATCTTTTTCCATCCCCTTACTTTCAGTCTGTATGTGTCCCTAAGTCTGAAGTGGGTCTCTTGTAGACAGCCTATATATATGTCTTGTATTTGTATTCATTCAGCCAGTCTATGTCTTTTGGTTGGATTGTTTAATCCATTTACATTTAAGGTAATTACCAATATGTATGTTCCTATTCCCATTTCCTTAATTGTTTTGGGTTTGTTATTGTAGGTCTTTTCCTTCTCTTGTGTTTCTTGCCTAGAGAAGTTCCTTTAGCATTTGTTGTAAAGCTGGTTTGGTGGTGGTGAACTCTCTCAGCTTTGTCTTGTCTGTAAAGGTTTTAATTTCTCCATCAAATCTGAATGAGATCCTTGCTGGGTAGAGTAATCTGGTTGTAGGTTTTTCTCCTTCATCACTTTAAATATGTCCTGCCACTCCCTTCTGGCTTGCAGAGTTTCTGCTGAGAGTTCAGCTGTTAACCTTATGGAGATTCCCTTGTGTATTATTTGTTGTTTTTCCCTTGATGCTTTTAATATGTTTTCTTTGTATCTAATTTTTGACAGTTTGATTAATATGTCTTGGCGTGTTTCTCCTTGGATTTATCCTGTATGGGACTCTGTGCTTCCTGGACTCAACTATTTCCTTTCCCATATTAGGGAAGTTTTCAACTATAATCTCTTCAAATATTTTCTCAGTCCCTTTCTTTTTCTCTTTTTCTTCTGGGACCCTTATAATTTGAATGTTGGTGCGTTTAATATTGTCCCAGAGGTCTTTGCGACTGTCCTCAGTTCTTTTGATTCTTTTTTCTTTATTCTGCTCTGCAGTAGTTATTTCCACTATTTTGTTTTCCTGGTCATTTATATGTTCTTCTGCCTCAGTTATTCTGCTATTGATCCCTTCTAGAATATTTTTAATTTCATTTATTGTGTTGTTCATCGTTGCTTGTTTCCTCTTTAGTTTTTCTAAGTCCTTGTTAAATGTTTCTTGCATTTTCTCTATACTATTTCCAAGATTTTGGATCATCTTTACTATCATTATGCTGAATTTACCAAGGTAGACTGCCTATTTCCTCTTCATTTGTTAGTTCTGGTGGGTTTTTATCTTGCTCCTTCATCTGCTGTGTATTTTTCTGTCTTCTCATTTTGCTTATCTTACTGTGTTTGGGGGTCTCCTATTTGCAGGCTGCAGGTTCGTAGTTCCCATTGTTTTTGGTGTCTGTCCCCAGTGGCTAAAGTTGGTTCAGTGGGTTGTGCAAGTTTCCTGTTGGAGGGGACTGATGCCTGTGTTCTGGTGGATGAGGCTGTATCTTGTCTTTCTGGTGGGCAGGTCCACGTCTGGTGGTGTGTTTTTGGGTGTCTGTGGCCTTATTATGATTTTAGGCAGCCTCTCTGCTAATGGGTGGGGTTGTGTTCCTGTCTTGCTAGTTGTTTGTCATAGTGTGTCCAGCACTGTAGCTTGCTGGTCGTTGAGTGAAGCTGGGTGTTGGTGTTGAGATGGAGATCTCTGGGAGATATTATGTGGAGCTGGGAGGTCTCTTGTGGACCAGTGTCCTGAAGTTGGCTCTCCCACCTCAGAGGCACAGCATTGACTCCTGGCTGCAGCACCAAGAGCCTTTCATCCACATGGCTCAGAATAAAAGGGAGAAAAAGTAGAAAGAAAAAAGAAAGATAGAGGATAAAAGAAAATAAAGTAATGTAAAATAAAATAAAAAATAATTATTAAGAATTTTTTTTTAAAAAAAGTAAAACAAAACAAAACAAACAAAACAAACGGACGGATAGAACCCTAGGACAAATGGTGAAAGCAAAGCTATACAGACAAAATCTCACACAGAAGCATACACATACACACTCACAAAGGAGGAAAAGGGGAAAAAATAATATATCTTGCTCTTAAAGTCCACCTCCTCAATTTGGGATGATTCGTTGTCTACTCAGGTATTCCACAGATGCAGGGTACGTCAAGTTGATTGTGGAGATTTAATCCGCTGCTCCTGAGGCTGCTCGGAGAGATTTCCCTTTCTCTTCTTTATTCTCACAGCTCCCGGGTCTCAGCTTTGGATTTGGCCCCGCCTCTGCATGTACGTGACCTGAGGGCGTCTGTTCTTCGCTCAGACAGGACGGGGTTAAAGGAGCAGCTGTTTTCGGGGCTCTGGCTCACTCAGGCCGCGGGGAGAGAGGGGCACGGATGTGGGGCGAGCCTCCGGCGGCAGAGGCCGGCATGACGTTGCACCAGCCTGAGGCGCCGTTCTTTCTCCCGGGTAAGTTGTCCCTAGATCACTGGACCCTGGCAGTGGCGGGCTGCACAGGCTCCCGGGAGGGGCGGCGTGGATAGTGACATGTGCTTTCACACAGGCTTCTTGGTGGCAGCAGCAGCGGCCTTAGCGTCTCATGCCCGTCTCTGGGGTCCACGCTGATAGTGCGGCTCGCGCCCGTCTCTAGAGCTCCTTTAAGCAGCGCTCTTAATCCCCTCTCCTCGTGCACCAGGAAGCAAAGAGGGAAGAAAAAGTCTCTTGCCTCTTTGGCAGCTCCAGACCTTTTCCTGGACTCCCTCCCGGGTAGCCGTGGTGCACTAACCCCTTCAGGCTCTCTTCCCGCCGCCAGCCCCAGTCCTCTCCCCGTGCTCCGACTGAAACCCGAAACCCGAGCCTCAGCTCCCAGCCCCGCCCGCCCCGGCGGGTGAGCAGACAAGCCTCTCGGGCTGGTGAGTGCCGGTCGGCACCGATACTTTGTGCGGGAATCTCTGCGCTTTGCCCTCCGCACCCCTGTTGCTACACTCTCCTCCGCGGCTCTGAAGCTTCCCCCCTCCGCCACCCACAGTCTCCACCCGCGAAGGGGCTTCTAGTGTGTGGAAACCTTTCCTCCTTCACAGCTCCCTCCCACCGGTGCTGGTCCCGCCCCTATTCTTTTGTCTCTGTTTATTCTTTTTTCTTTTGCCCTACCCGGGTACGTGGGGGAGTTTCTTGCCTTTTGGGAGGCCTGAGGTCTTCTGCCAGCGTTCAGTGGGTGTTCTGTAGGAGTTGTTCCACGTGTAGATGTATTTCTGATGTATTTGTGGGAAGGAAGGTGATCTCCGCGTCTTACTCTTCCGCCATCTTCCCCCTCTCTCCCTAAATAAGTATTTTAGAAACTGTCAAGAGTCTATGTTCACACAGACTTTGACCCAGAAATTCTTTTAAACTTGTGAATATACACCTTAAGAGCAGATAAATTAGCAGGTTGTGATTAATGTATACACACTACTATATATAATATAGATAGTCAACAAGGACCTACTGTATAGCACAGGGAACTCTACTCAGTACTCTATAATAACCTATACGAGAAAAAATCTCAAAAAGAATAGATAAATGTATATGTATATGTATAACTAAATCAATTCGCTGTACACCTGAAACTAATGCAACATTGTAAATCAACTGTACTCCAATATAAAATAAAAATTAAAAAAGAAAGGAAAACATCAAAGCTAAGAAAAAAAGGGAAAAATAGTGATTACATCATTTTAAGTGAAAATATTATGTGTGATTTCTTTTTTTTTTTTTTTTCTTGCGGTATGCGGGCCTCTCACTGTTGTGGCCTCTCCCATTGCGGAGCACAGGCTCCGGACGCGCAGGCTCAGCAGCCATGGCTCACGGGCCCAGCCGCTCCAGGGCATGTGGGATCTTCCCGGACCGGGGCACGAACCCGTGTCCCCTGCATCGGCAGGCGGACTCCCAACCACTGCACCACCTGGGAAGCCCGTGATTTCTTGTTTGCTAAACAGTTTGCATAGAAATAGAGAAATGAATCCACACATGATCTTAGCCAAAAGGCCAGGAAGTGATAGAGAAATTAATCCAAAATGTTGTGTGGTAAAAATTTGAGTATTTTTTTCTTTATTTCCTTCTACATTTCTTTAGTATCTCTTTTCACAGTGAAGGGCTATTCCTTTTGCACTCAGAAGAGTTTTTAGTTTTTTTCATTTGTTTTTAAAAAGAGAAAAATAAGTTAGAAAATAAAGGGTGGAGTGATGATAATATGGAGAGATCATCCCTCCTGGAGTACAGTTGATTTACAATGTTGTGTTAGTTTCAGGTGTACAGCAAAGTGATTCAATTATACATATACATATATTCATTCTTTTTTAGATTCTTTTCTCATATAGCTTATCACAGAATACTGAGTGGAGTTCCCTGAGCTGTACCATAGGTCCTTGATTATTTATCTTATATGTAGTTGTGTGTGTGTGTTCATCCCAAGCTTATGATTTATCCCTCCCCCCACCCCATGTTTCCCCTTTGGTAACCATAAGTTTGTTTTTTATATCTGTAAGTCTGTTTCTGTTTTGTAAATAAGTTCATTTGTTGGGATGATTACTTCTTATTGGAGAAACTGGGTCTAGGAAAAGTGGGCAATCTAGTGTGTATTCCCAAAGATGGCCCACTGTATTTCAGAATTTTCTAACAAAGAAATAAATGTTCTTTTCTTGGCTCAAATTTAGGGGGAATATAACTCAGTGTTTTCCTATAAATAATGCAAAAGTGTGTGTCCATAGTTAAATTAAATATCTCTTATTAAATATCCTACTTGAGACTATTTGGACTCACAAATAGGGGTAGAACACACTCAGAAAGTAAAGAGAGAATATTCTAGAATTGTCTAATGATGGATGGGGGCATGCTTTACTGAGGCAAGAGAGCAGGACTGAGTTATAAAGCCAGAGATCGGGAGCTAGAAGTAACTAACCAGGCCTCAGAAGTGGTTTCCCAAAGGGTGAAGCAGAATGAAAAGCAAGGATTAGCTTTGAAGATAGGACACAAGGAAGCAAATGTGGGTGTGTTTAGAGAAATGGTTCAGGATGTTTTTTATTATTGGGTTCTTCTTAGATACATCATCAATTTTTCTTTCTTTCCATTGTGTCATTCCCATCTGCTTACAAACATGCTGTAATTTTTTACATAAAAATTCCCTCTCTTGACCCATTTTTTCTGTACAGATGCCATTGCATTGGTCAGTTTCCTTTTACAACAAAGACCAAGAAAGAATTGTTTGTCTTTGCTGACTCCAATCCTATCCTCTGTGCGTTCACCACACCATGCCATCAAAATTGTTCCTGTCACCAGTGACTTTCACATTGCCACATCCAGTGGTCATTTCTCAGTCCTCATCTTCCTTAAACTATCAGCAGCATTTGACACAGCTAACTACTCTCTTTCCTTCCTGACACACTTTCTTCACTTGCTTTGTGGGACATCACATTTTTCTGGTTTACCTATAACCTCTCTGGCTTTGCTTCTTAGTTTCTTAAATAATTCTTTCTCTGTCTACCTCAACTCTTTCTTCTCTTTCCACACATTTTTAGAAAGTGACTTCTTCCACTTTTGAAGCTTAAGTATCCTTATTTTGTATGGTCCCTCCATCAGAGTAGGGAAGTTTTAGAGTTTTCAACAATACCTGGCAATATAGTAGTCAATAACTACTAAATATTTGTGGAATGAATGAATGGATGTGGATCCTAGCATACCTTTTCAGGATAAAAACCAAGCCTTAAAGGACCCAATGTAGCTTGAATGCAAGAATACTCTTTAAAAACTTATCCCCATAATAATATAATCATTTCATACTTAGACTGTACACTTTTGTGATTTTTGAATTTGAGAGAAAAATATTAAACCTTTTCCTTCTCTCCTCAAAAACTTAGATTGTCATTCTGCTAAGATGTTTTATTTCTGTTTACTAAAAGATACGGAGCTGTCATTTGTAGAGATGTGGACAGACCTAGAGACTGTCATACAGAGTGAAGTAAGTCAGGAAGAGAAAAAAATATCGTATATTAACGCATGTATGTGGAACTTAGAAAAATGGTACAGGTGAACCTGTTTGCAGGGCAGAAATAGAGACACAGATGTAGAGAACAGACGTATGGACACCAAGAGGGGAAAGTGGCGGGGGGTGTGGGTGGTGGTGGGATGAACGGGGAGATTGGGATTGACATGTATACACTGATATGTACAAAATTGATAACTAATAAGAACCTGCTGTATAAAAAAATAAATTAAATAAAATTCAAAAATTCAAAAAAAGTAAATAAAAGGCACAGAGCTCTGAAAAAAATAATAGAATTTATACACAAAATGTTTTTCATTATGTTCATCTCTCTGTATTAAGATATAAGTGAATCAAACACAGCATTATAGTTTGTAATTGTCTTCTCAGGAAAAAAAAATCACAGCCCTTATTGACATTAGTTAATACCTTCAGTAAGAGTCTATCATATCGTTAAGTATTATCCCCTGGTGTGAATGAGAAAAGATACTCTTACAATCTTTTTAATTGATTGTTTTACATTATAGCCAGGACAACCATAATTATAGAACTCTAGTCTCAATTTTTGTGTCATTCACGTAATTTCAGTCAACTGATTTTTCACATTGAAGAGGTGTTGTTCACTCTGTCAAGCAAATTACCAAGAGCCAACACTGAAAAAAAAGTACTAATCAAAATTATAAAGTGGAGTTCCATTCTCGTGAAGTTTTAGGCGTTTCTGTGTCAGTCTTTGCATAATGCATGGAGGATTTTGTTTCTTCAGTATTCATGCATGGATAGGGGAATAGATCAGAAAGTCATAATCCTCATTTATTCTAGTAAAAATGGTTAGTTTTATAGCTGTCCAGAACATGTTTAGGGCGTGCCTGAGACAGAGTTCAGGGCTCTTTTCCTTAAAACTCTTTTTTCACTTTTAACCTGTGGACATGAGCTAGTATTATCTATTATTGATATCAAACTACCACCAAAACTATAATGGTTTAAAACAACGATTTATTATTTTTCTTGATTCTGAAGATTGGACTGAAAAAACTAGACTTTTAAAAAACTGATCACCTCTGTTCATCAAAAGACATCATTAATAAGAGAAATGGCTAGGCAAAACACAGCCTCAGTGATAATATTTGCAAAACATATAACTGTGAAGGGATTGGTACCCAGAATATACAATGAATGCCCACAACTCACTAATGAAAAGACAAATAATCCAATTAAAAAAATGGGCAAAATATTTTAACAGACACGTCACAAAAGAAAACATTCAAATGTTATTTAAGCATATGTAAAACTGCTCAATATCGTGTCATCAGGAAATAAAAATTAAAAACATAATAAGACACCAGTATACATCTACTTGAGTGGCTAAAATTAAAAAGACACAACATCAGATGTTGACAAGGACGTGGAGTTAACTAAAACGTCCATATGTTACTATTAGGAATATATTGTAAAATGCAGCAGCCACTTTGGGAACGTATTGGTAATTTCTTACAAAACTAAACGTGCACTTATCGCATGACCCAACAGTTTCCATCTTTTGTATTTACTCAGAGGTTAGGAAAATAAAAAGACTTTGCAATTACTATACTCATACCACTCTAGGTTTAATTGCTCCAAGCTGGAAAAATCCTTTGTGTACTTCAATAGGAGAATAGATAAATAAGCTGTGGTATATTAATACAATAGAATATTAACTCAGTGGTAAAAAGAAACAATGTACTAATACATTAAATAAGAATGAATCTCAAAATTATGCTGAGAAAAGGAGCCAAACATAAAAGTATATATTGTATGGCTTCACATATATGAAGTCTTGCAACAGGCAGATCTAATCTATAGTGGGGAAAAAGCAAACAAACAGAACAACAGGTACCTCCTCTGAGCGCAGGCTGGGGATTGACTAGGAAGGGGCATGAGGGAACATTCTGGGGTTAAGAAGAATATTCTATGTCTTGATAGGAGTTAGGGTTATACAGATGTATTCCTTCTTTCAAAACTTGGTAAATATCACTTAAATTTTATATATTGCATTGTATATAAATGCTACAATTTCACAGGATTAGATGAAGGAAAGGATTTACAGTACTTCACAGAGCATACTCACATAAGGCTATAACCAAGGCATAGAAAATGGTATAGCATGTTCCAAGTATAGGCAAGCATGGGGGCCAGAGATACTCCTAGACTCAGCTCCCCAGGGGTCTTTTTTTTCTCATAGAGTGCACTTGATCTGTGGATTATGAACCACTGATATGTGAGTGAGGAATCTTAGTTTCAGGAGACCATGAGGAAAAATCTCCAGTAGAATCTTTTATGCCTCTCTAGTCACATTGCCAAGCCAAGGTGGTTAACCCATTACCCCAAGTGTAAGTGATCTCTAAACAAGCTGGTCCTGGGTGTAAAACTTAAAGTTTGAGATTTAAAGAACACATTATAAATCTTTGGTTAGCTCACTTGTTTTTTTCTTGGTACCAGACATCTAGGCATCTCTGGAGATAAGCATGGAGCTGTCCTAGTTTAGCTATCAGATAATGGTATATTACACAATACATTTTACATTTAAAGGAAAGAGAATATTAAAAAGTTGAACTCTTGTTTATAATATGCATTATGAAGTGCTTAAGTGGGAGCATAGAGATTCTGCAATTTACTTTAAAATGCATGAAAAACTGGGAGAGATTGTTGGATGGATAGATGAGCAGATATGTGGTTGAAAAAACATAAGTAAAATGTTAATGGCACAATCTAGGAAGTGAATATACTGGTTTTTATATTAAAATTCTTTCAACTTTGCTGCCTATTTGAAGATTTTTATAATGAGATGTTAGGAAAAATACTTAGTGCACAGGTTTATCAAGTGCATTAGAGCTTACAGTTTTGAACTTGGAGAAGGGGATTGCCTCAGTAAAAACATGAATTAAAAGGTGTCGTTGTCTTCCCTTTTCTAAGATTCTTTATTTGGTCCTCTGTTTCCCATTCTGCCTCCTCCCTGCACCCGGTACCATGAGATTTCTGTTCACCACTAACTCTCTCCATTAAGGTTTATTTAAAAATTATTCTTCCTCCAACTCTTGCTTTTCATTTCCTTTCTGCACTAAAACCAGTTAACTGAAAAGGCAATTTACACTAAGGTGCTAAAAACCATAAAAAAAGTTTTAATGAGGTTTACTCTCTTTAAATAGTGCAGGCAGCTCTGCATCTACAGGAATTTAAGAAAATTCCATTTTCCTGAGAAAAAATATGGAAAAAATATATGTTCACATATGGAAGTGATTCACAACACACAGAGAGGAATTTTCTAAGTGCAAAAATCAGTGGTATGTCCTAGACGAATTTTGTTCTGGTGAATGAAAACATACTTGACTGGAGGGAGGGCAAGAAAAAGTTTCAAACTGAAGATGCATCTTACAGGAAGAGTAAGCTCCCTACCAAGAAGATAGCATTCTGGGCAAAGGGAATGAAATAAGTAAAGGGACAGTGGTCTGTCAATTTGCTGGATTCTTTTCTGAGAATAAGTTAGGGTTTGTATTAGAGAATTGTGACTTGGCAGACGTTTTTGAATTTTATTTTGGCTGTATTGGAAAGCAGGAGGTTCAATCTATATCCAAGGTAAGTAGAAATCTTAGACTGTAGCCTTGAGGCCAGGATTAGAAAGGTAAAGGGACCATGTGGCACCGAATATGGTTTTATAAGCCACACAAAACTCTACTTCATTACCTGATTGATGTGCACATTACATAGATTTTAGAAATATTCCTATCCAGCTGATTACTGAATGTGATGTTATCTCTGAGGAAGAACTATGTAGAGAGTGGGGCAGAGATGCTCAGGAAAGAGAGGTGAAAGGTAATATTGCAAACCTAAAAGGCAGATTCTCTAAGGGCACTCATCCAAATGGTACAGCAGATAGATATTTCTGTCATGGCAATGTTTATGGACATTTGCATGTCCATAAATAATCCACTGACTAATAGAAATAGGTTTTCATATAGGAACAAATGAAAGAAAACCTAATTCCAGAATGAAACCAAAGTCAGTGAGTAAAATAAGTCAGAAAATTTTGGAAAAAAATGGGCAAATGTATTCTCATGCAATGCAAACAAAATGTAGGGATTTTGACTTTTAAGAAATTAAACAAAATGCAATTTAGGTCAACATTTATTCAAGGAGAAAGAGAAGGCCTCTTTGTAATGCCAATATGAAGAGTTTATAATGGAGATAAACATGTATAGCCAGGCCTCAAATAAGAGTAACTATAAAAAGTACAGGGGATAAAAGGAGAAAAATATCCACTTACAAGAAGTAGATGAATTTAAGTTAATATTAATTTAATACCTCTCTCAGTCTATGATAGTTCAAATTGGACAAAATTAAGATTATAGATGACCTAAATAACATAATTTTAAAAGTGCATCTGATTGGTATATATCAAATTTTGAACCCTGAAAATAGAGAATACCCATCTTTTTAGGTGTCCTTGCTACATTCATGATATTGATCATATAAGAGGTCACAAAGCAACCTCAATACATTCCAAAAATGTAAGTAGTAAAGAATATTTTTCTGATTGAAATGTGATAAAAATAGAAAATAATAACAAAACCAGAAAACTAAAGATACTTCCACTTGGAATTTAAAACAAACATACAAACCAACAAAGCAATGACTTCAAACATCTCTGAAATCAATGTAGAGTGCAAACTGGAATTGTAGAATTTCTAGAAAATAATAATAATGAGAACATAACATATAATAATTTATGAGATTCAATATAGGAAAGCACAGATGAAAATTCACAGGCATAAATACTTGCATAACCAAAAGAAAAAATTGAAAACAAATAATCAAGCATCTGAATCTAAAGTTTATGAAAAGAACAACAAAGTGTGTTAGAAATCAGAAAAAATATAGAATTAATAAATACCAAAGCTGTTTTTTTTGGGAAAAAAATTGATAAATCGCTATCTTACCTATTGAAAGAGAAACAGAAAATTCACCATAAAGAAATCACAAGAGGTTAAAAACTCAGAGGAAAAAAGTAAGTTAAAAAAAAACATTAAATACCAATTTACTCAGATCACAATATAGAGATAGCCCTTAATCATTTTTACAGCTGCACGTTACTTCATTGTATGGGTATACATATTTTATTCAACTAGCTTCCTATTGACGATATTTTAGGATTTTCCAATTTTTTTAAATTTTGTTGTTATTGTTGGTTGTTTTTTGTTTTGCTATTACAAATAGTGCTTCCATGAATTCTCTTGTGCATTTCTAATGAATCTCTGGGACAGACACCTAGAATTAGGATTGCTTGTTCAAAGGGCAAATTTTACTAGATACTACCAACTTCACTTCCATATTTTTTGTTCCCACCAGTAGTGTATGAGAGTGACATCAACATCTTTTTTGAAGGAGAGAGGAATTATACAAACCAACTCTAAATCTAATGTGGGGAAATAAGAATAAACAGGAAAACTTTGAAAAAGAAGAGCAATGAGGGTAGAGAAGACGTAAAAGTTTTAAAGCGTATTACAAGGATTTACTAATCAAACCAGTGTGGTACTAGTAGTAAGCATTTATACAGATTAATGAAATTAATTAGAAAGTATAGAAATAAGTCTAAATTCATATGGGAATTTAGAATATGGGAAATGTTGCTTCCAAATCAGTGGGAAAAAAGACGAGCTAATCAACAGAGTTAGACAATTAAGATCTGGAAAAAATAAGGATATATTTATATTTATATCTCATAATGAATAGTAGGATAACATCCAACTCTTTCAAAAGTTTAACTGTGAAAATTTGAAATCATATGTACTCAAAAACTAAAAGAATTTGCTCAAACTCTTGGAGTGGAAAACTCTTTCTAATTGAAAATGTAGATGGCATAATGGTCTAAGATTAAAAACATTTGGACTACCTGCCAAAAAATAGCATAAGCAAATGCAGACGATAAATGACAAGTTTGGAGAAAGTTAGTTTCAAATCTTCTTGTATACTGAAAGCGCCTAGAAATACACCATCAGTCAGGGTTAATCTTCCACTGGAACATGATGCCACAGGCATTCCAGGTGTTTACAACTGGCATCCATTCTAATTGGTCTGGCATCCTTTACTGTTGGTGGGTGATTGTGCCAAATTTTTAACATTTTTGAACATCAAACTTCCCAGTAACTTGACAGAGAAAAGAACAAATCGTATAAACTGTTCACAAAAATAAGGTAAAATAGCTCTTTACCATATGACAAGAGTCTCAGTCTTATTCAACATAAAAGCTTGTTGAATGTCTATTTTCCATTAATCCAAAGAACAAAAATTGAAAAAATTGATACACTCCAGGATACACTCCAGGGTCAGGCTCTGGGGCACAGGCTCTCTCAAGTATTTCTGGTAGGAGTATAAATTGGTACAATCTTTATGGATGGCAATTTGCTAATACCTACCAAAATAACAAAGACAAATAGAAATTGACTCATCCCTTTGGTTTCTGGTGTTTTATTGCTCTGATATACTTGCACACCTAAAATATGATTCATAAATAAGGCCATTAATTAGAGAATCTAAATGTCTACTAGTCAACAATCTAAATGTCTACTAGTCGGATCCTAGTTATAAATTATAGTATTCCAATACAATGCAGTGATGTGCAACTGTAAAATAGATAGATGATAGATAATAGATGGTAAGATAGATGATAGATAGATAGATAGAGACACAATATACTTATGTACACATGAGGATAACCAAGTTTTAGGGCATTCTGATACTGAATATTTATATTTAATATTAAAACTTCACAGGATTTCATTTTTATTTGGTTGAATCCCTCAAGGTTGTCCTTAGGCTGTTCAGTTCACTTTTAGTTGCTAGCATGCCCGATAAGCCAGCTTTTACTATATCAAAATGTACACGTAGCATGGACTGTCCGGTACTTGGGGCTAGATGTTAGCTCTGCATCTACTTTTAGGGGAGATGGTTACACAGGAGCACTGGCTCATAGAAACAGTTCCTTTTCCGTCTCCTCCTAACAGCCCAAGGGAGGAAGTGATGGCAGCAGGGTTTCCTCTCCCAGCCACATGGACCCCACACTGCGTAAGTTAGGACATTCTCCCCCTACTTTCTTGCTTGTCCTGAAGGAATCCATGGAGAGAGAAGTTTGAGGAGCTGGGAGGCAAGAGGAAGAAGGAGGGTGGGGAATAAAGAGTGAGCATTAAGCTATTTAATAGAGTGCCTCATACACGCTAAGTGCTCCATGCTTTGTGTGGTTGTATGGAATCTTCACAGCAGCCCAGTGAAGAGTTCATTCTCATTCCCATTTTACAGATAAAGCACGTGGGGCTCTGAGAGGTTAAGTAACTTGCCCAAGGCCACCAAGATCAAGTGGTTGAGTGGGGTTCAAACGTAGACCCTTCTCTTCCTGATCCTCCTGTACTCTTTTTATTAAGGTAAAATTTATATACAGTGACACACACAGGTCTGAAATATGCATTTTAAGTGTGAGCTTGGAAAAAATGGATACAACTGTGTCACCACCATTTTCATGTGCTTTTTGGTCCTTGTATAACTTCTTATTTGAAATGTCTGTTCAAGTCATTTGCTTACTTTTCACTGCACTGCTGGTCTTGAATTTGGAAGAGTTCTTTATATATTCTGGATACAAGTTTTTGTGGGACACACATATTGCAAATGTTTCCTCTCATTCTCTGACTTCCTTTTTCATTCTCTAATTTTTTTCTTGTTTACTTGTCCTATCAGTTACTAAGAGGGGTATTAAAACCTCCAACTATTACTGTGGAATTTTTATTTCTCCTTATTTATTTAATTTTTTAACATTTTTATTGGAGTATAATTGCTTTACATTGTTGTGTTAGTTTCTGCTGTATAACAAAGTGAGTCAGCTATACGTATATATATATACCCATCCACTCCCTCTTGCGTCTCCCTCCTACCCTCCCTATCCCACCCCTCTAGGTGGTCACAGAGCACCGAGCTGGTCTCCCTGTGCTATGCAACTGCTTCCCGCTAGCTATCTGTTTTACATTTGGTAGTGTATATATGTCCATGCCACTCTCTCACTTCGTCCCAGCATACCCTTCCCCCTCCCCGTGTCCTCAAGTCCATTCTCTACATCTGTGTCTTTATTCCTGTCCTGCCCCTAGGTTCATCAGAACAATTTTTTTAAAGATTCCATATATATGTGTTAGCATACGGTATTTGTTTTTCTCTTTCTGACTTACTCCACTCTGTATGAGTCTGTAGGTCCATCCACCTCACTACAAATAACTCAATTTCATTTCTTTTCATGGCTGAGTAATATTCCATTATATATATGTGCCACATCTTCTTTATCCATTCATCTGTTGATGGACACTTAGGTTGCTTCCATGTCCTGGCTATTGTAAAAAGAGCTGCAGTGAACATTGTGGTACATGACTTTTCGAATTATGGTTTTCTCAGGGTATATGCCCAGTAGTGCTTCTAAGCAGGAGTGTAAGTATTTCTATTTTATAAGGTAATTTAAATTAACTGTCACATAGTGATGGTGAGCATGAAAGAGTTGCATACCAAGAGAGATGAGACAAACCGGAACAACTTGGGAATAATATGTTATTTATTTCTTTATGCAGGTGGGACATGGTTCTCAATACTAATAATCCTTAAACTTGAGTGTACTTCAGAGTCATCAGGAGGGTGTGTTGAACACAGATTTCAGGCCCACTCCAGAACTTTTGATTCAGTAGCTCCGAGGTAGGGCCAGAGGATTTGCATTCCTAACAAGTTCTCAGGGAATACGACTGCTCCTGTTGGTCCAGGCACCCATACTTTGAGAACCATGGCTTTGCCATGCCTCTTCTGTGAACTTTCATTGGGAAATTGACTAACTGCTTCCTCTGCCATTTTCTGCCTGGCCTCCCTCTTATCATTTCCTTTAGAATCTTGATTCCTGGCATATATATATATATATAGCAGTCCAGGATTTTAAAACACTCAGCTCTTAAAGATGTTAAAAAGAAAAAAAGAACTCAGTAAGTAACATTTCAATAAGCCAAGTGAATCATCTACCCAGATAGAATTACAGCCATTTCTCATTGTTCTCTGAAGTCTCCCAGAATGAGGATTCTTGAAAAGTGTTCCTTAAGAGGGATGAGTGATCCATTCTTGGGACTTGGCAAAAATGAGTGTCTACTGAAGGGAAAGGTTGGAACAAGACAGTTTCCAAATTTCTCTTCCTGGTGTAGATTTTCTCTCCACTACTACCTTCTATGAGTTATGGTTTTTACTTTGTATTATAAAACCCATTTTTAAAGGAAAATGTAAGTTAGGACTAAGAAGATAGAGGAGAGAGAGGAGGTGGGGAGGTTGGAGCAAAGTAATACCTACTTACTTGAGATATTATCAAAGGGTGTGACTAGGTCTCAGTATCACAATCTCTAGGTCCAACCTAGAGATGTTGCTGCAAATAGCATTATTTCATTCTTTTTTATGCCTGAGTAATATTCCATTGTTTATATGCAACACATCTTTATCCACTCCTCTGTCAATGGACATTTAGGTTGCTTCCATGTCCTGCCTATTATAAATAGTGCTGCAGTGAATATTGGCGTGCATGTATCTTTTTGAATTATGGTTTTCTCAGGGTGTATGCCCAGTAATGGGATTGCTGGGTCATATGGTAGTTCTATATTTAGTTTTTTAAGGAACCTCCATACTATTCTCCACAATGGTTGTACCAATTTACATTCCCACCAACAGTGTAGGAGGGCTCCCTTTTCTCCACACTCTCTCGCATTTATTGTTTGTAGATTTTTTGATGACGGACATTCTGACTGGTGTGAGGTGATACCTCATTGTCATTTTGATTTGCATTTCTCTAATAATTAGTGATGCTTAGCATCTTTAATGTGATTTTTGGCATTCACTTTGCTGTACACCTGAAAATAACACAGCATTGTAAATCAACTATAATCCAACAAAAATCTTTTAAAAATTGTTATATCCACCTCAGCCTTCAGAAACCATCACCCTGCTCTGTCAGCAGCCATTACCATTGAGGCAAGTCCCTCCATCAGCAAAAAGATTTCAAATTACTAAAGGTTCAAGTGATGATTAGTATTTTTAGCAATAACTTATTTTTTTAATGTAAAAAAAGGGTGTGACTAGGAAATTTTTTATGAAAGCGTTGCATTTGCTGACTGTGTCTCAGTTTTCTTTGTTGTGTGACAAATTACTTTAAGATTTAGTGGCTTAAAGTAACATCCTTTATTTTGTCAATGATTCTGCGCATCAGCAGTTTAGGCTAGGTGTAGCTGGGTAGTCTGGTCTTGGCTGGACTCCTTCATGTGACTCACTGTGGTCAGTGGCTAGGTCAACTGGAGGCTAATTGTCTAAGGTGGCTTCAGCTCATGTCTGCTCCACATGTCTCTTACCCTCCAGCAGGCCAGCCTGGACTTGCTCACATGGTGGTAGCAGACTTCCTAGAGACTGTGGAAGTATGCAAAAGGGACTGGTTTGGCATTCACATGAAACTGTTTCCTCCACATTCTAATGGCCAATGTAAAAGTAACAAGGGCATTCCAGATTCCAGGGGTGGAGGATAGGCTTCACTTTCTGATGGGAGTCACTGATTTGCCATTTTTGCAATCTGCCGCAGACTCATAGGGTTCTTTTCTTTGACACAAAATATTCCATTAGTTGTCAAAATCATTTCAGCTAATCTTTTTCATGACATGGATTATTTGTTGCCATGGTGAATTCTGGTGAAGTTAATTGTTTGGTTAAAAATATAGAATTTGGGCTTCCCTGGTGGTGCAGTGGTTGAGAGTCTGCCTGCCGATGCAGGGGACACGGGTTCGTGCCCCAGTCCGGGAAGATTCCACATGCCACGGAGCGGCTGGGCCCATGAGCCATGGCCACTGAGCCTGCGCATCTGGAGCCTGTGCTCCGCAGTGGGAGAGGCCACAACAGTGAGAGGCCCGTGTACCGCAAAAAAAAAAAAAAAAAAAAATATATATATATATATATATATATAATATTTATAGATATATATTATATAATATATTTATTATATATTTATATTTCTATATATATATATATATAATTTAATTTATCTGCATCCACCTTTCTCTAATGGCTTCTCATCAGGTAGAGAAAAAAACCAAATTCCTTGAGAATCTGCCATTCATGATCTTCGCTTTCCCTGCCTCTAGTTTCCTCCCTCACCAGCCCTGGACTCCAGCCATGTTGCATGGTTTGTTGTTTCATGGACACCTCATGGACTTTTATGTCCCTGTGTGGGTATGTGAGTGTGTGTGTGTGTGTGCGCAGGAATTAATCCACCTTCTGTGAAGGCCTTTTACCTCTTTACCTGCCTAATTATTCCTCAGTTCCCCAAGCATCAGCTTAACTCTATGAAACTTTCTTGATGAGCGCCCTGGCCCTAAGAAATCTTCAGGAGCAGAGCCTCAATGACTTATTATCTGTTATGGAATAAAAATTACTTCTGCTCTAGTGTGATTCTGCCTTTAAAAGATGAACTTCTTGGATAAACTACAAGGTCCTACTGCATAGCACAGAGAACCATATTCAGTATCCTATGATAAAACATAATGGAAAAGAATATTAAAAAAAAGAATGTATACATATGTATAACTGAATCACTTTGCTGTACAGCAGAAATTAACACATCATTATAAATCAACTGTACTTCAATTTAAAAAAATCTGGGGTAAGGATTGGTACATTTTTACACACTTATATTTTCTTGTGTGCAATAAACTTTAATAAACATTTTTTCCTTTTTCTAAAAAAAAGATGAGCTTCTTGAGGACGAAGAATGTGTCTCAATCATGTTTGTGAAGGCAGGGCTTAAATCTCTATTTAGCAAATAGTAGGTGTTCAATAGTTTTTTTTTTTTTTTTTTTTGGAAGACAAATATGACTCAATTTTTTTTTTATTAGTTTCTGCTTTATAACAAAGTGAATCAGTCATACATATATATCTGTTCCCACATCCCTTCCCTCTTGCGTCTCCCTCCCTCCCACCTTCCCAATCCCACCCCTCCAGGCGGTCACAAAGCACCGAGCTGATCTCCCTGTGCTCTGTGGCTGCTTCCCACTATTTATCTACCTTAATTTTGGTACTGTATATATGTCCATGCCTCTCTTTCACTTTGTCACAGCTTCCCCTTCCCCATATCCTCAAGTCCATTCTCAAGTAGGTCTGTGTCTTTATTCCTGTTTTACCCCTAGGTTCCTCATGACACTTTTTTTCTTAAATTCCATATATATGTGTTAGCATACGGTATTTGTCTTTCTCTTTCTGAGTTACTTCACTCTGTATGACAGACTCTAGGTCTATCCACCTCATTACAAATAGCTCAGTTTCGTTTCTTTTTATGGCTGAGTAATATTCCATTGTATATATGTGCCATATTTTCTTTAGCCATTCATCCGATGATGGACACTTAGGTTGTTTCCATCTCTGGGCTATTGTGAATAGAGCTGCAATGAACATTTTGGTACATGTCTCTTTTTGAATTAAGGTTTTCTCAGGGTATATGCCTAGTAGTGGGATTGCTGGGTCATATGGTAGTTCTATTTGTAGTTTTTTAAGGAACCTCCATACTGTTCTCCATGGTGGCTGTACCAATTCACATTCCCACCAGCAGTGCAAGAGTGTTCCCTTTTTTCCACACCCTCTCCAGCATTTATTGTTTCTAGATTTCTTGATGATGGCCATTCTGACTGGTGTGAGATGATATCTCATTGTAGTTTTGATTTGCATTTCTCTAATGATTAATGATGTTGAGCATTCTTTCATGTGTTTGTTGGCAGTCTGTATATCTTCTTTGGAGAAATTCCTATTTAAGTCTTCTGCCCATTTTTGGATTGGGTTTTTTGTGTTTTTGCTGTTGAGCTGCATGAGCTGCTTATAAATTTTGGAGCTCAATCCTTTGTCAGTTGCTTCATTTGCGAATATTTTCTCCCATTCTGAGGGTTGTCTTTTGGTCTTGTTTATGGTTTCCTTTGCCGTGCAAAAGCTTTGAAGTTTCATTAGGTCCCATTTGTTTATTTTCATTTTTATTTCCATTTCTCTAGGAGGTGGGTCCTAAAGGATCTTGCTGTGATTTATGTCATAGAGTGTTCTGCCTATGTTTTCCTCTAAGAGTTAGACAGTTTCTGGCCTTACATTTAGGTCTTTAATCCATTTTGAGCTTATTTTTGTGTATGGTGTTAGGGAATGATCTAATCTCATACTTTTAGAGGGCCCTGTCCAGTTTTCCCAGCACCACTTATTGAAGAGGCTGTCCTTTCTCCACTGTACATTCCTGCCTCCTTCATCAAAGATAAGTTGACCATATGTGCATGGGTTTATCTCTGGGCTTTCTATCCTGTTCCATTGATCTATCTTTCTGTTTTTGTGCCAGTACCACACTTTCTTGATTACTGTAGCTTTGTAGTATAGTCTGAAGTCAGGGAGCCTGATTCCTCCAGCTCCGTTTTTTTGTTCTCAAGATTGCTTTGGCTATTCGGGGTCTTTTGTTTTTCCAAACAAATTCTGAAATTTTTTGTTCTAGTTCTGTGAAAAATGCCAGTGGTAGTTTGATAGGGATTGCATTGAATCTGTAGATTGCTTTGGGTAGTAGAGTCATTTTCACAATATTGATTCTTCCAATCCAGGAGCATGGTATATCTCTCCATCTATTTGTATCATCTTTAATTTCTTTCATCAGTGTCTTATAATTTTCTGCATACAGGTCTTTTGTCTCCTTAGGTAAGTTTATTCCTAGATATTTTATTCTTTTTGTTGCAATGGTAAATGGGAGTGTTTTCTTGATTTCACTTTCAGATTTTTCATCATTAGTGTACAGGAATGCCAGAGCTTTCTGTGCATTAATTTTGTATCCTGCTACTTTGCCAAATTCATTGATTAGCTCTAGTAGTTTTCTGGTAGGATCTTTAGGATTCTCTATGTATAGTATCATGTCATCTGCAAAAATGACAGCTATACTTCTTCTTTTACAATTTGGATTCCTTTTATTTCCTTTTCTTCTCTGATTGTTGTGGCTAAAACTTCCAAAACTAAGTTGAATAAGAGATGTGAAGTGGGCAGCCTTGTCTTGTTCCTGATCTTAGTGGAAATGGTTTCAGTTTTTCACCATTGAGGACAATGTTGGCTGTGGGTTTGTCATATATGGGCTTTATTATGTTGAGGAAAGTTCCCTCTATGCCTACTTTCTGCAGGGTTTTTATCGTAAATGGGTGTTGAATTTTGTCGAAAGCTTTCTCTGCATCTATTGACATGATCATATGGTTTTTCTCCTTCAATTTGTTAATATGGTGTATCACATTGATTGATTTGCATATATTGAAGAATCCTTGCATTCCTGGAATAAACCCCACTTGATCATGGTGTATGATCCTTTTAATGTGCTGTTGGATTCTGTTTGCTAGTATTTTGTTGAGGATTTTTGCATCTATGTTCATCAGTGATATTGGCCTGTAGTTTTCTTTCCTTGTGGCATCCTTGTCTGGTTTTGGTATCAAGGTGATGGTGGCCTCGTAGAATGAGTTTGGGAGTGCTCCTCCATCTGCTATATTTTGGAAGAGTTTGAGAAGGATAGGTGTTAGCTCTTCTCTAAATGTTTGATAGAATTCGCCTGTGAAGCCATCTGGTCCTGGGCTTTTGTTTGTTGGAAGATTTTTAATCACAGTTTCAATTTCAGTGCTTGTGATTGGACTGTTCATATTTTCTATTTCTTTCTGATTCAGTCTTGGCAGGTTGTGCATTTCTAAAAATTTGTCCATTTCTTCCAGGTTGTCCATTTTATTGGCATAGAGTTTCTTGTAGTAATCTCTCATAATCTTTTGTCTTTCTGCAGTGTCAGTTATTACTTCTCCTTTTTCATTTCTAATTCTATTGATTTGAGTCTTCTCCCTTTTTTTCTTGATGAGTCTGGCTAATGGTTTATCAATTTTATTTATCTTCTCACAGAACCAGCTTTTAGTTTTATTGATCTTTGCTACCGTTTCCTTCATTTCTTTTCCATTTATTTCTGATCTGATCTTTATGATTTCTTTCCTTCTGCTATCCTTGGGGGTTTTTTGTTCTTCTTTCTCTAATTGCTTTAGGTGCAGGGTCAGGTTGTTTACTCGAGATGTTTCCTGTTTCTTAAGGTGAGATTGTACTGCTATAAACTTCCCCCTTAGAACTGCTTTTGCTGCGTCCCATAGGTTTTGGGTCGTCGTGTCTCCATTGTCATTTGTTTCTAGGTATTTTTTAATTTCCTCTTTGATTTCTTCAGTGATCACTTCGTTATTAAGTAGTGTATTGTTTAGCCTCCATGTGTTTGTATTTTTTACAGATCTTTTCCTGTAATTGATGTCTAGTCTCATAGCATTGTAGTCGCAAAAGATACTTGATACAATTTCAATTTTCTTAAATTTACCAAGGCTTGATTTGTGACCCAAGATATGATCTATTCTGGAGAATGTTCCGTGAGCACTTGAGAAAAATGTGTATTCTGTTGTTTTTGGATGGAATGTCCTATAAATATCAATTAAGTCCATCTTGTTTAATGTATCATTTAAAGCTTGTGTTTCCTTATTTATTTTCATTTTGGATGATCTGTCCATTGGTGAAAGTGGGTTGTCAAAATCCCCTAGTATGAGTGTGTTACTGTCGATTTCCCCTTTTATGGCTGTTAGTATTTGCCTTATGTATTGAGGTGCTCCTATGTTGGGTGCATAAATATTTTCAATTGTTATATCTTCTTCTTGGATCGATCCCTTGATCATTATGTAGTGTCCTTCTTTGTCTCTTCTAATAGTCTTTATTTTAAAGTCTCTTTTGTCTGATATAAGAATTGTTACTCCAGCTTTCTTTTGATTTCCATTTGCATGGAATATCTTTTTCCATCCCCTTACTTTCAATCTGTATGTGTCTCTAGGTCTGAAGTGGGTCTCTTGTAGACAGCATATATATGGGTCTTGTTTTTGTATCCATTCAGCCAATCTGTGTCTTTTGGTGGGAGCATTTAGTCCATTTACATTCAAGGTAATTATTGATATGTATGTTCCTATTCCCATTTCCTTAATTGTTTTGGGTTCGTTATTGTAGGTATTTTCCTTCTGTTGTGTTTCTTTCCTAGAGAAGTTCCTTTAGCATTTGTTGTAATGCTGGTTTGGTGGTGCTGCACTCTCTCAGCTTTTGATTGTCTGTAAAGGTTTTAATTTCTCCATCAAATCTGAATGAGATCCTTGCTGGTTAGAGTAATCTTGGTTGCAGGTTTTTCTCCTTCATCACTTTAAATATGTCCTGCCACTCCCTTATGGCTTGTAGAGTTTCTGCTGAGAGATCAGCTGTTAACCTGATGGGGATTCCCTTGTGTGTTATTTGTTGTTTTTCCCTTGCTGCTTTTAATATGATTTCTTTGTGTTTAATTTTTCACAGTTTGATTAATATGTGTCTTGGCGTATTTCTCCTTTGATTTATTCTGTATGGGACTCTCTGTGCCTCCTGGGCTTGATTAACTATTTCCTTTCCTATATTAGGGAAGTTTTCAACTATAATTTCTTCAAATATTTTCTCAGTCCCTTTCCTTTTCTCTTCTTTTTCTGGAACCCCTATAATTCGAATGTTGGTGCGTTTAATGTTGTCCCAGTGGTCTCTGAGACTGTCCTCTGTTCTTTTCATTCTTTTTTCTTTATTTTGCTCTGCATCAGTTATTTCCACTATTTTATCTTCCACCTCACTTATTCGTTCTTCTGCCTCAGTTATTCTGCTATTGATCCCATCTAGAGTATTTTTCATTTCATTTATTGTGTTTTTAATCAATGTTTGATTCACCTTTAGTTCTCTTAGGTCCTTGTTAACTGTTTCTTGCATTTTTTTCTATTCTATTTCCAAGATTTTGGATCTTGGAAATAGAATCTTGGATCATCTTTACTATCATTATTCTGAATTCCTTTTCAGGTAGACTGCCTATTTCCTCTTCATTTGTTAGGTCTGGTGGGTTTTTATCTTGCTCCTTCATCTGCTGTGTGTTTTTCTGTCTTCTCATTTTGCTTATCTTACTTTGTTTGGGGTCTCCTTTTTGCAGGCTGCAGGTTCGTAATTCCCGTTGTTTTTGGTGTCTGTCCCCAGTGGCTAAGGTTGGTTCAGTGTGTTGTGTAGGCCTCCTGGTGGAGGGGACTAGTGCCTGTGTTCTTGTGGATGAGGCTGGATCTTGTCTTTCTGGTGGGCACGTCCACGTCTGGTGCTGTATTTTGGGGTGTCTGTGGACTTTTTATGATTTTAGACAGCCTCTCTGCTAATGGGTGGTGTTGTGTTCCTGTCTTGCTAGTTGTTTGGCATAGGGTGTCCAGCACTGTAGCTTGCTGATCGTTGAGTGAAGCTGGGTGCTTGTGTTGTGATGGAGATCTCTGGAAGATTTTCGCCGTTTGATATTATGTGGAGCTGGGAGGTCTCTTGTGGACCAGTGTCCTGAAGTTGACTCTCCCACTTCAGAGGCACAGCACTGACTCCTGGCTCCTCAATTTGGGATGATGTGTTGTCTATTCATGTATTCCACAGATGCAGGGTACATCAAGTTGATTGTGGAGCTTTAATCCGCTGCTTCTGAGGCTGCTCGGAGAGATTTTCCTTTCTCTTCTTTGTTCTCACAGCTCCCGGGTCTCAGCTTTGGATTTGGCCCCACCTGTCCATGTAGGTCGCCGGAGGGCGTCTGTTCTTCGCTCAGACAGGACAGGGTTAGAGGAGCAGCCGCTTCGGGGACTCTTGCTCACTCAGGCCGGGGGGCAGGGACGGGCACGGAGTACGGGTGAAGCCTGCAGTGGCAGAGGCTGGTGTGACGTTGCACCAGCCCAAGGCACGCCGTGCATTCTCCCAGGGAACCCGTCCCTGGATCCCAGGACCCCGGCAGTGACGGGCTGCACAGGCTCCCCAGAAGGGGGGCGTGGACAGTGACCTGTGCTTGCACACAGGCCTCGCGGCGGCGGCAGCCGCCCCAGCGTCTCACGCCCGTCTCTGGATCTCCTCCAAGCAGCGCACTTAATCCCCTCTCCTTGCGCACCAGGAAACAAAGAGGGAAGAAAAAGTCTCTTGCCTCTTCGGCAGGTCCAAACTTTTTCCCGGACTCCCTCCCGGCTAGCTGTGGCGCATTAGCCCCTTCAGGCTGTGTTCACGCCGCCAACCCCAGTCCTCTCCCTGCACTGCGACTGAAGCCCGAGCCTCAGCTCCCAGCACCGCCCGCCCTGGCGGCGAGAGGACAAGCCTCTTGGGCTGGTGAGTGCCGGTTGGCACCGATCCTCTGTGCGGGAATCTCTCCGCTTTTCCCTACCCAGGTACGTGGGGAGTTTCTTGCCTTTTGGGAGGTCTGAGGTCTTCTGCCAGCGTACAGTAGGTGTTCTGTAGGAGTTGTTCTACGTGTAGCTGTATTTCTGGTGTATCTGTGGGGAGGAAGGTGATCTCCGCGTCTTACTCTTCCGCCATCTTCCCCAGAAGTCACAATAGTTTTTTTTAAATTCATGAATGAATGAAAAGTGTATGAGTGAAGAAATAGTCTGCATTATTCTCCTTTTTATTCTTAGTTTTTATTTTTTTACATATTCTGTCTAGACCTATGTATTCTCCTTTTTAAATATGAGACAAATCATTTATACTTTTTGACCTTCTCATATACTCTTATACTTTCAATTGTCAGTGGTACATAGGTGATTCTTAAATCATTTTGTTTGCTTGTTTTTGTTTTTTTGTTTCTTTGTTTAACCATGAGTGTTTTCCTGACTCCCAAGGCTATCTCCAAATGGCCTTTTAGATATTTACACCTTTATATCCTGCTGCTTTCTTAAATATAACATGTTATGATCTGACCTCCCCACCTTCCTCAAAGTTGCCAGGAATCTGTTTTTCTACCTCTGAATAACTACATTGGTCAATGACATTACCATCTTCCTATAAAACCCAAGGGGTCTTTTTGCATGTTTTCATTTGAGCTTCAAATGAATTGAGTAATAGAGATAACCAAATACAGTTATCATCACTATTTCACCAACAACAAAATAAAATATCAAGGAAAGTAATAAGTTTTCCCACAGTCATGTTGATCACAAATGGTAGAACTGAGACTCAAATTCAGGTTTGTCTAACCTAAAAGGATTACATTCTTATTTTATCTCTAATTTCAGAGTTGTGGGGATAGACTTGACAAGGTTTGCTAACTCTGGTTTTGGATTAAAAAAGAAGGAAAAAATTTTCATTCCTCATTCTTCCTCATTCTCCACACCCAGTTGATTTGCAAATGCTCTTGACTTATCTTAGCAACATTTTCTCATTAGTATCTCTCTTTTCGCTTCAGCTCATCTTTCCTTAGTTCATCCCTATTCTTTTAGTAATTATTGCAAAAGTTTTCTAATTAGTCTCCTTTGCCCCAATATCTCCTGAGTTTTAGGGCAGGGTATTGACTTCTTATCTTAATATTGTCACACAGACTAACTAACCACACATCTAGTAGGATGCTTGATAGAATTTTTGAGTTAAATTTCACTACTGAACTTAAAATATTTTGCAGAAAAACTAAATAACTGTAGAATATGTAATGGGTAGTGACATGGCAATATTTATCCAGCTAACCTAATTAAAGTATAAAACAAAAATTTTCTTTTCAGAAATTAGTAGCAGGTGTTGCAATTAAAATATAGACAGCATATTATAAAATATATTGGTAAAATGGACACAATCCCAGTCATTTAGCTGTGTTCTGCTCACCTAATCCACCTGCTGTTGAAGCCAGATAAGTGTTTATTTACATTTATGTGGTAACATTTACAGACAGACATTGTTTACAAAATTTTGTGTATTATATCCTGAATACATGGTTATTTATTCTTGGCCATTATAGACATATTTATGTATGAAAATAGTATAGAAGGAAAGAAATTTTCCTGAGATGGTGAATTAATATTAACTAATGCTTATGGGTATATATTATATTCTAGGAAATGCTTTAAAAACTTAAAGGCATTGTCTCATTTAATCCTCATAATAACCTTATGAAATAGTTATTCCAAGCCCCATTTTATAGATGGGGAAATAGATGCTTAGTTAAATGAAATACCTTGTCCAAGATCATTCAGCAACTAAAAGGTAGAATAGGATTCTCTCTTCTCTGTAGAAGATGGGTTATACCCACAGGGGGTAGCAGACATGTCCTTCTACAGTAGAAGTTTGGATTTCAATTATGTGGACTGAGTCTCAGTGGCAGGACTCAGTCTCTAGAAATCTTGCTAAAGACAGTCTTGCTTTCCTAAACCTTGTCTAGAGGTAAATGTTAAAGATCTGCAAGCTAGAGACTAAGTCCCATCCATGGAGCAGTAAATTAAGCCTTTGGAGGATGTAAAGAATCTGTAAAGACAGAACATATTGTATTAAAGGTTGTCAGTTTTCTGTGAATGGAGTTATTGAAATATAGGGTAAAGAACTTGCTGGGATCCATGTAGAATGGATTTAAACTGGTAGTTTTTAAAAATTAGATTACTTCTAAGGTCCCAACTCAGTACTTTAATCCTATTATTTCATGATTTCCTTTTTGTTTTTTTTGCAAAGCAATTAGTTACATGATTTTTAGATTCCTAAATAGGTAACTTAAAGCACTCTGATAAGATCTATTCTCTCTTTAGTAATTTTCAGCAGAAAAACAGAAAAATATATACATCTCTTTTTTGTAAACTGCTTAATAATAAAAAAATAAAATTATTACTGAAAAATAAAGGAACAGGTAGATTTTTTTTAATTTTAAAAGCTACTTTGAGATTTAAAGTGATGTGTAAATACTGTGCAGATGGCAATAATATGTATATGTGTTTATATATTATATATATATATATCCCATATCATTTCATGAACATTTTGACCAGCTTTCTTCTTGAAATTTTAATTGGTAAAATTGATTTATTGTACAACAGCAATCTTCCATAAATACATTTGAAGAGGCTTTCTTGGAGAATTTAAGGACACCAACTAAACAAAAGGAAACAGTGAAATATTCAGCACTCTGATCTCAGAGGGAAGGAAATGGAGCAGGACACACTTGTGTTCAAGCAATTTTAGGGACTTGAGAATATTCTATGAACATTATTCTGTACTTCAGAATAACGAGTTGCTGGAACAGCAACATCACCATCAAGAATTTGCACCTTTGGTGGATAATAATAAGGCTTCATTTTTCTGAAAGTCATAATTCACATCAGCCTGCTGCATTGTGTGAGATAACATTATTTTCTTGTTCATGGAAATAAAATTCTACAGGTAATTTTCTGATGTGCTAATTACCATTTCCAGTGATGAGCTAAGGAACACTGTGGTTTCGCAAATTGTTCCTACCCTGAAAAATGTTTTATATCAGCAAACACCCTGAGGCATAAAATGGTATTAGTCTTGTGGATTGTTGCCAAACACGGTAGGCAATATGCTCGTAATTTTATTTTTTTTTTGGAAATGATCAACTGTGTTTGAGAACGAAATGCCATAATAGCTGATTTGTGTGTGTGTGTGTGTGTGTGTGTGTGTGACCATTTCTTCATAATATCAGTGACGAAAACATTTCATCAACCATGGAGGCTTAGCAGATGGGAAGAACTATATATTTCTTTTTACACAACAGAAGCATTGAACTGCTGAAGACCTGTGAAAGAAATAGTGTTTCTATTGATTCAAAATTTCAAAAAGTCTTTATTTTAATTGTCTGCTATTTTAGTCACCTCAACTGCATTGCTTGCTGCCATTTGGGCATGGTCCAGCTTTTCAGTAATTTCTAAGATTTTTCTGTTTACTTTCCTGTCTCCTAATCTACACATATGAGAGTCCAATTTATTCTTCAAAGTCTGTTTCACCCCTACATTTAGAATTTATTTATTGAGAAAATAGTTATCTGATTATGGATTTACAGATTCCTAGCAGTAATTCTTTTCCTAAAATACAGTACATACATTCTCACCTTTGTGTATTAAAAGTTTATTTTTCTTTCACTAGCAATTTTCTGCCTGATCTTTTCAGTCAAATTCTACCAATTCTTCAAGACCCAGTTTAAGTTCTATGTGGTGCATGAAGCTTGTTCCAACACCTTAGTGCCTGATCATGTCTGCCTCCTTGGAACTTCTTTAGAATTTTAAAGCTGGAAGGAAACTTAGAGACCACCATCACCTCTCATATGCCACACAGGGCAACTATTTGCCTATATTAAACCTTTGTGAAAACAGTGATCCTTTTGGCAGATGCAACTAGAACATATGGTTTGGCAGGTACATGAGCTGAATTTCAGCTTCTAGCAGCCTTTTGGCCAACTGTCATTGTACAGGGCACAACTGGTGACATGTATTTTATTCTGATTATATCCAGTCTCTAAACGTTAGTTGACTTTTCCCTGCCCAATGATATGATTCTAAGACAGAAGTATAAGATTATATGTATATGCATAATCTTATATGAAGTATAAGATTAATGTTATTTCTGAGGAGTATAACAAAAAAATTTTAAAAATTAGGCGTATGATTATGCACTTCTTTGTATACTTATAGAATCCTTAGTGGGTCATCAATGAATAAGTAATATTTATATTAAAACTCCTACAGGAAATGAAATCATATTATTATTTTTTAGGGGGGTACATATATCTTTAATCATATCTTGACAAATGTTTGTTGCCTGTGACAAGGACCAATGTAGTTTATAGAATCTACTGCTTTTTTTTTTCCTCTCTCTTTTTCTTTTTAACTTTTATTGGGGTATAGTTGATTTACAACATTGTCTTAGTTTCAGGTGTACAGCATAGTGAATCTGTTATATGTATACATATATCCACTCTTTTTTATATTCTTTTCCCATATAGGCCTTTACAGAGTATTGAGTAGAGTTCCTTGTGCTATGTAGTAGGTCCTTACTAGTTATCTATTTTGTATACAGTAGTGTGTATGTGTCAATCCCAGTCTTTCAATTTATCCCTGCCTGTTCCAATGAGATCATAATAGAAGAGTCAAATAAATGTTTGAACACTAATATTCAATTAATTTACTTAATTTGAATTAAGTGGAAATGAAAGAGGCTTAAACTAGGGAAGCAAGTGAAGTAGGTCATTTATCGACAAAGTGTTTATAGAAAGAAAAGAAGACTTTGAAAATGTCACCAGAAAAATTAGGAATAATCAGTCTTAGAGCATATAGTGTAGTTCAGAAATAAAGATAATTCAAATATTTCTTGCTGCTCACTGAAATGAAAAGAAGTAAACATCAGTGGAAGAAACTAGAGAGTCTGAAATGTCAAATTCATGTGCTGATGAGACTTGACTTAAAATAGGAAGCAAAAAGTAGTGTTCATAATATTAGTACAAAAACTAAGCATGTGTATATTAATATATGCCTTTTAGAGGGGCTTAGCTGACATTGGTAGTATGTAGAAGCAATCTGCAGACTATACCATTCTCCATTAATTTATTGATTAAATAAGTAAATATCAGATCTATAAGAAATGACTATTTTGTGTTTATACTCTATGAGTTATGATTTTTATAAATTTATGACATCTTGTTAAAGCCATAGTATGTCATTTGGCTAATTCTTTATTCACTCAGTGCTAGACAATCATGCTTGGCAACCTCATCTGTTTAAGATAACTCAGGTTATCAATAGATGAATTTAGAAAACATCTCTTACAGTTGAACCTAGCATATGTAAAGCTTTTGAGAACAATATACAATGTAGAATGAATTTGTCAGTACAAAAAAGAGAGAGTATCTCAGAAACAAATAGAGTTTTAGATTTCCAAATAGATTATAAAGTGGTATTAATCTAAAAAAATGCAAACAAGCAGAATGAAAACACACTCATAGATACAGAGAACAAATGGGTGGTTGCCAGAGGGGAGAGCGTGGGTGGTTGGGGAAAGTAGGTGAAGGAGATTAAGAGGTATAAACCTCCAGTTATATAATAAATGTCACTCGGATGAAATATACAGCATAAGGAATCTGGTCAATAATACTGTAATAACTTTGGGGACAGATGATTACTAGACTTCTTATGGTGATCATTTCGTAACATATGCAAATGTCAAATCATTATGTAGTATAACTGAAATGAACATAATATTGTCATCAACTATATTTCAATTAAAAAAGAGATACACAAGTGCAAATGTAAGAATGATCTATATGGTTGATGTAATTATAGAATTAGTCCCTATTAGCTGGTAACTTGGATTGAGACATATGTTTTATAAAACATTATACAGGGTCTGTAAGACGAAAATTACCAGATTGTTGAAAGAAACTGAAGATCTAAATGAATGGAGTGACACACTGTGTTCGTGAATTAGAACATTCAATGTAGTAAAGATGTCAATTCTCTCAAATTTTTTATAGGTTTAATGCAATTCCTATAAAAATTCCCACAAAATCTTTTTGTTCATGTAGACAAACTTATTCTGAAATTTATACCAAAATGCTTAGGTCATGGAATAGCTGAAACAATCTTGACAAAGGAGAAAGCTCAGGGAATAATTCTACCCTCTATTAAGTCTCACCAAGTATCTACAGTAATCAAGACATTGTGATATTGGTGAAGAGATAAACACATAGAAAGATGGTACAAAATGGAGAACACATAAAAAAGGCCCACATTGATTCAAATGATTTTTGACAAAGGTGCAAAAGCAATTCAGTGGAGGAGAGACAGCCAGTTGAAGAAATAACACTGGAACAACTATAGGAAAACCATAGGCAAAAAACAAACCTCGATTAAAATCTCACAGCTTATTAAAAAAAAAAATGGATCCTAGACTTAAATGTAAAATGTAAAACTATAAAATTTTTAGGAAAACACATTGACCAAAACATACAGAATCTAGGCCTAGGCAGTGTTCTTAGACTTGACAAGAAAAGCAAAACTTATAAAAAATATTTTGTAACTAAAAACTCATTAAAGTGAAATAAAACAGTAAAAAATGTCTCTTGAAATGCTGATCATTTCTATTTTTTGTAAGCAGTATCACCAACATCTACCTATGTGTGGCATTATTAAAACTTATTTTTCTCAATTACAAGCTCATCTTAATTTTTTAGAATTTCAAAATAGTGCAACATGTGAAAGATAAAATAATTTGCAACAGCTGTTAATTGGAGGAATTTTTCACAAACTTTATTATCTGTAGACAGATAAGATTGCTGATTTTCATCATTAACAGATGTTTTGGCTAATGTTTTCTACAGTGGTGTGCATAGTCCTTGTATGAAATGTGCTCAAATGTGTATTTAATTATTGTAGTTGATCTTAAAAATCTGATAGAATCTGTGTAACTCATTTACTGGGAAGTCTGCAACCAACTGTATTTCAATAAGGTTGTATTTTTAGGACATGGCATACAATATATATCTCTAATTAATATCATTCAGGCTTTGAAATCATTTAACATTTGATTGAAAGGATGAGAAAACATTCTAATGAATGTTTCCATGAGAAACATTCTAATGAATTTGTAACCCCATGTCTTGTTAGGGAGATCTGGTTTTACCTAAACAACCACAAAGTGTAATATGCTGGCACTCCATGGTGCTCTTGCTTAGTCCTGAAATGGTGCTGGTATTCTGGTTTAATTTTATAGTCCTATGAGACGATTGATTAATCTAGAACAGTGTGCATAACATGGCAGCACAATAGTCTTCAAACAATAGAAAAATTAGAATCTAAAATTTATTCTTATATTGCGTTCTTTTTAAAAGGGAATGTCCTTAAAAGCTTCCACACTGATAATAAAAGTATTTATAAAACTGATGCTGTTTCTCACACTCCATTAAACTACCCCTTTTATCTTTGAAATTGATGTGAAAGCAAAATATTTATACTACGTTGACTCCACTTTTTAAGTTGCTTTTTGACAAGAAAAGCAAAAACTAAAACAAATATGTTTGAGACTCAAGAAGTGCCCAAATACATCTAATTTATTTTGCAGGGGTCATTAAGGCCTTGCATCTCTGTTGTATTATAACTGGCTTGCATTAGGGTGACAATCTAGAACATTGTAGAGCATTTTTAATATTTAAAAAATACAATTTTCCCAGATTAAGAAAGAAAAATCTATTTTTCATCAAGGGTGAAATCCATAGAAAACTGACAACAAAATTTCCTTTCCGTTACTCATACAATTTAAGGGCTGATTCTAAGCATGGAAATCATGAATATCCACTCAATAATAATTAATCCCTCCAAACATCTTAGCATGCACACCTAATGGTAGCTTCTAGGAACTGTGGAACACCTCTAATTTTCAATTCTTCTCTATGAATATTGATGAAATAATAAATTATAAAAGGCCAATAGAAAGCAACTTACTAGACTTTAAAGTGTCAAATGTCATCTTCAATCAAAGGAAAACTAAAGATGTATATTTTTTATTCCCAAGACCATAGTATGCAATGCTTACTTATGTTAGGCCAACTATAATACAATATATAATTCAGTCAAGAAAATGAGTCATTTAAAATTTCTCCTTGGGCCTTAATTTTGCTTTCTAGTGTTGATACTGCATCTAGCTTGCAGACCTCCATCAGAAGGTGAAGAGGGACGATGTAAGGAGTTCTCTAAATTCCTGGTCAGAGATGAGGGTGAGATGGCTTGCTCCAGAATGAAAAATCAATGCACTGGTCCCTCATTGAGAAAGTGTTGCCCCTTCCCAGCACGCGCAATGCAGCTGAACTAAATAGTGTGTTTGACGACATAGTTGATTTATATCATGGCTCTAGTTCCTTATCTGTTATCCATCTTTTAATAGACAGTGTGCAGTCACAGCCAGTTTGGAGTCCATACTTTGATAGCATTGCTACAATGTCTTGTTGCCCACAGATCAACTGGTGGTGAAACATCAAGAAGCAGCCAGCTTACAAAAGCTGTCGATGAGCATGCGCCCTCTGCTGGAAAGGTGAAGAAATTTTATTATTACTTGTTTGGTAACAGCACTCCGTGAAATCTGATAAGAAGTCCGCTGTTTAGTAGACTTCCCTTCTGGGTCCTGGTGCGAAAACCTATTGGTAGTTTCCAGTGTGGCCCAATGGGGCCAGAAGGTACCTACGTGTATGATAATTAATGCAAACACAGGCCACAGAATCATATATCAGAAAGTTATTTTATTTTTCCATTTTCACTTGTGTGTGAATTTTAATATCAATATGTGGACATAAAGAAACAAGGCTAGTCAAACTGTTCCAGTAAATAAATTTCAGAAATTCCACGTTGTAACAAGTATAAATAAATTTGTTAAATTTTTCTGCATAATGCCAGCTTTTGGATATTTTAAAACCAAGAAATTTCTTATTGGTAGCAACTAAATGTTTTTTGTAGACTTTTTATTTCATAGCACATTCCATCTGTTGACTACACTTTTCTAGTTGACTTCTTATACGTGCAAATACATATTTGTAATGTCGGTTCTGTGCTATTCCTGTAGGTATTCTATTAAAATAAATTCATTCTTTATAAAAATTATCCTGGGCTCATTGAAGTCAGAAGATGTGAGTTTTGTGCCCTGCCTTGTCAAGTCATAGGATTAAGTGGGTCTCAGGTTCCTCATTTGCAAAACAAGGAGATTAGTCTAGTTGACATCCAAACCTCTCTATTGAACAAATTATTGTGAGTCTCCCTGCCCCACCGTGCTAGGTACTGAAGATGAAAAGATAAAATTAGGGAAAAAAACATTATACTCTAGGACTCTTTCTCAACCTCTAAAATAGTATCAATACAATATCATAATATTTGTTAATGAATCTCCATTAAGCTGCACCATAGTTTCTGTACTAGCCTGTGAAATTAATTAGAAGTGTTGCAAAGGACTCATTACTTTTTCTACCTTAATGAAAGTATTTAATGAAAGGGCTACTGTTTGTGGAAAGCAGAGATGGAGAGAAATGATTTGCTGCAAAAAAAAACCCCTATTAACTCATGATCTTCTCCATATCAATAGATGTGCCTTTGGAATCAGACAGATTTGACTGAAAATCTCTTGATCAATTGTGTAACCATGGGAAGTTCTTTAATTTTCCAGTGCCTCAGTTTCCTCATCTACCAGTAGGGGATTATAATAGTGCCTGAGGAGAGTCTAGGGCAGATGAAATGACACTATGTTTTGAAAAGCAGTTGGCTTGAAGATGCGTGGTAAGTCCTTGGAAAATATTAGTGTTTGTTGATACTGTAATAGTCAAGGTTCCTTCTTTCCATCTCTGTTCGGTTCTGTCCTATTCACTTTCGTCAGCTTGGTTTCCCCAGCTCTGGTCTTCTCTGAATCAATGCATTTCCACACTGATCCAAGAGTTAGAGATATAATTATATCACACCCTTTCTTGAAACATTCAATGCTTTTTACAACATAACTCAAGCCTATCTCTCTAAACTTATTTTCTGAATGTTCCCTTCCAGGTCTTATACTTCAGCTGCCTTTAACCTTTTTTTTTTTTTAATTGAAGTATAGTTGATTTACAATATTTCAGGTGTACAGCAAAGTTATTCAGTCTATATATATATATATATATATATATATATATATATATATATATATATATATATATATTCTTTTTCAGATTCTTTTCATTATAGATTATTACAAGATATTGAATATAGTTCCCTGTGCTATATAGTGGGTCCTTGTTGTTTATTTTGTATATAGTAGTGTGTATCTGTTAATCTCAAATTCCTAATTTTACTTTTTACCAGGCTTTTTTGTGAACCTAATGCTTCCGGCACTGCCTCAGTTTTTGTCTGTATGTTCCCATTTCCCTCTTTGCCTGCATCTTGCCTCTTCCCTTCTCCAAAAAAATCATCAACTCTAATAAAGTAAAATACTTATAGTTTAGTATAGTACCTTGTACACTATGAAAGTTGTTGGAATTAATGTGTCTGACTATCCTGTTCGAGTTTATGTTTTTTGAGGACAGATCAAGAAGTACCAAGCTCACTGTTAACGCTCAAGGCTTGGTGACTTGGAGAGATTTTGAGAAACAGCTTAATGAGAAAGTACAACATGATTTACATCTCAAAAGCTCTAGAAAGGAATTCTAAATTTCACTCGCGAAACAGGTGTAAATTATTGAATAAGGTGCATAGACTGTGTTACCATGGTAATTGGATTTCTACAGAACATTTTACTCTTCTGTTTTGGAGGAAAGGAAGTTAGATATTTGCTTTTCAAGGCCTTTCACATTCATTTATAAGTATGTATTCACTTAGATGTAGTTCAGCAACAGATGTCATTTGGTTACAGCTCTAAATTGTTATGAGTCTATAAAATTCTTTGTTTCATCTATATTTCCCCACCCCCCAGAAAAGAGAAAAAAACTGGAAAACAAGCAAGCTGTTTTTCTATTAGAGTAACCTTTGGAATTGCTTCCTGTGTTCCTAATACATTCCAGATGTCACTATGTTTGTGGTTAACACTGTTACAGATATTTTTTCAAATTGTTTTTTTTTCAAATTATAAGTCAAAAACCCATCTTGATATTGACTAGGTAGTATTCAATACATATGTTTCAAATACTCAAAGTGACACTGATGAAGGGAGTGAAGCAAACCTCAGTTGGTTAAAAGGAGCAGAGTTTCTCTGAAAACCCTATGCCGGGAGAACCAAGGGTATAGCAAAGAACTGACTGCACTTGGTTGCAATAATCTGACCAACTGATAAGTTAGGCCTGCAAGCAGAAACCATTAATCATGCATTCCTGAGATTCACAGGAACACTTCTGCTTTTTTGAGCAGTTCGCCAGATTTCAGTGTTGCCATGACAACCTCTGTATTCATCCTCAGGTGTTCAGTGGCATCACATCTTGCCAGTCGACGGGACCATGTGATCCTTCTGGGTAACTACTTAAATTACCACTTTTTCAAAATAGTGACAATTACAAAATTTTCACTTCACAGTGTATTAAGGTATCAGGAAGCTCTGGGCAGAAGCAAAGTGATAATTTTTGTAATTATCCATCTACAAAGTAACATTCGATGCCTTCCAACTAGAAGCTGTTAAATTCTTAGTGGTGGGTAATAAAAAATAAACACTGTTTTCTTTTAATTTCCAGAAGTTTACTTTAAATTAATTGTGGCTCATAATTCAGGTGAATAAAGATGTGAGAGGTGGTGTGGGATAGCTTCTGTGACTGACGCTTAGGAGACAATAATTAAAAGTTTCCCCAAACTGGAGCCAAGGAATTCAGCTTAAGAGATTAGCTGGAAAGGAAGGGAAAACACTATAGGACATTTTCTTTTTCACTTTTAAATGGTGATCACTCTCATGCTTTAATTATCTTCCCCTCATCTCTGCACAGAAAAGTAAGGGAATACTAATTTGCAGAGATAAGATGATGTTTTGTTACTTTTTATGATACCAAAAATTCCAAAGACTAGAGGGCAAATATCTAATTTGTTATTTTTAAAAGAAAAAACCCCTAGATATTGGAGATGATAATAAAATTATATTAAAGTAATCCTTGTGAGTATATTTTAAAGTATAGATTATCTTATCCTAGAATTCATATTTACGTCCTTTTAAAATATAGATATTTCATTAAATTAACTGATAAAGTCTTCTATTTTCCCAGAAAAAAATCAGCTTCAAATTATACATGAATATGCACAATAAATACATTAATTATTGACTAAATTATCTCAAACCAGAGACAGTAATGTATGACTGTCCCAAGCAACTGGTATGCCTGCACATTTTAACCTATTTTAACAAACCTTATATTAAATATAGGTAACAACACATAGTTAAATCTCTGTCATCCTACAATATTGATGTGAAAGGTACATAGTTTTTGCATAATTAAAGACAAAGGTATTTTCAACATTTAGTGCTTCTTATTGGCACAGTGTCTAAAACACAGTGAGAGTTCAGTACACATTTTTTGTAAGAGTGAATGAATTGGCTTCTCATTTTAACATACTAGATGGTCCTTAATATAGTTACCACAGACGATTACTGTCTTAAAGTAAAGAATGGGGATGGTGTAGATTTAAACTTTCAAACTGTAAGAAAGAAGATGGTGAACAGACGCATCAGTAGTCCTTCCTTTATTCAACATGAGGGAGAAATTAGAAAGGATGAAGTTCTAACCATTGAGCTGGAGACCCACTGACTCTTTTAAGTATATGTTTTGCTTTGGCTAACTAATGGTTAGGGGAAAAAACTGATATATTTTAAAACAAAGGGTTTTTGGTTTATTGAGTTGAGATGAACTAAAGATTCCACTCAAGTGGCTTAAAACAATTAAATACATTGCTTTACACTGGAATTCTAATAAAAATTACAGCAGGAATTGATAAAGTGATTTTAAAATCATAAACAAGAAGTAGGTTACTGGTACACTCTCAGAACTGTCACCATCACCTCCTGAAACCATTAGGGAAGGTGTATGAATGGCATCTATACAACTTCATACTCTTTTTTTCTTCTTTTAGTTCTCCAGTTTTCTTTCTTTACCCAGATGGTTCACATCTGTATCCTTGTTTTTTTTTTTTTAAACCTTTCCTCTGGTTCAAGACACTTTTTCAGTTTAATAGCTGAGATTTCATAATCTTCATCCTGGAAGAGCTATTTAAGGCTTAAATATAGAAAGACGGAAGAGAGACAGACAGACTAAACTTATTTGTACCAGAGAAGCAAAAGGCCAGCAACAGGAGGCTCCTATAACCCGCTGATGTTCAGGGAGCTTAGAATATTGCTTGGGGGATAGAAATGGGTGCCCCAGATAGCAGTGAAATTGAGGTAGTTCCCCAGTAAAACATGCCCAGGGTGGGCTGTCCCTACATGTGTGTCAATCCTTGCTGTGGCTTTCGGAAATTTTCTTTGACACACAGATTTACTTTCCTTTCTTACTTGAAATTATTAAAACACTTAGCTTCATTCATAGCTTTGTTTCTAGTACTGGTGCTATATCAGGAGCCTAACATTCTTCCCCCCATCACCTCCCCACCAAGCTACTGCACCAGGACTGTCCCTGACCACATTCACTCATTTCTCACCCCAGTTCATCCTGTTACCCTCTGTGGAAAAATCCACCAGAGAGACCTTGATTCACCTCTTCCTCTTCTCCAGCCTGCCTCAAAGTTTGGTCCAGGAAATGTTTCTCTCACACTAACAAGGGAAACTACAGTGCTGTGCTCAAACCCACTGAAAACGCAGCCACTGGACAATATATTTCCTTAGAAATAAGTATAAACTCTAGTGCTACAGTTCTGCCAGTTAGAAATTTAACCTTAAGGGGAAAGGTGTCCTGAATTCTGATTTCTTATTTTGCAAATCAACATTTAGAATACAAATCTTTGTTTGAGATGGAGGTTTCTGTACTGGTGGAACAATTATATCCAAAGGTATCAAAAGAAAGTGTAAAATCTTAATATCAAGGAACCAGGGGTTCCCGAACAAGAGAAATGGCTTAATGCAGCGATAATTTTGAGGAATGTTGGTTGGGCAGTGGTTTACAAATCCAAAGGGAGAGGCCTGAGACAATTCCATCAGGGAATCCAGTTAGGGCTGTCTTTTGTATTGAGAAATGAATAAATAAGATGCTAAAATATGGTCACATCAGTGAGCATAAAGGCTGAACTGCTAAGAGTAAAGTGTAAAAAAGTTAAACTGAAGAATTGGCTATAAGGCATTCCTGGCTAATGAGTTTTTTTCTAACTTTTCTTGCTCTTCATCTGTCTCTTCTTCCTTCAATCCTGCAACCGTGTCTGAGCAAACACAGTTGTGTTTACAATAAAAGATACATTTATAATGCATTTACAGTCATATGTATGGGTCAAAGATATAAGCATTTGTCATTAATGAAAAAAGAAAAAGAAAAGTAAAGAAAATCCAGTATCATGAAAGCTAAACTGGAAATAATTTCAGATTTTATAGAGAGCTTGGGTAGGATCCAAACTGGAAAAGAATCAATGAATATCCATTTGCTATTGATGTTCTAGTACAGAGACATAATTTATTTGAATGACTCACAGACCCTTAATGAGTTTGTCCAAGTTGAGACATTTTTGTTTACTAGAAAAGAATTCTGTGTGACAATTGTTTTCTAAATTACAAGAGAATAAAAATTAGGAGCTATTTCTATAAAATTGTGCTAATTGGTTCCTCCTCCAATATCATTTTCATTGGTAATAATAGGCAATAACTTTTTAACCCAACAGTAAGCTTTTGTTTTATTAAAAATAATTAAGAACAGGTTTTTATAATAAGTACAGAAGCCTCAGATGAGAGATGAAAATTTATTAATTAATAATACAACTTGATTTGGGGCTTTTGAACACATAAGAGAACTAGAGCAAAAAAAAAAAATCCAGAAAAAGAGTACTTTCATCTTGCCTTTGAAGTATGGCTTCTGTACTTGCCTGAGAGCTAATCACTTTTCCTGATGAAAAATATGATAAAAGAGAGAGAAGAAAGAAAAAGTATGACTCTCTTTGTGCAATCAAACCAGTGATTAGAAATCAGCACAATCAAATGCAGTGCATGCAGTTCAAGACAGGATAGTTAGGGAGGGGGGAAAAAGACCCAACAAAGTAAGATGAGAATAATTTGCTTTGCCAAGTAATAGTAAAATATCAGCCAATCTATTTACCACCATATCGCAATTTAAGCACATTTATAACTATTTATTTTCCTAAGCTTCCTTTTCAATGACATATTGCTTCGTTTTCTTACTGCTTCTTGTGATTTCCCCCAAGCTCTGTCTTTGAAATTTGAGACCTTCTAATGTTTGCACTTCTAGTAGTGATTCACCTTTTGGGTTTTTTTTCATTTTATTTCTCTGTCAAAATTTACCCATTCAACATTTCACTCTGCCTCCTAAACATTCCCTATGTCCATGATGGCAATACTCTTTTGTGTCTACCTGAAATCATCCCTTAGGATGAGTCTCTAAGACTATACAAAACAAGGCATGATGCACATTTAGTACCTTCTCATGAAGTCATTTCAGGCTTGACAGTTGACTCCTCTGTAAGGCTGGAAGTTCAGGATGGCCTGAACAAGTAAATTTCAGTTGGATTAGAAAAGAGAGTTGAAAATTGCTAGGAAAATTTGACAGTTGTGTAAAATGAAAGAACTTGGTAACATAAAACAAACTGCACAAGTTTACTTAAGGTTGGCCTTCCATATGATTATAATATTGTTGAGATCACCTTGGCATTGACCAGGTATTTTGCCTTGATATTGGCATAAAAGGAAATTTATGAATATAATTTACTTACATAATAAAAGTAGGGCTTTCTGTTGAACAGTAAAAGATTCAGTATCTATATTTGAATCTTTAAAAAAATAAAACAAATTCTTATATTTTAGGATATAATTATAAATAGTATCACTTGAAATCTCTCTCAGTCTTAGTATTCTATATGGAGATTTTTAAGATGGTAGTAGAAAAGGGGAAAATATCAAAAAAGCTCTTATCACACTTTTCCTTAAGATCAGGAAAGCATAAGTAGGAAAAGAGGTAAAATTATATCTCTAGAAATGTTTAAAATAACAAATGTATTAAAATTAATTCTAATTCCAAGTCCTATGATAGGGAAGATAATTGAAGTTGTAATTGAAGATTTGGGCTTTTAAGTCAGAGTTGGTATGCCATTTCTGCCACTTACAAACTTTGTGAACTTGAATAAGTCATCCAATTCTGGTACAGAGTAATGCTGGTTAAGGAAAACAGTGATATTCAGAGACCCAGAAGTCATCTTTCACTGAGTATGCATTTATTTGGAATATGCTTTAAAGAACTACCTTTCTTCCACTGACCAATCAGAGAATCATAATAAAATAAGGCAAGAAAATTGGTGAGTGAACTGCCTTAATCAAACTCTAAAAATGTCCTTCTTTTGCTTAGAGGGAAAATGGGATTCCCCCAAATTTGAGCATTGAAGAAGACTAAAATTGCTGTCAGGAATTTTCATGCCCTGAGTCCAGCTGCCATATCTAAGAAGCCATACTTCTAGGAGAGGATAGTGTAGTAAGATGCATAGTGGTAGAGGGCCTCCTGGGTTAGTAGTTTTCATAGAAATAACGACTCTAAGGCAATGGGTAGGGAAATATTGGAAAGTGTACAGCCTTGAAGGTATAGTCTTCAACTCAACATGCCAATTCATTACAGACAACTGGCCATGTGCAGTATCTTTTCAGTCAGTGCATCAGAGGTCTTAGACTCTTAGCTCATCTAAACTAAAACTCTCAAGGGAATTGACTTTGCTACTCTGCTAGGGTTCTCTGATTTCCTTTAGGAATAAGCAGTACTATTTGCCTGGGCTCGTGGCTACTGGTTGAGGAGAATTTGGCATAAAACCCCTCCCTGATTTTAGTTGTTTCTATGTTGGAGAGTTATCTGCATTGACCCTCTTGACTTCTCTCTACATAATATGCCAACCTCAAAGCTCATTTCATATTCCTATGAAATACTTAATCTCCCATTAAAATCTACTGAGTTTTGTTTTGTTTTTAATTTCTTCTTTCTTTGATTCACACTTCAGTGATTTTCTTTGTAAAAGATCAAGGTGAGCCTTGATTTATTTCCATGAAAGCACAAAGTAACTCCTAGTTAATACATTCAAGTGGTGCATGCATAGATCTCTCACTATAAACACAAAAAATAAAGAAACTATTTGGGAAAGCATGTGAAGTGGATGAAGGTTGCCTACAGGGCTTACTGACCTGTGCATGTTCCCTTTCGCTGTGGTAGGAATATATGTGGGGCTTTGCTACTTTGTTTTCAAGAACTAAATTATATGATTAGTGGAAATTCTTTGAGTTTGACAAAGCATTGATTAATATTGCTGATTTTTAAGGAAGTCAGAACTCTTGCTCTCCTGAAGTAATTTTTCTCCACCTCCTCCATCTTCTTTTTCCTGTTCCTCTCTCTCATCCTTTACCTCTTCTCCTTCCTCTGCTCCTCCTCCTCCTTCTTTGTCTTTTTCCTCTTCTTTCTCTTCTTCTGCCTCTTATCGTTCTGTTCCTTCTGATCCTTCTCTTCGGTGAATCTCTCAAAGGGAAGTTGGATGAGAAACTTGTGATCATCTAACCTCTAAATCTCCTTCATAATATTATTATAATGGGAGTGAAAAAGAAAATAATCCCTGTTGGCTAAATTTACTTTACTGAAATTAGTTTGAATGTATAAACAAGTACAGTATCACTACTGAACTTAATTTAACATTCTAATTAGATGTCACTACTTCCAAACCTAGAATAATTGCCTTGTGATTTCAAGGACTTAAAGCATGTGTGCCTAAGGAGGCTATGACTAATGCTTCTTATTTTCCCAGAAAAATTATTCGTAGCCATGACTCAATAAAGAGATAAAGCTTCTGTAACCTATGTATAAAAGACCTGAAGAGATGTGTCTGTGGCCATTTTGCTCTACTGATCACCATGTTGATTGACAGATCTAGATGGCTAAGTTGACATCCTCTTTCTTAACCGAGTCCCATACTTCCTTCTTCAGTAAAGAAAGACCCTCCTCAATAGAGAAGCCCAGGTTTTTGGTAACCCTAGGAAGGAAAGCTTTGGAACTATGGTGCTCTGGCTAACATATTTGCCATCTTTTTCTTACATTTTGCTATGAAAATGCCATTACATTTTCTTACATGAAATAATTTTAAATTATTGTGTGACTGTTGTAGCTGACTAGTAACTTTTCTCATCAGAAGATAAGAAGTTACAAATTCTAATTGACATAATGACAAAATTTTACAAAAGATATTTAATTATATGTGTGTGTATTTTAAAGATCAGATATTGTCCCAATAATGAATTTATTAGCCCATCAATTATTTTCCCTAAGTTGTTTACTACTAAATACCAATACTAACAAAGATCAGAAAAATTGATAGAATGGCTCACTATCATACATGTATAAGTATTTAAATAATAATTTATTAAAGTAAAAATTCAAAACTTGAGCCAGCAAATATAACTTTGTCCTTTGCTTTATTTTTTCTGCTTTTTTTTCCCCAAAATATATATGTTGTCATCTGGATTTACTTTACTTTTCTTTTCATAATATTTCTGTCCTAAGCCTCTCACCTGAGTAACATATCTGCATAGCAAACTGTCACTACATATCTGCACTTGGGTTTCTCACTGGTTAAAATTCAGCATGTCAAGGCAAATACTAACAGCCATAAAAGGGGAAATCAACAGAAACACAATCATAGTAGGGGACTTTAAAACCCCACTTCCACCAATGGACAGATCATCCAAAGTGAAAATAAATAAGGAAACATAAGATTTAAATGATACATTAAACAAGATGGGTTGTTGATATTCATAGGACATTCCATCCAAAAACAACAGAATACACTTTCTTCTCAAGTGCTCATGGAACATTCTCCACGACAGATCATACCTTGGGTCACAAATCAAGCCTTGGTAAATTTAAGAAAATTGAAATTGTATCAAGTATCTTTTCCGACCACAACGCTATGAGACTAGCTATCAATTACAGGAAAAAATCTGTTAAAAATACAAACACATGGAGGCTAAACAGTACACTACTTAATAACCAAAAGATCACTGAAGAAATTAAAGAGGAAATCAAAAAATACCTAGAAACAAAGGACAATGAAAACACTATGACACAAAACCTATGGGTTGCAGCAAAAGCAGTTCTAAGAGGGAAGTTTATAGCAATACAATTCTACCTTAAGAAACAAGAAACATCTCAAATAAAAAACCTAACCTTGGATGGCTTCCCTGGTGGCACAGTGGTTGAGAATCTGCCTGCAAATGCAGGGGACACGGGTTCGAGACCTGGTCTGGGAGGATCCCACATGCCGTGGAGCAACAAGGCCTGTGAGCCACAACTGCTGAGCCTGCGCGTCTGGAGCCTGTGCTCCGCAATGAGAGGCCGCAATAGTGAGAGACCCGTGCACCGTGATGAAGAGTGGCCCCCACTTGCCACAACTAGAGAGAGCCCTCCCACAGAAACGAAGACCCAACACAGCAAAAATAAATAAAATAAATTAATAAACTCCTACCCCCAACATCTAAAAAAAAAAAAAAAGCATACAAGAGAACAAACTATACCTAATAAAATACAGGTGTTGGAGGAACAACAGAGCAGAAACCAGAGGCCCTAACCCCTCATTTCCCTCATAAAAAAAAAAAAAAAAACACCTAACCTTACACCTAAAGCAGTTAGAGAAAGAAGGAACAAAAAAATCCCCAAAGTTAGCAGAAGGAAAGAAATCATAAAGATCAGATCAGAAATAAATAAAAAAGAAATGAAGGAAATGATAGAAAAGATCAATAAAACTAAAAGCTGGTTCTTTGAGAAGATAAAAATAATTGATAAAACATTAGCCAGACTCATCAAGAAAAAAAGGGAGAAGACTCAAATCAATAGAATTAGAAATGAAAACGGAGAAGTGACAACTGACACTGCAGGAATACAAAGGATCATGAGAGGTTACTACAAGCAACTCCATGCCAATAAAATAGACAACCTGGAAGAAATGGAAAAATTCTTAGAAATGCACAACCTTCCAAGACTGAACCAGGAAGAAATAGAAAATATGAACAGACCAATCACAAGCACTGAAATTGACACTGTGATTAAAAATCTTCCAACAAACAAAAGCCCAGGACCAGATGGCTTCACAGGCAAATTCTGTCAAACATTTAGAGAAGAGCTATCACCTATCCTTCTCAAACTCTTCCAAAATATAACAGAGGGAGGAATACTCGCAAACTCATTCTACGAGGCCACCATCACCCTGATACCAAAACCAGACAAAGATGTCACAAAGAAAGAAAACTAGAGGCCAATATCACTGATGAACATAGATGCAAAAATCCTCAACAAAATACTAGCAAACAGAATCCAAGAGCACATTAAAAGGATCATACACCATGATCAAGTGGGATTTATCCCAGGAATGCAAGGATTCTTCAATATATGCAAATCAATCAATGTGATACACCATATTAACAAATTGAAGGAGAAAAAACATATCATCTCAATTGCTTCAGAGAGAGCTTTCAACAAAATTCAACACCGATTTATGATAAAAACCCTCCAGAAAGTAGGCATAGAGGGAACTTTCCTCAACATAATAAAGGCCATATATGACAAACCCACAGCCAACATCGTTCTCAATGGAGAAAAATTGAAACCATTTCCACTAAGATCAGGAAGAAGACAAGGTTGCCCACTCTCACCACTGTTATTCACCATAGCTTTGGAAGTTTTAACCACAGCAATCAGAGAAGAAAAAGAAATAAAAGGAATCCAAATCAGAAAAGAAGAAGTAAAGCTGTTACTGTTTGCAGATGACATGATACTATACATAGAGAATCCTAAAGATGCTACCAGAAAACTACTAGAGCTAATCAATGAATGTGGTAAAGTAGCAGGATAGAAAATTAATGCACAGAAATCTCTTGCATTCCTATATACTAATGATGAAAAATCTTGAAGAGAAATTAAGGAAACACTCCCAATTACCATTTCAAAAAAAAGAATCAGATACCTAGGAATAAACCTACCTAAGGAGACAAAAGACCTGTATGCAGAAAAGTGTAAGACCCTGATGAAAGAAATTCAAGATGATACAAACACATGGGGAGATATTCCATGTTTTTGGATAGGAAGAATCAACATTGTGAAAATGACTATACTACTCAAAGCAATCGACAGATTCAATGCAGTCCCTATCAAACTACCACTGGCACTTTTCACAGAACTAGAACAAAAAATTTCACAATTTGTATGGAAAAAACAAGACCCCCTATAGCCAAAGCAATCTTGAGAAAGAAAAATGGAGCTGGAGGAATCAGGCTCCCTGACTTCAGACTATACTGCAAAGCTACAGTAATCAAGACAGTATATTACTGGCACAAAACCAGAAAGATAGATCAATAGAACAGGATAGAAAGCCCAGAGATAACTCCATGCACATATGGTCACCTTATCTTTGATAAAGGAGGCAAAGGCAAGAATATACAGTGGAGAAAAGACAGCCTCTTCAATAAGTGGTGCTGTGAAAACTGGACAGCTACATGTAAAAGAATGAAATTAGAACACTCCCTAACACCATACATAAAAATAAGCTCAAAATGGATTAAAGACCTAAATGTAAGGCTAGACACTATAAAACTCTTAGAGGAAAACATAGGAAGAACACACTATGACATAAATCACAGCAACACCCTTTTTGACCCACCTCCTAGAGAAATGGAAATAAAAGCACAAATAAACAAATGGGACCTAATGAAACTTCAAAGCTTTTGCACAGCAAAGGAAACCATAAATAAGATGGAAAGACAACCCTCAGGATGGGAGAAAATATTTGCAGATGAAACAACTGACAAAGGATTAATCTCCAAAATTTACAAGCAGCTCATGCAACTCAATATCAAAAAAAAAAAACAAAACCCAAACAACCCAATCCAAAAATGGGCAGAAGACCTAAATAGACATTTCTCCAAAGAAGATATACAGATCGCCAACAAACACATGAAAAATGCTCAACATCATTAATCATTAGAGAAATGCAAATCAAAACTACAATGAGATATTATCTCACACCAGTCAGAATGGCCATCATAAAAAACTACAAACAATAAATGCTGGAGCGGGTTTGGAGAAAAGGGGACCCTCTTGCACTGTTGGGGGGAATGTAAATTGATACAGCCACTATGGAGAACAGTATGGAGGTTCCTTAAAACACTAAAAATAGAACTACCATATGACCCAGCAATCCCAGTACTGGGCATATACCCTGAGAAAACCATCATTCAAAAAGAGCCATGTACCACAATGTTCATTGCCGCTCTATTTACAATAAATAGCCAGAACATGGAAGCAACCTAAATGTCCATCAACAGATGAATAGATAAAGAAGATGTGGCACATATATACAATGGAATATTACTCAGCCATAAAAAGAAACGAAACTGAGTTATTTGAGGTGAGGTGGATGGACCTAGAGTCTGTCATACAGAGTGAAGTAAGTCAGAAAGAGAAGAACAAATACCGTATGCTAACACATATATATGGAATCTAAAAAACAAACAAAAATAATGGTCATGGAAAACCAGGGGCAGGACCGGAATAAAGACACATACCTACTAGAGAATGGACTTGAGGATACAGGGGTGGGGTAGGGTAAGCTGGGACAAAGTGAGAGAGTGACATGGACATATATACACTACCAAATGTAAAATCGATAGCTAGTGGGAAGCAGCCGCATAGCACAGGGAGATCAGCTCGGTGCTTTGTGACCACCTAGAGGGGTGAGATAGGGAGGGTGGGAGGGAGGGAGACGCAAGAGGGAAGAGATATGGGGATATATGTATATGTGTAGCTGATTCCCTTTGTTATTAAGCAGAAACTAACACACCACTGTAAAGCAATTATCCTCCAATAAAGATGTTAAAAAAAGGCAAAAAAAAAATAAAGAAAGTGAGGTGATGGAAAAAGATATTTAATGCAAATGGAAATGACAAGAAAGCAGGGGTAGCAATACTCATATCAGACAAAACAGACTTTAAAACAAAGGCTGTTTAAAACTTTAAACGGTAAGACATGACACCATAAAACTCCTAGAAGAGAGCATAGGCAAAACACTCTGACATAAATTGTAGCAATACTTTCATAGGGCAGTCTCCCAAGGCAATAGAAATAAAAACAAAAATAAACAAGTGGGACCTAATCAAACTTACAATCTTTTGCACAGCAAAGGAAATGATAAAAATACCCCAAAAGACAACCTATGTAATGGGAGAAAATATTTGCAAATGATGCAAACGACAAGGGCTTAATCTCCAAAATATGCAAACAGCTAATACAACTCAACACCAAAAAAAACAAACAACCCAATCGAAAAATGGGCAGAAGACCTTAATAGACATTTCTCCAAAGAAGACATTCAGATGGCCCGTAGACACATGAAAAGATGCTCAACATCACTAATTATTAGAGAAACGCAAATCAAAACTACAGTGATGTACCTCACACTGGTCAGAATGACCATCATTAAAAAGTCTACAAAGGAAAAATGCTGGAGAGGGTGTGGACAAAATGGAACCCTCCTACACTGTTGGTGGGAATCTAAGTTGGTGCAGCCACTATGGAAAACAGTATGGAGGTTCCTCAGAAAACTAAAAATAGAACTACCATATGATCCAGCAATCCCACTCTTGGGTGGGCATACACCTGGACAAATCTTTAACTCAAAATGATGCATGTACCCCTATGTTCATAGCAGCACTATTCACAATAGCGAAGACATGGAAACAACCTAAATGTCCATCAACAGCTGAATGGATAAAGAAGATGTGGTATACACACACACACACACACACACACACACATGCATATACATGCACGCACACAAGGGAATACTACTTAGCCATAAAAAAGAATGAAGTTTTGCCATTTGCAGCAACATGGATGAACCTAGAGATTATCATACTAAGTGAAGTAAATCAGACAAATATCATATGATAACTTATATGTGGAATCTAAAATGTGATACAAATGAACTTATTAATAAAACAGAAATAGGCTCACAGACATAGAAAACAAACTCAGGTTACCAAAGAGGAAAAGTGAGGGGATAAATAAGGAGTTTGGGATTAGCAGATACAAACTACTGTATATAAAATAAACAACAAGGATTTACTGGGAATTATATTCAATACCTTATAATAACCTATAATGGAAAAGAATATGAAAAAGAATATGTATATATATGTGCAACTGAATCACTCTGCTGTACACCAGAAACTAACACAACTTTGTAAATCAACTATACTTTAATAAAAAATAAAAAATAATAAAAAACAAATTTAACATGTCTAAGATATGTATGATCTCTGTGTACGACCTTCTTCTTCTACAGCATGATTGTGTATGCACCACACTTCATTAACACTCACATCCCATACCTCTTAGTTAACTTCCATTTCTCATTTCAGTGAGAGGCAACGCCGTCCAGAGAAAGATGTGAGATATCATTTTTTCACTCTACTTCATCCTCATTACCCCTCAATCAAATTAACCATCAAATCCTGTCACTTAACAACTGCAGTTCAGAGGGATGGGTCCATTAATGATAAGTATAGGTAGACCCAATGATGGGCTATAAAACAAATCTCAATACATTTAAAGGGATTAAAATCTTGCAGAGTATCTTTTCTGGCCACTATGAAATTGAATTAGAAATCAATTATATTTGATTGATGTTCAATCAATCAAATTTCAGTAAGATATTTGGAGAAACCCTAAATATTTGGAAATTTGAATGACCCATAGATAAAAGAATAAGTTACATGGGAAGTTAAAAAGTATTTGAACTGAATGATTGAAAATACAACACATCAAATTGTGGGATACAGCTAAAGCAGGACATAGAGGGGTATTTGTAAATTTTAATGCCTATGTTAGTAAACTCCATGAAAGTAAATATGTTTGCTGAGCATCCAGGGGTCTGCAACATAGTAACATAATAAGTACTTAATAAATATTTATTTATGAAATCAACGTCCTTATGTATCACTTCTTTCTGACGTTTTTTAAACTTTCTATATTCTCTCTTATTCAACTCTGGTTTATCTCATTTATAAAATACGTAGAAGTTAGAAACTGCAACACAACTCTCTCTCAATTCTGGGACTGATTTTATATTTCCCAATCATGATAGCAGCGATTTCTTTTCAAGTGTATTTAATTTTCTTTCCTCTATAGAAGCATATTAATCTACTTTCAGATAATTATTAACAAAAATTTCTGTTTAGCTTCATTTTCATCTTATCTACATACATTGTATGAGAAAGATATTTAAGACATAATACAATTTAGGGAGGGGTAAAATTTTTACTAGTTTACTGCAGACAACTAAGTAAAGATATGTTTCCATGACAGAATTATTCTTGGAAAGAACAGTACATTGCATCCAAATACATTCCATCTACTACTGGAAAAGTATTTGAAACCCTCATCCTACTCTCTGTGGGTTAATGACAGCACTCCTTTTTCCAAGTCATAATATATTGATATTTGACTTTGATTGATTATAATTTGTGCTTGCCAATTCGGAATAATTTTATCATTGGCTTTCTTTTTAATTTCAGAGATAAAGTTATATAAATACAATTACCTCAATCAAATTAATACATAGTTACTGATTTGGTTTGATTTCAAAGTGCTTACTCTACGCTCAGCACTCCACTCCCTACCCCCAGTGAGGGGGATAATTTCTAGCTCATTCTCTCAACATCTAGAATAGCAATTGTCTTATATTTAATAACTATTAAATATAATAAAAGAATACTAATAGATTAAAAAAACACCTGTTTAGCTTTAGTATGGTTTCTGATAATACATTCGAGGAGCTCATCACCTCAGTCTATAGCTCGAGCTCTACTTAGTTTCTAATGAAAAATACATGAAGAAGGTTTACAGAGGTGGTCCACCTATAAGAATCATGATTCTCCTCGTTTTGTGAGTATTTCTCTCTTAATGTTGAGAAATGTTGTCATATACTACCCAGGACAGTACTTATGGGTTAAAGACTCAGACATTTTGACAAATAAAAACGCATGCTAATTTCTCAAAGCAGACACAGATGACTGATTATTTCATCAAGCACTTGATCTAAAATCATAAGTGGTGTCAAGCCAAAATTAATCAACAATTTAAGTGACTGACATGTTGCTAAAATTCTAAGGTCCTGCCACACATCCTTTATATGCTCAAGCATTAGTCGCCAAAAGCAAAAGGTAGTGGAAAAAGTAACGGTCATTTATTTGAAATATATTTTATTAGTTTGACACAAATACAATATTTGTTATATAAAACAGTTTTAGAAAAAAGTACAATTTGAACGCTGCTCTCAATTATTTGAGAACAAATACTACAATTTTTTTCACAAATCATATTTAAATAATAAAGTACATCAAGAAAAAAGAAAATTAAAAATGAGAAATCATTATTTATAGTTAGATGAATATTTTTTCAGCCTATTGTTCTGTTTAGCTATGTAGGTATTTATCTATATTGGGACATCATTTCTCAAAACAAAATTGGGAACATGTTCTGTATAATAGTCTACAAATTGATTTTTGGATTCCTCATTAGCAATTTATTTTCTATAGCTTTTCCTGGTACTTCATATACCTCTGATTCTTTATATGTTATGGTGTATTTCATTAATTTTGTTTCTAGCTTCCTTTGTTACAGCAGAGGTACAATAGATACTTGTGCACATAATTGAAGTACATACTCATAACCAGTGCACTAGGGAATTAAGGTTGGAAAATTGAAAGATAATTAAATGAAGACATAAGAAATGGCACATGGACATATTAAGTTTTAAATGTGAATGCATATGAAGGTACAACTTTTTGCCATTCTGTATATTGAACCAACACTAGTTATGTTCCTATGCCATCTTCTTTTGCATAAGCCATTGTTCTTTTGCATCCAGTTTTACTTTTGTAAAAACTTCCTTGAGAATTTAAACACATTTTGAAAGTATTTACTTGCAGAATAATTTTAGATTTTTTAAAAAGTATCTTTTGCATGCAGTTGGACAAGTGTATTTTAGTGCCTTGATTTTTTTCAGGTTTTCCCAAAACTTTCAGAAAATTTTGGAAGTTTGAATTTGTTTTTAATAGAAATGACAACCGTCTCTCTTTTCTCTGGTGTGTATAATACTTAACAAAATTACATAATTACAGTTACAAATTCAGTAATGATGTGGGTTTGGGAACAAACATAATTGGCTTGGTAAGCATTCATTTCATTGGTGAGAGCAGGAGTGTCTGAGTGTTCTAAGAAAGTAGCTGGCTTGTCAGGATGTGACAAACCATGCGTACCTGTTCAAGTGGCTTATCAATGAAAAAGAATGTCAGCTAACCTGTTATATTAGCTAACTCAAGGTTGGTTAGGAGAGCTTCTACTGTACATTTACACATGCTTCCTATGAATGACAGAAGTTGAATTATGGGTTTAAAGAGTTTGACAATTTAAGGTTTTCATGGATCCCCAAACTTTTCTTCAAACTATTTGTGGCTCTATCAAAGCTATATGGGTTTCTGTTTCCCACAGATTTATAACTACTGGGTGTTTTCAATCTTCTCTGTGTAATGGATAAAAATTATACTTTGTTTAATCTGCATTTCTGTGATTTTTAGTAAGATTGAAAATATTTCTTCATCTTTTTCTTTGAACTACTAGTCTATACATTTTTATTAGGTTGTTATATTGAGCCTATTTATTCACAGGAATATGTTATGTATTTATCTTGTATATCAGAGGTCAGTTCATCCCTAAATATTCTGAATTAACTGGTCTAGGGTGGGACCTTGGCATTGGTCATTTCTGGTAATTTTTTAAAACTTCCAAGATGATTTTTTTTTTTTGCGGTACGCGGGCCTTTCACTCCTGTGGCCTCTCCCGTTGCAGAGCACAGGCTCTGGACGTGCAGGCTCAGCGGCCATGGCTCATGGGCACAGCTGCTCCGCGGCATGTGGGATCTTCCCGGACCGGGGCACGAACCCGTGTCCCCTGCATCGGCAGGCAGACTCTCAACCACTGCGCCACCAGGGAAGCCCCAAGATGATTTTAACATGCATTAAAACAGATGAGTATCACTGGTTCAGCTTTAATTTTTTAGCTTTATAGGTATTATCTTTTACAGTTTAGAAGTTTCTCTTATGTGGCTAAACTTGTAAATGTCTTCCTCTTTTTCACTCAATAAGCAACATTTTTACCCATAATTAAATGTTTCTGATTTTTTCAAATATATTTATAATGTCTTTCATTCTACAAAATATTCTTATTTTAATGTTGTCAAGTTTATCAATCATTTCCTCTGTGTAATCAAATTTTAAAAGTTAATAGTTATTCTTATTATCCTGAAAGTAGATAGGAGTTTCCTGGGTGAAGGTCAGATTAATTATTGCTTACATATAGTAAAAACTGCAGATTGGGACATCTCCCAACATCCCCTTTCTATAGTGACTTGATGCCAGCCAGATGTAAACCTACCTAAACCAAGGTCTGCACTAAGAATCTATGAGTTTATATAGAAGAGGGACAGCTGGATGTCTCCTCCCCTCCTGAGAAACGAAGAGAAACTTCATCTCCCTAGTGGACAAAAATATTCCTTAGAAGCCAAAAGGGAGAATCCTTGATTCTTACCCTTTGTAATGTAAGTAATGGTGTCCAGGGAGAAGCTAAGAATAGTGTCTCTGAGTTTACAACCCATAGGATGTCTCCTTGGTGCTGGGTGTCATCCCTTCATTGAAATGTGAGCATTTGCCTCCAGGGAGGTAAATCTCTCTGGAGTTCTCACTGTCTATTCAGTCATAATTTCACTTCCATGCCTTGTGTTTTAATCCAGAAGCTCTAATCATGCAGAAACACAAAAATAATGTCTCTGCATTTCCGCAATATGGTTTATACTTTTATAGCCTATTTAATTCTTTCCCATGACAAGGCATAAAGATAATCTCTGTTCTTATAAAATTTTAATTTGTATCTTTTTTTTTTTGAGGCTTTAAGCTACCTGGCATTTACTTTTGTATCCAGCATAAGGTAGGAAGTTTTATCTTTTTGTACATGGATAGACTGTTGTACCATTCCAGTTTATTAGTAGTCTGTTCTTTCCTTATTGATTTTCAATTCCATAACTAAAATATAGCAAGCAATCTACAGCCTTTTCCTGGTATTTCTTAGTCTGTTAGTTTACACCTGCATCAACAGTACACTATTTTATTTACCAAGCTGGAATGGTAAATTTTGATTAATACAAGCTTTCTTTTCCTTCCCTGCCTATTCTCTCTCTTTTTCCTTCCTCCCTCCCTCCCTCCCTCCTTTCCTTCCTTCCTTCCTTCTTTCCTCTTCCCTTTCATCTCCTTCATTATTGCTTCTTCCTCCTGCTCTTCCTCCTCTTTTTTCTTTTTTTCCCTTCCTCTTTCTCTTCTCCTCCTCCTCCCCTCCCCCTTCTTCTTCTTCTTCTTCTTCTTCTCCTTCTTCTTCTCCTCCTTTTCTTCTTCTTCTCCTTCTTCTTCTTTCTTCTTCTCCTCCTCCCCCTCCCCCTCCCCCCCTCCTCCTTCTCCTTCTTCTTCTCCTTCTTCTCCTCCTCCTTATTTGGATAGATGAAATGGTGAAGAACTGCCATTTTTATCATATCAAATGTTTTTATCTATGAACCTGTGTTGACTAGTATGTTGAAAATGTACCCTCTAAGGGTTTGGGGGAGGTAGGAGAGGAGCATAACAATGATACAATCACATTTACCAGTTAAGAGGTTACTGAAGTAATAAGAAAGATACTGGCTCTTCACATCAGAGTGGTGACAGCAGGGGTGATAGAAGTTGTTGTATTTTGGATATTTTAAAAAAATGAACAAGATTTCATGACTGATTGGATGTGATAATTGAGAGAAAGAAAAGAATAAAGGATGGCTTCAGTATTTTTTGCTGGAAAAGATGGAGTCTACATCAATTAAATGGAGACAGCTGTGGGTAGAGCAAATTTGGGGAAGAATATCAAGAGTTCAGTTTAGAGCATGTTCAGTTTGAGATGTTAAGGAAGAAAACTGAAGAGAGGTCTGAGCCAGAGATATAAATTTGGGATTCATCACTTTACATAAAATATTTAAAGGCATGAGAGTGGATGGGGTCACCAAGAGAGGGTGTTTGGATGGAGAATAGAACAGGATCAAAGATTGTTCCTTGTAGAATTTCAACATTGGGAAATTGGGGAAAAGAGGAGGAACCAGCAAACATAGCAGAAAATGTACAATCACCTATTAAGGAGGAAAACCAGTATGTGGAAAGTGCTGGAAGCAACACAAAACTGTATCAAGGAGGAAGCAATAATCCTATGTATAAATGATGTTGACAGGTCAAGTAAGAAGATAACTGTTAAATGACCATAGGACTTAGCAATATGGAAATCATGGCATTTTTGACATGAGCAGTTTTGGTGGAGTGTGGGGATGAAAGCCTGAGAGGTATGGGTTTAAGAGAGAATGGGAAGGGACCTCCCTGGCGGTCCAGTGGTTGAGACTCCATGCTTTAAGTGCAGGGGTGTGGGCTCGATTCCGGTCGGGGAACTAGGATCCCGCATGCTGTGTGGTGTGGCCAAAAAAAAAGAGAGAATGGGAAGAGAGGAAATGGGTAAAGTTAGTTTAAAGAATTTCTTTCTAAAAGTTTTGCTGCCAAGGAACGTAGTGCGATTGGGTGATATCAAGTGGGGAAAATGAGATCAAGAGAAAAAAATATCATAAGAGAAGTAAGAAAATGCTTATATGTTTAAGGAAATGATCCAGCAATTAAAATATTAAAAGAAATTCCACTTTTTAGAACTTTTAAAAACAATAAAAATGAAAGTGATGACTTCAGCAATATTTTTTCAAAACGTGCCTCTTCTAGCCCTTGATTCACTTTCCTGCTGCAATAGCTTCTAGAATCTGTTTGCTAATCAATCTCCTCAGATGCCTCCTCCAATCCAAACTGTTCCACCCCATCCCCTCCCTAGTCCAGCCTAACCTCTCCCATCTCCTCAAAACTTTGAGAACGCTCACTCTCTCTAACAGCCTAGATCTCTCTCTCTCTCTGCTGTAGAACTACATCACAAGAGATTCAGAAACCTACCATCAAGATCTTCTCTAGAAAGTGAGTGCTGGGGTCAGGGGTGAGCAGTAGGTAACCATGAGAGGAAATCAGAGAATATCCTCATGTTAATAATATTTTTCTCTTTCACATATGATTTAATGTGTGTGGTTTTGCTTGTTTGTTTGTTTGTTGTTGTTCTTTTGTTTGTTTTGAACCAGATTGGTTTCAGGCTGCTCTAGACCTGAACAGCCCCAGTGAATATCGCAATAATTGGGAAAAAGGTTTTCCCTTGGAAATTGGGTGGATGCTAAACCAGTTGAAAATACAGAGCCACAAAGAATGTTAAATACTCTCAGGGTTTTCTTTTCTCTTTTACTTGTCAAGAGATGCTAGGAATTAAAGCCTGGTAAATGACATCAATAATTAAGATTTTATATAACTTCTTTGCATGAATAAAGCAATTTTTTCGGATGCTATCATAATAAAAAATCTTTGCCCATTGAAAGAGTATTTATCTTTTCCACACATTTATATTTTCTGTCTAGATAATTACTTACTTCATAGCATTAAATACAACTACTAGATTACTAATGATCATATAACTATGGCCGTAATCATCTCTAATATGTGATCACAGTATTTTGAAATTATCATAGCATTAAAATAATACTGAAGGTCAAAAGTCTATCTCTATGTAATTATTTACCTGGATAATTTTAAAACATAATATTATACATATTTTTATGACACGGAGTGCTTTCTTTACATTTGACTTATCTGTATGAAAGTGAACATAGCAAGTGATTTAGAAGCTCATCTTGACTTGGTTTCTGGTTCTACACATAAAGAGCTCAGGAGTTGTCACCTTCATCCTCACAACAGAATAAAAGCTGAGTAAACTAAAAATCAATCACTCTTCTAAGATCTATCAGAGAACTGAGGTCACAGGACAAACCATTGCCCCTCAAACTGGAGAGACAGGCAGATAACAGAAAATCATTCTTGTGGGCGGCAGAAGGCACGACTGGAGCCTGGTAGGAATGCTAAAGGGTAAAGGACTAATTGTTGGAGACTGAGTGTGAACTAACAGAGAGAAAAACTCCTGGGGTCTTGGCCTTTTTTATTGCAGGGGTGGTGAGGAGGCCCATGCTTTCATACGTTTTCCCTCCAGGAACCCCACCAGGTTCTCAGGGTGAAGATCAGAGAAAAATCTCCTCATGCTTCTGGTGGGAGGAGAGGAAAAGCATCCAGTCTGAAGTAAGCCCAGAGCCCCCTTGTTCCCTGAACAAAGGCCTCCCCTCAAGGGAAACTATTTTACCAGAAACTTAACTGATTTGGGTTTTACCAGACCTTAACCAATCTGGGGAAAGAAAATACCAACGCTGGCCCCTCTAGCCTTCCTGTCACACCTAAGAGGGGGAAATAGAACTAGGAAGCACGTGTGAAGGTCACATCCCAAGGACATAGGCTCCCTAAGGACTGAGCCTATAGGATTAAGGGCTAACATAGGATTACAGAATGCTCACCACCACACCAATATGGGTTCCTCTAATAAAAATGGATTACAGCTGAAAGAACTGTAAGACTCAGACCTTATTTAAGAAGGAGTTTGTACAGAGACCCAAAGATAATAGAGGAAACAAAAACAAGAATACTAGAGGAAATTTAGCCTCTAACATCATAGCTACAACAAGCAGTAATCACGGCCTAACTCTTAGCAAGATAAACATAGCGCCTTATATTAAAGGCTTTATTTATCTTGGTTCCTTTTACCAGATACATCATGCCTGGTTTTCCACAAAAGTTTACAAAGCATACTAAAAGGAAAAAAAAAAACCCAAAACAAAAAAATAATAGTCAAAAGAAACAAAACAAACATCAAAACCAGACTCAGTCGTGGTAGAGATTTTGAATTTTCAGATTGGGAATTTAAAGTAACTATGATTAATATGTTAAGGGCTTTGATGGGAAAAGTGGACAACATGCAAGAACAGATGGGCAATGTAAAGAGAGAGCTGTAGCTCAGAGGAAAAATCCAAACAAAGTTCTAGAAATAAAAAACACTAATAGAAATGCCTTCAATGGACTCAGTACACTAGACATGGCCTCGTTTGCTGAGAGTTTATACAATGACTGGGTGTGCATTGTTTAACCTGCAGATGTGATAGATAGCATTAGTTGATTTTCTAATGTTGAACCAACCTTGCATACTTGAAATAAATTTCACTTCCTTGTGGTGCATAATTCTTTTTATACATGATTGAATTCAACTTGTTAATACTATCTTGAGGATATTTCTATTTATGCTTATTAGAGATCGTGGTCTGCAACATTCCTTTCTTGTGATGTTTTTGTCTGTTTTTTGTATGAGGATAATACTGGCCTCATAGAAAGAACTTGGGAGTGTTTTCTCTGCTTCTGTTTTCTGAAACAGATTGTAGAGAGTTGGTATCTTTTCTACCTTAAATATTTGGTAGAGTTCACAAGTGAACCCATCTGGTCCTGGTGCAAATAAGCATGTAAAAAGATGCTTAACATCATATGTCATTAGACAATTGAAAATATAAGTGAGATACCATTATAATCATTACAGCAGCAAAACTCCAAAACACTGATTGCATCAAATGCTTGTAAGGATCCGGAGTAACAAGAACTCTCATTCATTTTTGATGGGAATACACCATTGTACAGTCACTTTAGAAGACAGTTTAGAAGTTTCCTACAAAACTAACATAATCGTGCCATATGACCCAGAAATTGTGTTCCTTGGTATTTACCCGAGTGAGTTGATAACTTGTGTCCACACCGAAACTTGCACACAAATGTTTATAGTACTTTGTTTGTAATTAGCAAAACTTGTGACCAACCAAGATATCCTTCAATAGATGGATGAATAAACTGTGATACATCTATATAATGGAATTTTCTTTAACAATAAACAAATTAGCTGTCAAACATGGAAGAACTTTAAATGCATTATTAAATTACTAAGTGAAAGTTGCCAGGCTGAAAAGGCTACATACTTAGGATTCCAACTATATGACTTTATGGAAAAGGCAAAACTATAGAGAGAGTAAAAAGATCTGTGGTTGACAGGGGTTAGGGAAAAGGATGAATAGGTGAAGCACAAGAGATTTTTAGAGCAGTGAAACTATATAGTACTGTAACGATGAATATGTGACATCATGCCTTTGTTAAAATTCATAGAGCTTTAAAACACAGAGTGAAAGCAAACTATGAACTTAGTTAATAATAACATATAAATATTGGTTCATCAATTATAACAAATGTATCACACTAATACAAGCTGTTAACAATAGGGGAATAATTGTGGGGGGGACATTGGAGCTCTGTACTTCCTGCATTTGTAGCACTAAAACTGCTCTGAAAATATAGTCAATTAAATTTAAAAAGATCATCTTTAATTCTTGTTATTTTGAATAAGCTTTAGTTTCATGAAAAGAATTAATTATAGAAATAGCACTGTTATTGGGTTGCTTAAAAAAATATCAGATAGTGATAGAGGAGCAATCCTTTTTTTAAGCACATGATTGTTCCTCCAACTGCACATAAATGACAAAGAGCTGCTGATGTGGAAGAGAAGGAATTATTTTGCTGTAGGTTGGTAGCCTACTAGAAGGCCTGGTATTATAGATAGTTGTAGTTTCTTAGAATATTTCATAGTTTATATCAGTCAGATAAACAATGGAATCTTCATTTAGATTCTACTTCCATTTTACAGAACTGAAGTGATTACAAGACAGATGTAATGACAGAACAAATGATAATTAGCATTAAAGATAAGGAAGATAGATTTTTGTTCATGTTAGTTACTAGATAAAAATGAATAAAGGGTCCATAAATTTAGCCAAATTAACCAGAATCTTATTAAATAGCTATATCATATAACCATTTCACAGTTTGATTTATTTTAGGTTACCAGACACTTGATAAACAACAAGAATTTTAAGTGTACTTGGCTAAGATCTGTCATTTACTTGGGAAAATAGAAATCTTGTATTAAATTATATCAAATTTTATGGTAATCATTTGAGCTGTAATAAAATTCTAATTGGTTTACCAGTGAATTTTTTAGGTTTCTTATTTCTAACATTTTTAATGATCAATTTCAATTTGCTTTCATGTATTTCATTTCTCCCTTCATCATCTGTCTTTTAATATTGTGAAACCTGGTAATAATAGATTCATTTGAATTTTATGAACCCAGTAAATGTCTTTTTATGATGCCTTTTTCATTTCTAAGGAAAAAGATATTCCCAGCCTCAGAAGATTGTTTCTTTAAGCGTTTTATAAAAGCTAGTAAAATTTGTTTAACTGTCCTGACCCTTTCAGTTTTAGTCAGTTTTCCATTCCACTGTCTCACATTAAAGTACATCTCAAGTTTTTAGTAGCTATCAGAAATTGAAGTATCAAAGATAAAAACTGAAAACAAAAAAACCCAACATGATATGAAAACAAATCCTCTAAAATATATTATAGTATCATTGCAATTATATTATCCCTGTTTGGACATAAAAGAGTGAAAAAAGTTCTATTTTGTTACTACCCTGAAGTTCATACTAATACACACTTATTCACTAAGTATCTCCATATATTTTGCACATTTAAAATAATAGCTAATATCAGCTGAGCACTTAATATGAGATACTACCAAGATAATTGTACTAGCAGAAGAGGATTCTGCCCAATAAGAGAATAGTAATGGTTTTAACATGGAACAAGTGCTCAGTAAAAATCAGTTATTCTTATTATTTATCTTAGGGCATTGCTTTCTTCCTAAAGTGAGATTTCTAACTTTGTTCCTAAATTGAGATTTAATTTATGTATGGTGAAGCACACAAGTACACATTCTGAATGTACAATTCAATGAGTCTTGATAACTAATTACATCCACATAACCTGCACTCAGTCAAGATATAGAATATTTTGATCTTCCTAGAAAAAGTCTTTCTTGCTCCTTTCCAGCAGATCTGAGTAGAGGCAACTTCTATTCTGACCTCTATTAGTTTACATAAATTGTGCTTATTCCCAAACTTCATAGAGTGGAATTCTATAGTTTATACTCTTGTTTCTGGCTTCTTTCACTCAAGAGTATTTTTGAGCTCATCTACATTGTTGTTTATATCATTAGTTTGTTTCTTTTTGTTTCTGAGTAATATGCCATTTGTATGAATCTGTCTCGATTTGTTTATTCATTCACCTGTTTTTTTGTTGTTGTTGTTGCAGAAATAAGTTTAATTTAAAGGTATAGGAGTCCATTATGTGTTATAACTATTCTTTTTTTTTCCATTCTTTGTCATGCTTTATTGTTTTTTTTGACTTTTTTTTATTAGTTTCTGCTTTATAACAAAGTGAATCAATCATACATATACATCTGTTCCCACAGCCCTTCCCTCATGCATCTCCCTCCCTCCCACCTGTTGACGAGCATCAGTTGTTTTCAGTTTTTGGCTACTGTTAATAAAATGAATACAGTTACATTCAATGAAATGCAAGGAGGCCCTTATAGCTAGATTTTATAGCACAGGGAATAAGTGAGAAGAAATGATGCTTGTGAAGATAATGTGGGGTCGATCATGAAAGACTTTATTTTGCTAAAGGAGTTTGGTTTTAATGGTCAAAGAGGTGGGAGACCATCTGAGGAAATAATGTTTCAGATAATCATTTCAGACTTACTACTTGGGTAACAATGAGTAAAAAACATGGCTTTCTAAAAGCTCTACCTCAAAGGAGGAAGAAGATATTGCTCAGAAGTAAAATATGTCAAATATTTCCTGTTAGTTAAAGCATAGGATAAAGCTGTGTGTGTGGGGAAGGGATTTGTTTGGGCCCTGTGGGGTAAGAAATAAGCACCTATGCGTACAGAGATCAGTACTCAGCCATAGACTTGAGGGGATTACCCTGAGGAATTCTGGAATGTTCCCTCCTTGCTGCCTCTTCCTCTCCAGTACACACATTCTAGCACCTCAACGTCCTCAAATTTGTAACTCCAGTCTCTTTCCCCTCAACCTATGGAGACTGCCAACCTCTGTTTTGAGTTTCCTGTCCTTGTGCTGCAGTTTAGAATCTGACTCCAGGCAATCAGTTAGAGTCTCCATGAAGCTCACCTCATTTGTTTCCTTGCTCTCAAGCATTACAGGCCTGCACTGCCAGTTGTCCAACTTATGAAAATATTAAATATAAAAATATTTATATTGTATATTAATTATGAATTAATTATTTATATTAATTATATACTTAAATATATAAAAATATTCTGTGTTCTACGTGTTTACAGTTAAAGTACAATTTTCACAGCAGTTTGTCCTTACGGAAGTCACAATTCTATTTTTATTGCTAGTACTGAGCTCACTAGTATGTCTGTTTCTCACTGCAGAGTAAGTTCCACAAGCATGAGAATTTATTATTTAAATTTTTTGTTTGCCCCTGCTCAGTAGTACTGAGAACAATAGGGCTCTGGGTGGGCTTGTTCTGAGTGTCCAGACGAGGCAGTGCTAGACTGAAGAACCTAGCGGAACCTGGAACATTCTCACCACCAAATTCTTTATTCTAGAAACTGCCCAAGACTGGGCATGTTTGTCTTGTAGAAGTCATTCAGTATCCTTGCCCAGTGTGTACCAGAGATGAAGTATGCAAGAAAATAAGAACTGTTTTCTGACTTGGTAATTTATTGAAGTAGAATTATTAGTTTCAGCACCATATATGCATTAGCCTGCAAAGGACATTGTATATATTACACCATTTGATTCTCACTGGAATCTCACTGGCTTTTCAGAAATCTCACTGGATATTTTTTCTCAGAGTAAGTAGCTCATTTAAGGTCACAGAACTAGTGACCCAGTGGGTGACTCAAGTGTAGTAGAAGTGCAGGCCCTTAGAACCTAAGAAGCAAGAAGTTTTCAGGAGCCTTGTCTGATGAGTCATTTATACAGATAAACCAAGTCTCTACATCTTCCAAAAATGAAAAGTAGTGACATAATTGATGCTAAGAAAGTAGTCTAAGATTATACTCTGGAACCATGCTAGGATTTGAACCAAAGCTGTCCAAACCCAAAGTATTAGTAAGCAAAGGGCGTATTTTATTGTATTTATTATATAAAGTCAATTCATTAATTTTGTATCAGTTTTCTTGCAACATGATTTTCTGATCTCTAATGGTAATTCCTCCTTGTTGAATTTCTATCTGTGATAGTTGACTTAGTTTCAGCTGTGTCTGATTTTAGATTGGCTGCTCTGTGTCTAAAATCCACAAGGAGGAAAAAAATTACTGAACCACAACTTTTCAATCTATAGTGTTTGAATTGTGATTAATTTCATTTGCCAAACATTGATTTATGTCCTCTTAGGTATCTAAAGTCATACAAAATAACAAATTTTGTAACGAACCAAGCTAATTTTCTAGGACTGCCTTAGAAGCTGATTTCAAGTCATGCCATTTTAAAAAAAATTTGTTTTCATATTTATACTGAACATAGCTTATTTTGAACTTCTAAATGAAGCAAAAATAACACCTGGAAAGCAATAATAACATCTCTCACACATCCTCCTCAATGTGGTTTCATGTCTACTTTTTATACAGCATATTCCCATTATCACATTATCCTTAAAACAAGCTGATGAAGTACATAGAGATGGTATTTCCATTCCTATGTATAAATGCTGGAATTGATATGCAGAGATGGCCAAGCATTGGTCCTGATAGGCAGGATATGTATGAGGAGGAGGACTGAGTCAATAACTTAGCTCTCCTGGTCTTCTGCCCACGAATCTTTCAGTTTTTACTGTCAGCTTTGACAGATAGTCTGAACGTGACTGAATCCTCAGAAGCTCATTTCCTCTCCCCCGCCCTCACCATGAACTACAGCAGAAGCAAGCAGGCTCCCTGGCCTTCACACTCTGCAAAGAAAGTGAATGAAACTAATCAAGAAACAAACATGAAGCACTGTGAAAGCATCTTGGAAATTAATATTCAAAACACTCTATGACTTTATTATAATGATTCCCAGAGTCATGTTTTATCTTCATAGAAAATGCTGAAGAAACTGCATCTAGACTGAAATGAGAAAGTAATATTAAGCTGAAAGAAACAGAATAAAATAATGTTTTCATTTTATCTCTCAAATCAGGATTTATCCAACTAGTAACATTTCAATATTCATGTGTATTTAGCAATTTACTGAGTAGTGCACCCTCACTTTAGGGATTCCTATGAATCCTATGAAATAAGTGAGTTTGCTGGTTCATGCTTAGCAGACAGCGGTCAATCATTTTTACTAGTTAAATCTAACTAAGTGATAATGTGAGAAAAAAATCAGACCTGTGAAAATTGCAAGAAGAATTAAAATGGCTAATTTTGTTAGAACATAGCATATGTGTCTTGTTTTGAAGTGTATACAATTAGAGCTTTTTTTTTTATTTTAAAGAAGATGGGGGTAGGAGTTTATTAATTAATGAATTTATATTTGCTGTGTTGTGTCTTTGTTTCTGTGCGAGGGCTTTCTCTAGTTGCGGCAAGCGGGGCCCACTCTTCATCATGGTGTGCGGGCCTCTCACTATCACGGCCTCTCTTGTTGCAGAGAACAGGCTCCAGATGCTCAGGCTCAGTAGTTGTGACTCACGGGCCTAGTTGCTCCGTGGCATGTGGGATCCTCCCAGACCAGGGCTCGAACCCGTGTCCCCTGCATTAGCAGGCAGATTCTCAACCACTGCGCCACCAGGGAAGCCCCAATTAGAGGGTTTCTAGTGAAGAGAAAAATGTGGTTGTATATTGATCTCTTTCCTCTGAATGATCCCTCATTTCCTCCTTTGAAATCTGATAGCACTTTGTGCAATCTTGAGGTACTTGTAACAAATTACATTACAGTAATTTATAGATCTTTCTAAAGTCTCGCTGAGTACAAGTACTTTTCTCCAGGTTGGGCACGTGCTGGATATTCCTCTTTTTCCTGTAACACCTTGCTCAGTGTCTGGCTAAAAACATATGAATATTGAACAAATGAATCAAAATCATGATTAATAAAAGCTTTTTCCAAATTTCTACCTTCGAAACCTTGTCTTAGGATTCTCTAGGAAGATTCTCTAGGAACAGTTTTTGCCAGCACAATCAGTATAAATTTTGCAGGATCGCAGGATAGATTCTACAGGCAAGTGTCGTGACCTAACACCCGTCTGCAAGATGGAGGCAGCTTGCCAATTAGTTTTCCCTGTTTTCTGAAATATAGTTTTTACCTTCTGAAGTTTAGATATTGTTAGTCAAGTTTTTATTTTAAATCTTCCTTACAGCTTTTCAAATGTGTTTTGTGGACCATCATTTGAGTTAATCGGAGCTGTGTGAAGAAGTGTGGGGTTTCAGGAAGGCTTCCTACTGTTCCGGAGAATTATAGAAACAGAGAGAGTTCTCCATGAAGAAATGCATGGCTATGCAATGAGAAGTACAAAGCCTGCTGTAGCTAGTGTTCGATCAGATGTCATTTCTTTGAAATGCTAATATTTTAGCAATAAAGAATTTTTATCATGTCAAGGACATAGTTTACCTTAAAAATCTTTATCAAAATGTAAATATACTCATTATCTTTTATCAGTTGATACTCAAAGCTACCTTTAAATGCTAAAGAAATAGGCTGTGAAAGTGAAGCACCAGCAAAGTAAATATTTGTTGAAAGGGAGAATTAGAAAGACCAAGTTCACTTACTTCGAGATTTTACTGTAGGTTTTCCCTGGATAAGGGTGAGCATTTCATTTGCCATTGGCTTCCCTTTCTTAGCCTTTATTCTCAGTACTTGGGAAGAAACCATATCTTATAATGGCACTAAAGCTGCTTTTCTACTCCTGGGAGCTGCATTAACAATAGCGCATTCCTTTAGCAATCACTGTGAGTGGCAAGGCAAGAACGCCTTCCAGGCTGATGCCATCTGGAAATGTTCTCCCGCATTCTTCCAGCTCCAGGTTAATCTGAAGCCTCTGTTCACACATTGTGTTGCTATTAATATTATATCTGTTGCATGGATATAAAGAGATAATATCAAGGAATGAATATGTATTCTGAAAATACAGGCCAAAAAAGTAAAGTTGACATTTTACTATAGTAGAATCTATTGAATCAAATTTACACTTGTCAAAAGATTGTAAATGGTCTTTGAAAAACCATGGCAAAAGATCTTTCCAACTATAACAGAAGTCATTGGGTGGCTGACAGGTCAGAAATATCAGCCAAAGTCAAAAGAATTGGGAGAATTACATTTTATCTTTTGCTTTTCATGTGAACAGTGATTCATCAGATACTCAGAAGGAAGCTGTATTTTGAATGGTTCTTAGATTAGTTGATATCGTCTGTGAGTTGATATCAATTTCCTTGTTTGTTGAAATTGACTGGACAAAGAGAGATCTCTGTTTAATGCTGCAAAATGCTACCTAAGTCTTTTTTATATTTATGAACGCATAATTTTGGTTGAGTTCATGAATAAAGAAATAGGAAATTGTAATTATATTTGGGTTTTTTTTTTAAACTTTTGACGTGAAGGTCTTAGTATTCATAAAATTTTCAAAGGGTTCCTATAGCAATCATTTTCGTAGAAGGAAACAGATGGCATAAACAAATTGAGATAGTTTGAGGAAATTTAAATAGGGGACTATATATAAGGAAATCATGCTGAATAACACAATATCCTTGGGCTTGTACCACTCAGGACAGGAACCTCCAAGACCTGAAGTGACAAGTAACTGGAAGAAGAGGCACAGATGCTTGTGTAGACAGGGCTGTCTGACATTAACTCTGATCTTCAGTTGAGAGATGATGCCATCCCATGGTGATCTCGCCTCCTTCCCCATGGGTGAGAGTCAGAGGATAAATACCCTGATCTCATTCTCATTTTACTTTCTGTTTTCCTATTCAGACCCTAACTGGTGGAACCCAGGAATCCAATGGACAAAGAAACCTGTGATGTAGGTCATGCAGAGCAATCTCTAAGGGCATTGAGAAAAATAGAGAAGGCTAGGAAAGGGATCTAGAGGTTATATATTATATATACTATATTATATTATATATATATATATATATATACTATATATATATATATAGTATATATATATATACATATAGTATATCAGTAATGCACTGTATATATTTAGCTCAGTTCCACCAATAAAGCATGTTTAAGTCTTGCCCTGTTAACTCTTCTTCCTGCAAAGTTGAAATATGGTCTACTTGTAATTTTCACACATTTGTTCAAATCCTTATTCTTAATTCTTCACGGCATGATTTGATATCCTTAAGTATTTGAATACTTTTATCATTTTCCTTCTAATTCATTTCTAACTCACTTTTAACTCTTCCAGTCTTCTCAAGAAGACTTACCTGGTGGTTTAGATTCTAAAGTTAATAAGATTGGTGGAAATGAGCATAGATAAAAAAAATTACATTTGAAATCCTTTAAATCATCCAAATAACATGTACACATTGTTAGTGCATGCAATATCACATTGGAGAACCATGACAGAAGCAACAAAGAAAAAGCTTCATGTAGCTGTCTAGGAAAACAAACCATTTTATCTTATATATAACTAAAAAATCCATAGTGGTGAATGAGGAACAAGTGAAAAATTCAAGTGTTCCTAATTGCCTGTAGGTTCATACTATTCTGTTTTAATATCAAGCTTCTTTAAGCTTAATACACTTATGTTTGTTTCTTCTTGCAATGATTAAATGAATGAGTGAAGTCATGTCTTTGGGAAGGTGAATTAACACATAAGTTAAATATGTATATGTTATATTTCTATCATATATGGTTTCTACTCTCCTCTCAAGTCTTCTTCCTGGAACTCTATTTCATCTTTTACAAGATATTTATACTTGGACATGATACCTCAGTTGTGAACTCTCTGTACAATATAGTGGGAGTAATATTTCCTTAAACTTAAAATGATAATGCACTTAATACTACTGACAATTACATTATCATCATATTGGTTAAATTATATTGAACTAAAATCTCTAATAAATGTTTTTAAACAGGAGTTTCTATTTAATTAGGAATTGATAAACTGATTGCTTGTGCAATTTATAACCAAAATGCACACCAGTAGATCAGTCCTTAATAAATTTTATTTTTTTGAAGTCATCTAACCTATTTAAATCAAATGGAAAGGAATGAGAAACATAAATAAGTCTTCAAGAACTGGATGAATGAACATCTCAATGGAATATTGTAGAAGGGACTCCTTCATTATATATATGTTTGGAATTAATGACCACAAAGGTCTTTTAATTCAACACCTTCAACAAATATTCACTGAGTAACTATTATGTGACAAGTACCATAAGACAAAGTCATAATTAATAAGTAATAATGCATGATCCATAGCCTCAAAGATTGCACAGTTTGGTAGATCAATGACATTTATGCCAGAGTTAGAGGTTGTATTTTGAAAAGATAAGGATGGTGAGGAAGAATAGGTATAGTTAGTCTTTCCTGGGGATGGAGTTAAGGTGTGTGTATGGTAGAAATTCTTCATAAAAGATATAACACTTAGGAGTCTTGAAGAATGCAAGAAAGGAGTGGGGGTCTTGGAGAAGATACTCCAGGTGTAAGGAGTAGCATTAATAGAAGTTCAGAAATATGAAACTAATATCCCCAACACGCACACAGAGGTCATAGAAATGTAGAGAAGACAGGGATACAACTAGAGAGACAAGTAAGAACAACATCATCAAAGACTTACATCTTATATTTCATCCTATAAACTTTGGGAGCCAATAAAACACTTTAAATAAGGCTTCACATGAACAGATTTTTATTTTGGAAAGCACCTCTGTCAATCACATGGAGGTTACAGTAGAAACCAAAGCTTGGACAGTAGTTAGGTAAGTATTGCATCAGTCCTAATGTGTTTTAATGAGGTTTTGAATTAAAGTGGTAGTGATGAGGACAGAAAGATGGGACAAATATGAGAAGCATTAATGAGCCAGTAGAATTTAAAGTTTTGTTAGGGAAGACGTCAGTATACTTCATATCTGGCTTGTTGAACTAGGTGGATTGAGTTGGATTTACCATAATAAGGATTAAAGATTGAGCAGATTTACACATGAAAGTATCTATGAAATATATAATTTTCAAAATCAGCTAGGCAGTTGGATATATGATTCTGGAAACTATGAAAAATGTATAGATTGAATAAATAGATTAGAGGGTCAAATCCCCCCCAGAATGATTTATGGTTTACTTATTTATGATTTATGGTTTCAGGTATATTTTATACTATGGGGAAAGAAGAGGCCCAAGGTCAAAACTTTTGGGGATATCAAATTTGAAGTTTTTTTTTAAGTGGAAAGGAGTTACCAAAAAACAGTGTGGAAGAAAAGAGAGTTATCAGTATTATCAGACGTCATAGGTTGATAAAGTAAGATGAGGTCATTGAACAACTCACTGAACTTGGTGATTAGGTGTCCTTGGTAAACTTTGCCAGAGAGATGTCATTGGAGAATTGTGGTAGAAGTTCCACAGCACACTGAAAAGTGATTGTGGGCTGGGAAGAGGGGATGTAGTCAGAAGTGTAGGCTGTTGTATAGTCATAATTGTGGACTGTTTTTTCCAGGAGCTTTGCTTTGAACAGAGGAAAGGATCACAGAGTGGAGGAGTTTGTGCACTGTGCACCAAGAAGAGAGGTGAGGCTCCAGTAAGGGGCAAAAAGTTCCAAACACAGGAAAGGAACTATTTTCACATGAGACAGTGAAAGGTCAGATAATGAGCTCAGGAGGAGGAATGAGCCTTCCAAGAGGAGGTGATACTTTTGAGAATGGGAGAAATAAGGGAGAGTAGAATTAGGTTTAGGTAAATTTGCAGGTAGGGATATTAGAAAGTTAACTTCTAATAGTCAAATTGTCCTCTGCTAGTTTTTGGAGGTTGAGTATCATTGGAAAATTATTTTAGGAACGGGAGGAGTTGACCAATAAGTTAGAAAAGGTTTTCTGGGGACGTCTGAGGAGTTGTTATGGGCTGAATTGTGTTCCCTGAAAAAATATTGTTGAAGTCTGAACCACAGGTACCAACGTGATTTGATTTGGACATAGGATCTTTATAGAGGTGATTCAGTTAAAATGAGGTCATTAAAGTGGGTTCTACTATATCTACTAAATGCTCTGTTGCTTTTTTAGTTGTAGGATTTTCAAAGTGTAACAATGTCTCATTTTCTGTGGGTGACATGGCAGCTGAAAAATAGCTGCAGATGTTTTTCTACTACTTCCGTTGAGAGGTTGAATCCAATTTCCTTTCCTCTGAATTTAGTCTGGTCTCACTTATATAACTCTATCGATATAATGCAGCAAAACTAACCCTCTGAAGCTTTTGAGGTAGAGTGATAAGCAGCCTTGCAGCTTCTGTCCAGGACTTTTGAGGGACTCACTCTCTGAATCTAGTTACCATGTTTTAAGAAACTTGAGGAAGTCCTGAGGAGGGTCCATGTGCAAAGGAACCAAGGTCCCTCAGCAGTTCCAGTTGAGTTCACAGTCTATAGCCAGCCTCAACTTGCTACCAAGTGAGTGAGACTCTGGCCCCAGCTGGTTGGGGCCACATAGAGCAGAGGTGAGTTGTTCCTGCTGCTTCCTGCTTGAACTGCAGATACTTGAACAAAATAAATCATTGTTCGTTTTCTAAGTCACAAAGCATTGAATTGTTTTATTTTTTTTGGAGCAATGGATAATTGGAACAGAGAGAATATCCCATTATGGCCCACAGCACAGGACTGCTAAATACTTCATTAATATGGCAGGTGCCATAAATGTTTTTAGGGTTTATTTCCTACTCTCTTGTTCACATGTGACTTACCGTCATGTCCAGAATACTGGACAGTTTCTGCTGACATCTCTAAATAATATGATGTCATCAGTATAATGGACCAGTGTGATGTTATAAAGAATGTCACATGACCCAACTAGGGAAGTATAGTACCTTCTGTGAGAGGAAAGAGATCATTAACTAAAAATATGTAGGACCTTGCAAATATTTTCTAGCAGAAAACAGGAGAACATGCCTTGGAACAGATTTGGGGGTATGGAAACAGGGAGGACAGAATATAAAAGTGGATACAAGGAACTTTTGTACTATAAAGCCACTCTCTCACACCTCATGATTTAATATTCTGTCACTGATACCTGGAGCTGGTCCTAATACAGTGCTGGGATCATTTCTTGAGGCTTGGGTAGAACAATGGCCCATAACAATGATGTAGAGATGCTGAAATATAAAATCATACATAGTAAAATAAATTATTTTCAAATAAGCTAAAACAAGACAAAAATAAATAAATCATCATTAATGGATAATTCTTGAAACTGATGGAGTTGAGTATATGGACACTTAATTTCCTCCTTCTTTTGAATATTACTTTCTATTTCCTTTATCTGCAATATGAGAATAAGATGATTTTTATTCTGCTGCAATTTTCAAAAGAGATGATCCCTTTGATTTTGCAGAATATTTCACTCAATTATCTGTTTCACTCTACAAAGCAGTGAAGAAAACGTGTTAATATTCTGTAGGCTTTAAATTTGTTCATGAGGAAGTGATAGGTATTTCAGTGTAGTCACATTTTTGTCTCATTTCCTATCATATCTGGATTTGGATTTAAAAACACTAACATTATTCTGTATTCAAATTATTCAGTCCATGATGACTAGATTCTCATTTTCATGCATGACTCCTGCATATTGAAAATTTTCATTAAGTTGAAAGAAACAGAACTGGAAATTAAAAGAGGAAAAGGAAAGGAGGAACCAAAAACACAGAAAACATCTAGAAATAAAGTCTTTATTTAGTTAAGCATTGAAAGTATTCATTCATTCTCTCATTCATTCATACAATTATACTTTTCTTCAGTAAATTCTTATTACATATCTACCAGACTCTGAGGATTGATACATGGACAAGATCTAAATGTTCCCTGCTTTCATAAAGCTATAGTCTAACAGAAAGAAATATATTAAAAGATTATGAAATAAATTATTTAATTAAAACTGTGAATAATATTATAAGAAGTGCAAGAGCCTTCTAAACAGCCTTCCTACTTCTGCAGTTGCCTTCCAACAGCTCCTATAGTCTTCTCACAACATAGCATAAATGAGTGCTCCTTCAAAGACATAAGTCATTCCTCTGCTCAGAATCTTCCAATGGGTTTCTATCTCACAGAAAAATCCTTTTTTGATTACTTGTTGCAGAGTAACAAACCACCCCAAAACTTAACAGCTTAAAATAACAAGTGATTATCTCTTATGTTTGGGATTAACTGTGTTCAGAAGGGTGGTTCTCGAGATCTTTCCTGTGGTTGTAGTCAAATGCAGCAGGGCTAAATTCACATAAGACTTCATGGAACTGGACACCTAGGGTAACTTCTTCACTCACGGGTATTAGTTATGAACGGCTGGAGCAGCTACTGGCTGGTCAGGATCTCTCTGAATGTGCAGCTTCCCCATTGGTTAACTTTGGCTTCCTTAAAATATGGAAGTCTCAAGGTCGACTCCTTATCATGGTTAGCTTTCCCAAGAGTGAGCATTCCAAGAGACACAAATAGAAGCAAGACTTTTTTATGATTACATAATGAATGCCACACTATTGCTTACACAGGGCCAGTCTGGGTTTGATACCGAGCAGGACCCTGTGGGGCTCCTGGGCACAAAAGCCTTTCTGTGTCCCCTATTTCTTGATTATAGGAAAGAGGCTTCATTCAGCCTCCATGACCTTCCCTGAGTTCCAACAGCAGGTTCAAACAGTTGCTAGTTAGGGAAGGGAGGGGATGTGGAGACAAGGGAGGAATGGTCAAAAGATACAAGAGTGCAGCCTTGGGGAAGAGTCCTGGTCCCCCCTCAAGGAACATACATAACAATACCTTTGAGCTGTTTTGCAGATACTGAAACCCCTACCAGGTGGGAGAAGTTAACAGTATGCTGCCCACAAGCATGTAGACCCCAGACCAGATAAAAACAAAAGGTTAATGATGCTGACTCCCACTTACCTCACCATCAACCAATCAGAAGAATGTCCAGGAGCTGATCACGCCCAATTTGAACCATTTCTATAAAACTTCTCATTACCCCCTCCAAGTTGGGACACACAGTTTTGAGGGCATTAGCCCACTGTGGCTCCCTTTGCCTGGCAAAGCAATAAAGCTATTCTTTTCTACTTCACCCAAAACTGTCTCTGAGATTTAATTTGGTGTTGGGGTACAGAGGCCAGATTTGGCTTTGGGTTCAGTGTGGAAAGGGGCTTTACAAAAGCGTGATTACCGGGAATCCTGGTTCCCTTTGGAGACTAAGTCTCACAAGTTTAAAGCCCTTAAAATATCCTTTTAAAGGCCTTGAAATATCTGGCCTCACTTCCTTATTACTTCTGTAACAGGGAAGAGCAAAATCTGACTCCATGCTGGATCTATCTCTTTTACTTTAACCTTTGCTTTTCGTTGCTTTTGTTATGATAATAATACATAATGGCCTGCCTCAGGGAATCTTGACCTTCTGGCTGAATGTTAAACTAAAGTGCTTTTGTTCAGCTCACAGGGAGACAATATGACCCTGCCCACCTGTGAATGGCTGCAGAAAAGAAGAAATGAACACATCCCCTTCTTGATGCTGGCTAAGCCAGGAGATATTTTGCAAAACTAGTGGCCTTTTTACTTTACTTCCTCACCTCCTCTCCCTCTCTGTTCTATAAAAGAAACTGGCATCCAGACCCCCATGAGATGGTTTTTGGGAAACATTAGTCTGCCATCTCCTCGGTCCAGTTTTCCAAATAAAGTCGCTATTCCTTGCCTCAACACCTCGTCACCCGATTTATTGGCCTGTCGTGCAGTGAGCAGAGAGAGCTGGGACTCGGTAACACTTCCATGTATGATTCTTCCTTCCTTGGTCATTTCATTCAGCTTTCCTGGCCTATTCAGTGTTCATTGAAAATGCTATGTTGACAACCATCACAAGGAATTTTATACTGTGATTTCCTCTTTCTGGAACACACTTTTCCAGATGTTCACATGACTTTTCCCTTCACTTTTATATTTGTGCTGAAAAGTCACCTTCTCAGTGAGATGTTTTCTGATTACCCTATTTTAAATAGCTACGAATACTGGCAAACCATGTTCCTCCTATGGCATGTCTATTTTCATCTTTTGCTTCATTTTTTTCCATGTAACATCTGACATACTATATGTTTTTTAAATAATTTTTTTAAGTTAGAACATACATACAGCAGAGTCACAGAACATAAATTTTCAGCCAAATGGATGTCCTGAAGTGAACAAACTCATAAAACCTGTACCCAAAACAAATAACAATATTACTACAACCTAAGAAATGCTTCATTATCCCCTTCTAGACACTACCACCTCATCCAGTGGGAACCTCTATCTTAATTTATAATAACATGGATTTTTCTTGTCTACTTTTGGACAAAGTTTATACTTTATATGTTACAAAATGTAACATGTCAACTTTATCGAATAAAAAAAAAATGGAATTAACAACTTTCCTTATGAGAAGTTTGGCTAAGAAGTTGTAGGGTGAGATAAAGCAACTGTTAGGAGATATTCCAAACATTGAAAACAGGTCTTAACAATTTGTTTTATATGAAAAGGACACAAGGAAAGATGAGGTAGGAAGCAAGAGATAAAAATAGGAGGAGAGCGCAGGGACAATCAATAGCATATGTTTTCTCATGAGGCTGAAGGGGATGAAATCCAGAGCACAGATGGAGTGCTTGGCTTTAGATTGGAAGATCTGTGCTTTGTAACAATTAAAGGGCAGGAGCAATTGGGTGCAGCTGCAATGAGGTTTCGGGGTGGAAAGATGAAGAATTCCCATCTGATGGTTACAATTTTCTTTACAAAGGAGAAGGCCTGGGCCTATGCCAAGGATCAAGTGGTCAATTGTTCAGCGGTGAGAGAAGGGATTAACCAGGGAGATGCACTGGAGTCTATGTCAACTGCATCCAGAGGCCTGGTGAGTGTGCACTAAACGTCCCTGTTTGATGCCTTGTTAGGTGATTTATTCTTGTAGTACCTCTTGTGGTGAGTAGAGACAAGAGAAATATAGATGGTTCATTCAGAATGATTGTTGTTTTTGCTTGCTTATTTTTATATGCCTATATTTTGTTTTGAGACAGGTTAGGAATGAGAAGAACAAAATTAGGAGACTAGAGTAGTGGGTAAATATATCTATTGGACTCATGTAGTTCCTGAGATTTTCTTAAAGTATCTGGGGCATTAAAAATGTCTAGGAAAGAATTTCAGATTGTGTTTCAAAGAAAGTAGAAAAAATTAGTTGATTGCACTCTAAAATAGGTCTTACCTGTTATTGCTTTATAGCATCTTGTTCTTTCCTTTCATAGCACTTAGCATTAATTACAATGTTTATTCGTGTGTTTATTTGTTCAATGTCTGTGTCTTCTAGTATGATAAACTTGTAACTGTAGGTTTTTGACTGTTTAGTTGAGCTCTGCTGGTGCTCAGTAATATTTATCGTGTTGAATGTATAGAGTCCGTGTAATAATTTTCCTCTGAATATTAGCATGAGGATCTGTTCATGTACAGGGTCTCTTCTTGTCTCCTAAATTGGTTTCAAATCTGTGATTAACAAAAATACAGTAGGTTTTGAAGCCTAAGTGGTGTCATATAAATTACACAAGTTCTCAGAGTCTCAGTTTTCTCATTTGTAAAGAGTGCATCAGAGAAGAAAAGGTGGCTACCCAAAATAAAAAAATTGAAGCCACTTCTACATTTCAGGAAAGCAGGGGAATTTAACCCAGGGGAAAGTGATTGTGAAAGGGTAGGCCCTATCTAGTTTTAGTGAAATAGATTGAGAAAGGCAAGAATTGAATTATTCCGTATAATAAAGAATTAAGAAACTGTGAGCAACCTAGTAGACCCCAATAGAGTTTTTTTGCGGGAGGATCAGAAAGGAAATTCGATAAAAGATTTTGGCTGGAGGAAATGTATCACTGAAATGATAGTGTCAGGCGAGGGCTGTGGAGCCTCATAGCCAGTTATGAATTTTCTATGACAGTGATGAGTAGTGACTTATGGGAGAGAAGTAGTAACTGATACCTGATATTCAATTTTGAATTATTGATGTTGTTTTTTGTCATTTCTGTTTCACATTCAGAGAACCTAGAGACTGTTACTAACAGCTTGTATGCGTTTTGCTGCCCTAGGGAATTCATGCAAAAATGCCAGGATTTTCTGTGGAGTAAAGTGATGTCATGAGAAGATGGTAGCCACAGGATTGGTAGAGAAGCAGCCAGAAGTATTGCACAAAATTCTAATCAAGAGATTATCACACCAACTAAATATTAGAATCCAAATACATATTGGGGAGGCTACTTGAGATCTCAAAGTTAGGAGGGATAGAATTGGCTTATATTATTTTATTTGACTATTTAAAGAATGATCTCCTCAGAATACTTTAGGTTACAAGAAGTTCATAACCATCTACCACTGCAGAATTCGTTGCCAGGAACAAATAAGATAATACCAGTGCAGCTGTTAGCACATATAGCACTGTTGTGAAAATTAGAATAAGAAACATACTCCTGATGGATGAATTAGAAAAAGTGCCAATTTTGGATGGCTGCATCCTTCTTTAGAAGGTACAGTCCCCACCAGGGTGTGCAGATGCCCTTGCCTCTGTGGCCAGTGCACAAAATGCACCCACTTAGCATAGCAGCCCTTGGGTAATGTTAGTACCTGATATATAGTAGGCATGCAAAATATGGTAGTGATGCAAATTACTCTGGATTACATTAAACCATGATCCTGCTTGTTTCTGGAAATTAGAGCTGATATGCTGAAGATAAAGGATTTTCAATTTTTTCTACAATAGATCTAAATTCAAGTACGTGTGTATGTTTGTGTGTGTATCCATGCATGCATAGGTCCTCTGCTTACAAAGTTAGTTGTATTTCTTTGAAGTTGCTGATGTCAAATGCATGTATCATAGGAAATTTGACTCATCTCTACTAATTATTTCAAATACAAATGCATTCTAAATTGGTGATTTTAATAGACTTCCTTGTTTTAGAGAGGGTATTTTATTTTACTTTAAATTATCATTTGGGGATAGGTTCTCCTCTCTTGCTACAATGTCAGCTGCAAAGATAGGTCAGGCTCCTGGAGCTGGGCTGACCTGAGGGCAGAATTTGAGCCTCTAATGTTTCATTATACCCCAACCGCCTGCAGATCTCTGTGTGCTACCCCACTGATCCTAGTGAATGGATCTTCGGATGGAGTTTTCACCCTTATGCTTCTGTGACCTTGGGATACACCAGGCAAGGCACAGATATGTACTTTTTTCTACTGAGCCACTCTACTCTAAATTCTTGTGTTCTTACTGCTTTATAGTTAACTGTCTTAGACACAATGTGGCTACCTAACTCCTATGCAGAATTAATGAAGTTGTAATTGTACTATTACATGATTTGACATATATTTTCCAATTCCCTCTTCTAGAAGTAATTTCCAATTCTCTTAATTCCTTGGTAAACTGTAATTTTTCAGAGTGAGGAATTGAAACAGCTTTTCCAGGCATTATTTATGTTCAACTTTCATGTGCAGGACACAGATTTTGAAAACAAGTTTTTAATAGTTAATGGGAAATATGCTTCTGGCTATGTATAAAAGTACATCTAACTGCATCTAAATTCTCATCCTGCAAGGTAGTTGAAATGAAATTTGTTGAACTTGAATAGTAAATATTGGGAACCATGGCATTTTAAAACTTTACAAACAAACATGCTGACAACATTATACAGTTTAAACAAAATAAACGAATTCTTTGTATACAGTTATGAGGTGGATCTTGCTAGTTGTTTATTCAGTATTGATTTCCTCTTCCTTTTTCATAACAGAATGCTAACTTAGTTTATGTATGTATTTCTCTCCTACACCGTCTATACCTCAGGGAAATTTGATCCTAACCTCAATTCCAAGGATGGGTCAGATTGGACAAGAATAAATCCCATCTCTCTTAATGATCAGCTCAAGAATAAGCTTGTGATCCAGTGTTGTCCCGTAAAATGTGAGGTTGGGTTTTCTGATATCTTTTAGGGAAATTTTTCCTTGGTCCTAAGTCTCTGAAAACTGGTTCTCTTTCTCCTGCAAAATGAGCAAGGGAATGTTAAGTACTAGCAGTCATTCTACAATCTGAGTTTTTACTGGGTCAAACAACCTTGAAGTCTGACCTGACTCTGGACTTGCTTTTGTCTGAGCTAATGCATTCCTTACTGTTAAGCAAGTCCAGTTCAGTGAGACAAACACTGAAGGCAGTAAACACATTGTCACACAAATATACGAATGGTAAAAAAAAGCTGAGAAAAATTATGAAAAACAAACAAACTAGGTGTGATAGAGAATTTAGTTTAGGGGTCAGAGAAGGCCTCTCTGAAGAGACCTTTTTCAAGCTGAGACCCAAAGTATAATTTTACTAGGTAAAGAGTCAGGAAAAGGATATTCCTTGGTAAGGTCCAGAGGTAAATTTGTTGGTACTTTTGAGGAACTCAGAGAAACAGCATGACGATCAAGGGTAAAGAGCAAGCAGGGAAATAGGAAATTGGTATGAAATGAGGCTAAGCATATAGGCAATGGCCAGATACTACAGGACATTTCAAATATTGAAGGAATCGTGAATTCAATCAAATATCATTAGATTTTGTAAGTTTAATGGTGTCTTTCATTTTTGTGTTGTCCCTGACCTCACATTAATAACCACGCTAGTGGGACCATCTTGTATGCAGGTACCTGAGCAAGGAAGTTAAATGCTCCACTCCACCCCCAAGGTTCCCACTGCCCTCCTTTTCTATTGGTGGAAACACAATGGTCACGTGTTGTTTTCTTTTTTTATGCCAACTTAATAAGTCCAATTATTAAATAGGAGAACAAAATTTACTGCCGAATTTTTAGTTAACCTAATCCAGAGGTTACATTCAATTCCTGTGGGTTGCTTGGGTAAATATGACAATGATTTTTGTTATCTATGTTCATTGATAAGCTTGGCTATATCTTTTTTTTTTTTTATAACATCTTTATTGGAGTATAATTGCTTTACAATGGTGTGTTAGTTTCTGCTTTATAACAAAGTGAATCAGCTATACATATACATATATCCCCATATCTCTTCCCTCTTGCGTCTCCCTCCCTCCCACCCTCCCTATCCCACCCCTCTAGATGGTCACAAAGCACCGAGCTGATCTCCCTGTGCTATGTGGCTGCTTCCCACTAGCTACCTGTTTTACATTTGGTAGTGTATATATGTCCATGCCACTCTCTCACTTTGTCCTAGCTTACCCTTCCCCCTCCCCATGTCCTCAAGTCCATTCTCTAGTAGGTCTACGTCTTTATTCCCATCCTGCCCCTAGGTTCTTCATGACCTTTTTTTTTAGATTCCATATATATATGTGTTAGCATACGGTATTTGTTTTTCTCTTTCTGACTTACTTCGCCCTGTATGACAGACTCTAGGTCCATCCACCTCACTACAAATAACTCAATTTCGCTTCCTTTAATGGTTCCTTTTGGTTTACTTTTATATTCCATATATACAATGGAATATTAAATATTCCTTTAATATTCCATTGTATATATGTGCCACATCTTTTTTTTATTTTTTGCTTTATAACAAATTTAATCAGTTATACATATACATATGTTTCCATATCCCCTCCCTTTTGCGTCTCCCTCCCACCCTCCCTATCCCACCCCTCCAGGCGGTCACAAAGCACCGAGCTGATCTCCCTGTGCTATGCGGCTGCTTCCCACTAGCTATCTACCTTACGTTTGGTACTGTATATATGTCCATGCCGCTCTTTCACTTTGTCACAGCTTACCCTTCCCCTTCCCCATATCCACAAGTCCATTCTCTAGTAGGTCTGTGTCTTTATTCCTGTCTTACCCCTATGCTCTTCATGACATTTTTTTTTCTTAAATTCCATATATATGTGTTAGCATACAGTATTTGTCTTTCTCTTTCTGACTTACTTCACTCTGTATGACAGACTCTAGGTCTATCCACCTCATTACAAATAGCTCAATTTCATTTCTTTTTATGGCTGAGTAATATTCCATTGTATATATGTGCCACATCTTCTTTATCCATTCATCCGATGATGGACACTTAGGTTGTTTCCATCTCTGGGCTATTGTAAATAGGGCTGCTATGAACATTTTGGTACATCTCTCTTTTTGAATTATGGTTTTCTCAGGGTATATGCCCAGTAGTGGGATTGCTGGGTCATATGGTAGTTCTATTTGTAGTTTTGTAAGGAACCTCCATACCATTCTCCATAGCGGCTGTACCAATTCACATTCCGAACAGCAGTGCAAGAGTGTTCCCTTTTTTCCACACCCTCTCCAGCATTTGTTGTTTCTAGATTTTTTGATGATGGCCATTCTGACTGGTGTGAGATGATATCTCATTGTAGTTTTGATTTGCATTTCTCTAATGAGTAAAGATGTTGAGCATCCTTTCATGTGTTTGTTGGCAGTCTGTATATCTTCTGTGGAGAAATGTCTATTTAGGTCTTCTGCCCATTTTTGGATTGGGTTGTTTGTTTTTTTGTTATTGAGCTGCATGAGCTGCTTATAAATTTTGGAGATTAATCCTTTGTCAGTTGCTTCTTTTGCAAATATTTTCTCCCATTCAGAGGGTTGTCTTTTGGTCTTGTTTATGGTTTCCTTTGCTGTGCAGAAGCTTTTAAGTTTCACTAGGTCACATGTGTTTATTTTTGTCTTTATTTCCATTTCTCTAGGAGGTGGGTCAAAAAGGATCTTGCTGTGATTTATATCATAGAGTGTTCTGCCTATGTTTTCCTCTAAGAGTTTGATAGTGTCTGGCCTTACATTTAGGTCTTTAATCCATTTTGAGCTTATTTTTGTGTATGGTGTTAGGGAGTGTTCTAATCTCATACTTTTACATGTCCCTATCCAGTTTTCCCAGCACCACTTATTGAAGAGACTGTCCTTTCTCCACTGTACATTCCTGCCTCCTTTATCAAAGATAAGGTGACCATATGTCCGTGGGTTTATCTCTGGGCTTTCTATCCTGTTCCATTGATCTATCTTTCTGTTTTTGTGCCAGTACCATACTGTCTTGATTACTGTAGCTTTGTAGTATAGTCTGAAGTCAGGGAGCCTGATTCCTCCAGCTCCATTTTTCGTTCTCAAGATTGCTTTGGCTATTCGGGGTCTTTTGTGTTTCCATACAAATTGTGAAATTTTTTGTTCTAGTTCTGTGAAAAATGCCAGTGGTAGTTTGATAGGGATAGCATTGAATCTGTAGATTGCTTTGGGTAGTAGAGTCATTTTCACAATGTTGATTCTTCCAATCCAAGAACATAGTACATCTCTCCATCTATTTGTATCATCTTTAATTTCTTTCATCAGTGTCTTATAATTTTCTGCATACAGGTCTTTTGTCTCCTTAGGTAGGTTTATTCCTAGATATTTTATTCTTTTTGTTGCAATGGTAAATGGGAGTGTTTCCTTTATTTCACTTTCAGATTTTTCATCATTAGTATATAGGAATGCCAGAGATTTCTGTGCATTAATTTTGTATCCTGCAACTTTACCAAATTCATTGATTAGCTCTAGTAGTTTTCTGGTAGCATCTTTAGGATTCTCTATGTATAGTATCATGTCATCTGCAAACAGTGACAGCTTTACTTCTTCTTTTCCAATTTGGATTCCTTTTATTTCCTTTTCTTCTCTGATTGCTGTGGCTAAAACTTCCAAAACTAGGTTGAATAAGAGTGGTGAGAGTGGGCAACCTTGTCTTGTTCCTGCTCTTAGTGGAAATGGTTTCAGTTTTTCACCATTGAGGACGATGCTGGCTGTGGGTTTGTCATATATGGCCTTTATGATGTTGAGGAAAGTTCCCTCTATGCCTACTTTCTGCAGGGTTTTTATCATAAATGGGTGTTGAATTTTGTCGAAAGCTTTCTCTGCATCTATTGACATGATCATATGGTTTCTCTCCTTCAATTTGTTAATATGGTGTATCACGTTGATTGATTTGCGTATATTGAAGAATCCTTGCATTCCTGGAATAAACCCCACTTGATCATGGTGTATGATCCTTTTAATGTGCTGTTGGATTCTGTTTGCTAGTATTTTGTTGAGGATTTTTGCATCTATGTTCATCAGTGATATTGGCCTGTAGTTTTCTTTCTTTGTGACATCCTTGTCTGGTTTTGGTATCAAGGTGATGGTGGCCTCGTAGAATGAGTTTGGGAGTGTTCCTCCCTCTGCTATATTTTGGAAGAGTTTGAGAAGGATAGGTGTTAGCTCTTCTCTAAATGCTTGATAGAATTCGCCTGTGAAGCCATCTGGTCCTGGGCTTTTGTTTGTTGGAAGATTTTTTATCACAGTTTCAATTTCAGTGCTTGTGATTGGTCTGTTCATATTTTCTATTTCTTCCTGATTCAGTCTTGTCAGGTTGTGCATTTCTAAGAATTTGTCCATTTCTTCCAGGTTGTCCATTTTATTGGCATAGAGTTGCTTATAGTAATCTCTCATGATCTTTTGTATTTCTGCAGTGTCAGTTGTTACTTCCCCTTTTTCATTTCTAATTCTATTGATTTGAGTCTTCTCCCTTTTTTTCTTGATGAGTCTGGCTAATGGTTTGTCAATTTTGTTTATCTTCTCAAAGAACCAGCTTTTAGTTTGGTTGATCTTTGCTATCGTTTCCTTCATTTCTTTTTCATTTATTTCTGATCTGATCTTTATGATTTCTTTCCTTCTGCTAACTTTGGGACATTTTTGTTCTTCTTTCTCTAATTGCTTTAGGTGCAAGGTTAGGTTGTTTATTCGAGATGTTTCCTGTTTCTTAAGGTGGGATTGTATTGCTATAAACTTCCCTCTTAGAACTGCTTTTGCTGCATCCCATAGGTTTTGGGTCGTCGTGTCTCCATTGTCATTTGTTTCTAGGTATTTTTTAATTTCCTCTTTGATTTCTTCTGTGATCACTTCGTTATTAAGTAGTGTATTGTTTAGCCTCCATGTGTTTGTATTTTTTACAGCTTTTTTCCTGTAATTGATATCTAGTCTCATAGCACTGTGGTCGGAAAAGATACTTGATACAATTTCCATTTTCTTAAATTTACCAAGGCTTGATTTGTGACCCAAGATATGATCTATCCTGGAGAATGTTCCATGAGCACTTGAGAAAAATGTGTATTCTGTTGTTTTTGGATGGAATGTCCTATAAATATCAATTAAGTCCATCTTGTTTATTGTATCATTTAAAGCTTGTGTTTCCTTATTTATTTTCATTTTGGATGATCTGTCCATTGGTGAAAGTGGGGTGTTAAAGTCCCCTACTATGATTGTGTTACTGTCGATTTCTCCTTTTATGGCTGTTAGTATTTGCCTTATATATTGAGGTGCTCCTATATTGGGTGCATTAATATTTACAATTGTTATATCTTCTTGGATCGATCCCTTGATCATTATGTAGTGTCCTTCTTTGTCTCTTCTAGTAGTCTTTATTTTAAAGTCTATTTTGTCTGATATGAGAATTGCTACTCCAGCTTTCTTTTGGTTTCCATTTGCATGGAATATCTTTTTCCATCCCCTTACTTTCAGTTTGTATCTGTCTCTAGGTCTGAAGTGGGCCTCTTGTAGACAGCATATATATGGGTCTTGTGTTTGTATCCATTCAGCCAATCTGTGTCTTTTGGTGGGAGCATTTAGTCCTTTTACATTTAAGGTAATTATCGATATGTATGTTCCTATTCCCATTTTCTTAATTGTTTTGGGTTCGTTATTGTAGGTCTTTTCCTTCTGTTGTGTTTCTTGCCTAGAGAAGTTCCTTTAGTATTTGTTGTAAAGCTGGTTTGGTGGTGCTGAACTCTCTCAGTTTTTGTTTGTCTGTAAACGTTTTAATTTCTCCATCAAATCTGAATGAGATCCTTGCTGGGTAGAGTAATCTTGGTTGCAGGTATTTCTCCTTCATCACTTTAATTATGTCCTGCCACTCCCTTCTGGCTTGTAGAGTTTCTGCTGAGAGATCAGCTGTTATCCTGATGGGGATTCCCTTGTGTGTTATTTGTTGTTTTTCCCTTGCTGCTTTTAGTATGATTTCTTTGTGTTTAATTTTTGACAGTTTGATTAATATGTGTCTTGGCGTATTTCTCCTTGGATTTATTCTGTATGGGACTCTCTGTGCCTCCTGGACTTGATTAACTATTTCCTTTCCCATATTAGGGAAGTTTTCAACTATAATCTCTTCAAATATTTTCTCAGTCCCTTTCTTTTTCTCTTCTTCTTCTGGAACCCCTATAATTCGAATGTTGGTGCATTTAATGTTGTCCCAGAGGTCTCTGAGACTGTCCTCTGTTCTTTTCATTCTTTTTTCTATATTTCGCTCTGCAGCAGTTATTTCCACTATTTTATCTTCCACCTCACTTATCCGTTCTTCTGCCTCAGTTATTCTGCTATTGATCCCATCTAGAGTATTTTTTATTTCATGTATTGTGTTTTTAATCGATGCTTGATTCATCTTTAGTTCTTCTAGGTCCTTGTTAACTGTTTTTTGCATTTTGTCTATTCTATTTCCAAGATTTTGGATCTGGGAAATAGAATCTTGGATCATCTTTACCATCATTATTCTGAATTCTTTTTCAGGTAGACTGCCTATTACCTCTTCATTTGTTAGGTCTGGTGGGTTTTTATCTTGCTCCTTCTCCTGCTGTGTGTTTTTCTGTCTTCTCATTTTGCTTATCTTACTTTGTTTGGGGTCTCCTTTTTGCAGGCTGCAGGTTCGTAGTTCCCGTTGTTTTTGGTGTCTGTCCCCAGTGGCTAAGGTTGGTTTAGTGGGTTGTGTAGGCTTCCTGGTGGAGGGGACTAGTGCCTGTGTTCTTGTGGATGAGGCTGGATCTTGTCTTTCTGGTGGGCAGGTCCACGTCTGGTGGTGTGTTTTGGGGTGTCTGCGGACTTTTTATGATTTTAGGCCGCCTCTCTGCTAATGGGTGGCATTGTGTTCCTGTCTTGCTATTTGTTTGGCATAGGTTGTCCAGCACTGTAGCTTGCTGGTCGTTGAGTGAAGCTGGGTGCTGGTGTTGAGATGGAGATCTCTGGAAGATTTTCTCCATTTGATATTATGTGGAGCTGTGAGGTCTCTTGTGGACCAGTGTCCTGAAGTTGGCTCTCCCACCTCAGAGGCACAGCACTGACTCCGGGCTCCTCAATTTGGGATGATGTGTTGTCTATTCATGTATTCCACAGATGCAGGGTACATCAAGTTGATTGTGGAGCTTTAATCCGCTGCTTTTGAGGCTGCTGGGAGAGGTTTCCCTTTCTCTTCTTTGTTCTCACAGCTCCTGGGTCTCAGCTTTGGATTTGGCCCCGCCTCTGCGTGTAGGTCGCCGGAGGGCGTCTGTTCTTCGCTCAGACAGGACAGGGTTAAAGGAGCAGCCTCTTCGGGGACTCTGGCTCACTCAGGCCGGGCGGAAGGGAGGGGCACGGAGTGCGGGGCGAGCCTGCAGCGGCAGAGGTCGGCGTGACGTTGCACCAGCCCGAGGCGCGCCGTGCGTTCTCCCAGGGAAGCCGCCCCTGGATCCCGGGACCCCGGCAGTGGCGGGCTGCACAGGCTCCCGGAAGGGCGGTGTGGGCAGTGACCTGCGCTCGCACACAGGCTTCTTGGCGGCGGCAGCAGCAGCCCCAGTGTCCCACGCCCGTCACTGGGCTCCGCTCTTTCAGTCGCGACTCGCGCCCGTCTGTGGAGCCCCTTTAAGCAGCGCTCTTAATCCCCTCTCCTCGCGCACCAGGAAACCAAGAGGGAAGAAAAAGTCTCTCGCCTCTTCGGCCGCTCCAGAGTTTTCCCGGACTCCCTCCCGGCTAGCTGTGGCACATTAGCCCCCTTCAGGCTGAGTTCTCGTCGCCAGCCCCAATCCTCTCCCTGCGCTCTGACCGAAGCCCGAGCCTCAGCTTCCAGCGCCGCGTGCCCCGGCTGGCGAGCAGACAAGCTTCTCGGGCTGGTGAGTGCCGCTCGGCACCGATCCTCTGTGTGGGGATCTCTCCGCTTTGCCCTACCCAGGTATGTGGGGAGTTTCTTGCCTTTTGGGAAGTCTGGGGTCTTCTGCCAGCGTTCAGTAGGTGTTCTGTAGGAGTTGTTCCACGTGTAGCTGTATTTCTGGTGTATCCGTGGGGAGGAAGGTGATCTCCGCGTCTTACTCTTCCGCCGGCTATATCTTTTTGATTAGCAACATACTAGAGGTATATACCTATTGAGGAATCCTCAGAAAAGTGAGCCTGCCTGATGAACCTTCTTTATCACTGTATTCTTTCTTGTTGAGTCTCGTGATTAATCTACCATGAGGACACCAGACTGTCCACAAAACACTTACGGGAAAGCAGAGGGAAGTAGAACTTATTAAGATTGGACCTATAAGAATTTGTGTGTGTAAATGGCTCTTACCTGAATGAGGTGCCTAGTGGGAGTCTAAATTAGGGGGCCACTGAAGAATAGGACACTGGTCTATTAACAGTAGCTCAAATTAAAAGCACCTTGGTCTATTGACAGTAGCTGAAATATAAAATGTCTCTATCTGATGGGTGAGATAGAGGAGCCAGATTTCTCAGGGAGGCATCATTTAAAATTAAGTAGGCAAGAACTTTAGTTTTCTCCCAAAGAGAAGATGATGTCAAGTTTGGAAAGATTGATAAGTAGGTTTGAGAATCAGCCAAGGCTCCAAATCCAGTGGGGGAAATAGAAAGGTAGTGAGAAGTTGAGACAGATACCCTTTAAAAACAATGGGAACATGCCCTTCCGTGGTGGCGCCGTGGTTGGGAGTCCGCCTATGCAGGGGACGTGGGTTCGTGCCCCGGTCCGGGAAGATCCCACATGCCGCGGAGCGGCTGGGCCCGTGAGCCATGGTCGCTGAGCCTGCACGTCCGGAGCCTGTGCTCCACAGCGGGAGAGGCCACAACAGTGAGAGGCCCACATACTGAAAAAAAAAAAAAAATTGGGAAGAGAAACAAGTTGTAATTTCTTACCAGTTTCTTCATTAATCAATAAATTAAATAAAGTCTTTGATACATGTTCAAAAAATGTAGCAATCACAACACAATAACAAAAAAGCTGTTATCATCACCATTGCTGTTACTAAAGCTGTTAACATCCTCATTTTTTTTTTTTCTGTACGTGGGCCTCTCACTGTTGTGGCCTCTCCCGTTGCGGAGCATAGGCTCCGGACGTGCAGTCCCAGCGGCCATGGCTCACGGGCCCAGCCGCTCCGCGCCGCGGCATGTGGGATCTTCCCGGACAGGGGCACGAACCCGTGTCCTCTGCATCGGCAGGTGGATTCTCAACCACTGCACCACCAGGGAAGCCCCAACATCCTCATTTTTAATGCTATGCACATTGCAGTCATTAAGTCTCTCACTACAGAGATACGTGGTGGTGAGTGTTTAGTTATCCAATAATCACTGGAAGGAGAAAAAGTCCAAAGTAAATTCTCCTTTAAGGGTGTCCCTTATTACCTTACTGAGATAAAATACACATACTTTAACTATGTTATATGTATATTTTTTACTTGCAGGACAAAAAAAAGAAGAATCAGAATTAAAATTTTGAGAATTTACTTGTATCTCTATGTTTCATAAATAATAACTTCTAGAAGTTGTCTTACAAACCCCAGATCCTGAATTAACCTGGAGGAAAGAGCAGGGGTATGAGATAAAGGCGCTGTGTCCTTGGGTACCAAGTGTTTGATAGAGCTATCATATAGATTGACTAAATTCATTCATTACCAGCTGACCAAGGGTCACTAGGCACAAAGAAATTAGGGGACTTCTCAGTATTATAATAAGGGGTGATTATATATTCATAGCGGGGCTTAAAACACAAATGAGAACATTCTAAATTTTTTTCAACAGTGATGAATATTTCTAGGACTTGTATATGAGCTGTTAAAAAAGGAATTTCCCCAATTTAAAATTCCTTTAAAATAATCACCTCATTCCTTCATGAAGAGTATGTGAGGGAAATCAAATTATTCACAAAAATGGGGGTCAGGCTACCTGAACGCAATGAACTGAGTAAATTGCTGGCACCTGAACCCATGACCGGGCTGTCTCTCATTTATGGTTTCTATTTTGCTTGGCCTCTCTTCCTGCTCCAGCGAAGTGTGGCTTTGAGATTATAATTTCAAATGAAGCTAATAATAACATGTTTTGCTGAAGCTGTTTCTAGCAAAGTGTAAAATCCCACATTGACTGACCCTGTTTGAGTCAGTGAAAGCCAAAAACAATCAATATGACATAAAAGATAACTACATTTCTCTTTAAATTTGCATATTGCTGGGGGAAGAGAGTCAAAATAATTTTCACATGTTTCCTGGTTGGGCAAATATATTTCAAGACTTTTTGCTTGAATTGTATAGTAACAGTAGCAGCAATGAATACCTTAATTCTGTTTAGAGTAACAGGCTTAGCGCCCTTTTGGATGCAATGGAATGCTCTAATTGGTTGAAGAGGTTTCAGAAATATATTCAGTAACTGACTGTGGACAGTTGCAAACAATTTATTAGAAAGTATCTAATTATTTTTTAAATTATCCAAGTACCTTAAACATGGATGAGTGGGCTCACAGTAGATACTGAGAATAAATATTTGTTGAAAGAATTTAAACTATACATAGAGTTAGGATTGTTTATTTATTTATTTACATTTATTCCTTTATTTATTTGGTGAGGCCAAAAGGGCCAAAAAGACACAAGTGGATTAGTCAGGGCATGAAGATGCTAGTAAATTTTATAACATAAAAATAAAATCCTGGGGCTTCCCTGGTGGCGCAGTGGTGGGGAGTCCACCTGCCGATGCAGGGGACACGGGTACGTGCCCCAGTCCGGGAAGATCCCACATGCCGCGGAGCGGCTGGGCCCGTGAGCCATGGCCTCGGGGCCTGCGCGTCCTGAGCCTGTGCTCCGCAACGGGAGTGGCCACAACAGTGAAAGGCCTGAGTACCGCAAAAAAAAAAAAAAAAAAAAAAAAAAAAATCCTGTTTAATTTACCACTGTTCATGAAAATTATATAGTTTAACAGTGAAAGTGATGATTCATTTTCTGCCAAAAGTAGACTAGTTCTAATAACAGAGCTAATATTATGGAAACTCCTTTACCTCATATTCAGTTTAATCCTTTTAATGACTAGAGCAGGCACTCCTTAATATAATAATACAGTTTTTCATTTATATAGCACATGACTCTATACATATACCTCCTCCTTTATTTTAATATTACCATGAATAGTTGGCAAAGAAAGACCTTTTGCCATTTTTGGTTTTAAAGAAATAACCGTTTCCCTGTCATTACTTATGTCTCATTTATAATCCACAGATACAAGCCCACATACAACCCGTGGTCCTTTTCTTGTGCATTTACCTCCTCTCCATTCAATATGTGACTCAGAAGATACATGTGTAACTGTTTAATTAAGAAAGAGCCTCAATGAATTGATAATTCTTTCCTTTTGATATAACTAGTTATGGTGTCATCATCTTTTGTAATACCTCTTTAAATGGTGTTACATTCTTAAGTTTTTATAAAGTGTCTCACACTCTGCTAGGTTTACTTAAATTCTGTTTTACAATTTACCCAGGAAGGATTGATGCATTTGTTTACAGAATATTTTTTAGGACAGTCTGGAATGATGTCTGAGGTCTAATAAAATAAAGTGTAAAAAAGAGACAAATGGAAATCCTGTGTTGAGAGCTTAAAAAATACAAACTCAGAAAAATATAACTTATGGCATATGGGAAAGAAAAATATTTAAGAATGTTTGATTTACTGTATGCTCCATTTTTATTAACAGTGTGATGGTGTTGCCAATAATGTTCATACAATCTTAGGTTACACTTGTAGAAACAGTGTTCAGAGAAAGCCAAAGGGGTATTGGTTATCCCATACCACAGTTCTGGAGCCACACAGCACAGACTTTAAAGGACATGCTTTGAAGTCACCTTACTTAGGTTATGAGTTTTGGCTCTTATATATACTAGTTATGCAAATGTAGATGGGTTAGTTAATAACATCTCTAAGACCCAGTTTTCTCATCTTTGAAATCGGGATGATTTAATAGTATTTTCTTCAGAGTGATGTTTAACAATTAAATGAGATAATCTATATATTATTAATATACTTATTTACTCATTAATTTAAAAATATTAATACTTCACCAAGTGAAAAAGTCTCCCAATTCACTTTGTTTGGACTATGGAATCCCATTCCCTGGTAAACAGATACCTTACATCATCAATTTATTGATGAAATGCTTTCTTTACATTTTTATCTTCAATTGAACTTGGCTTTTCATTGTAGCCATGTCTATGAGATTGCCTAGTTTTCTGCATTTCACAGTCCTGTGGACTAGAATTCCCATTAAGGCCTTCCCTTAGCATTCAGCCCTCATTTAAAAACTCTCCCATATTTGAAAGCTTTGCATTCTGGCTAGACTGTCTTACCCCTAATGTGCTGTAGTGATACAATCCCCTAATCATCACATTTTCTCATCCTCAGATGGATTCTCAATCATGTGACCTCAGTCTTTCTGAGAAAAGTAATACAAGTTCATATTTTAATCCCCAAATTATTCATCTATTTACATTTAAAAGATATTCTTGTATTTCTCACTTATTTGTTGTAATGAAGGGTGTGTAGAAGAAAAAATATATTTACTAAGAATATTATTTTGATCAAGAAATTGAAAGATAATATGGGAATTCCCTCATAGTCCAGAGGTTAGGACTGTGGGCTTTCACTGCCAAGGGTCTGAGTTCGATCCCTGGTCAGGGAACTAAGATCCCACAAGCCACACAGTGCTGCCAAAATCAAAATCAAAAACAAAAACAAACAACAACAAAAGAAATTGAAAGATAATTGATTACCTATCTTCAAATGATCTATAATAATCTACCTATAATAAGCAAGACAGAGAGCCAGATTTATGCTTTGCTAATTCATTTCTTTTTATTATTAATTAATTAATTTATTTTTGGCTGCATTGGGTCTTTGTTGCTGTGTGCGGGCTTTCTCTAGTGGCGAGTGAGGGCTACTCTTCGTTGCAGTGCACGGGCTTCTCACTGCGGTGGCTTCTCTTGTTGCAGAAATGGGCTCAAGGACCATGGGCTTCAGTAGTTGTGGCACGTGGGCTCAGTAGTTGTGGCTTGTGGGCTCTAGAGCATAGGCTCAGTAGTGTGGCACACAGGCTTAATTGCTCTGTGGCATGTGGGATCTTCCCAGACCAGGGCTCAAACCTGTGTCCCCTGAATTGGCAGGTGGATTCTCTTTTTTTTTTAAAGAAGATGTTGGCGGTAGGAGTTTATTAATTAATTAATTAATTTTTGCTGTGTTGGGTCTTCATTTCTGTGCGAGGGCTTTCTCTAGTTGTGGCTAGCATGGGCCACTCTTCATTGCGGTGCACAGGCCTCTCACTATCGCGGCCTCTCTTGTTGCAGAGCACAGGCTCCAGACACGCAGGCTCAGTAGTTGTGGCTCACAGACCTATTTGCTCCGCGGCATGTGGGATCCTCCCAGACCAGGGCTCGAACCCGTGTCCCCTGCATTAGCAGGCAGATTCTCAACCACTGTGCCACCAGGGAAGCCCCTGGCAGGTAGATTCTTAACCACTGCGCCACCAGGGAAGCCCTTTGCTAATTTATTAGTTTGCAATTTAATGTTTCTTTTCTTATCTCTAGGATTTAATATCACATGACAATGTATTACTTGTTAAAGAAAATCTGGTTCAATGAAATATACAAAGTTACTTTATCCATATTTCTTTTACATTAATATACTGGAAATCATAGACATATGCTTTTGTATAAACATTTAAACTTATGCTTTAAAATTCTACCATAATTAAAATTAATATGTATGATATTGCCATAGCAATATATAATACAAGTTAAACTAAATCAATCCTAATGCAATTCATGCACTAAAAAATACATCACTTAGAAAATATAATACAAGACATGCAAAATAGACCTGAAAAACCATTATCAAAATTAATATTGGAAAATGTATACCAATCCAGTTGGAAAACAATTGAGTTTCTATACTTGAAAATTTAATTACCCCTTGAATATTTTATATTAATCTGAATTGTTTATACAAACAACTAAAAAAAAGTGCCCTTTGGGTCTTAGTTTTTAATTCTAATCAAACTTTCTTTCTATATCTAGTTTTCACTGCTTTGAAGTATCTTTACAATAAGAATATTTAAGTCATGTAGTTCAACACTTATTTTCTATTTTACAGTACCTTAATAAATCATTAACATTTTCAGTGTTTTTTATGTTTCCTATTATTTTATGTTTACACTTGGGAGAAATGCATATTGCAGTCATAATTTTCTAAGGTGAGTGCCCTTATATGCATTTTTCTACATCTTAAAAGCACTGAAATATCTACATCTTCTGTTAGACTTGGTGTCTGATTATTAACTGAAGATTCTCTTTCATCTCTGACAACTAGTAATGATTTTGGCTCCCTTTCAGTTTGAATAAAAAAGAAAACATAATTTTGCATGAATCTTAAAATGATAGAAGTTTTTGTTATTGCTATGGCTCTTTATTTTTTTATTCAAATATTATTAAGAGAGTCTCATTTTTTTCTAGCTTCTGAGCACACATATAATGTTCAGGGAAATAGCTCTAACAAAAAAATTGTGGAATAAAATTTTACTGTAGAAGAGTATATACATTGTGTAGTGAAAATATAAGCTTTTTAAATTTGATTTTTTCCTTCCATAAGTACATTATTTAAATAAAAAGAAAACAGTGAGAAATATTGTTCTTTTTGTTTTTTGAATGTAGTAAAATTTAAGAAATAGTACAAGTTTGGGACAAAAATTCAGATTATAAAACCTCAAAACATTTGATTAAAGAGTACTTTAAGATGGTAGATAAGATGGTGGAGTAGAAGGAGCTTGAACTCATGTCTCACAAGCACATCAACATCATATTACAATAGCTGAAACATGGAAGCAACCTAAATGTCCTTCAACAGATGAATGGATAAAGAAGATGTGGTATATATATATACCTTGTGACAACAAGGATGGACCTAGAGATTATTCACTTATAACTAAGAGAAGTAAGTCAGACAGAGAAAGATAGATATCATATGATATCACTTATATGTGGAGTCTAAAAAATGATACAGATGAACTTATCTACAAAACAGGAAAAGACCCACAGACATAGAAAACAAACTTATGGTTACCAAAGGGAAAGGGGGGGAGGGGTAAACTAGGAGTTTGGGATTAACATATATACACTACTATATATAAAATAGATAACCAACAAGGACCTACTGTTTAGCACAGGGAACTATACTTAATATTTTATAATAACCTATAAGGGAAAAGAATCTGAAAAAAATATGTATAACTGACTCACATTGCTGTACACCTGAAACTAATATGACATTGTAAATCAACTACATTTCAATAAAAAGAAAACATTTGAAAATACTAAAATATTTTCAAACTTAAAAGAAAAATACTTTAAAATATCCTGAGGGTCAAAGAAGAAATCAAACAGGAAATTAGAAGTTATTTTGAATGAATAAAAATGAAAGCACAACACTATAAAAATTTGTGTAATGCCACTAAAAGAGCATTTATGGGAAAAATAATAGGGGTAAATACCTATATAAGAAAATCAAAACTATCGTAAACCAAAGACACAGCTTCCACCTTAAAAAATAGGAGAAAAAAACCTAATTAAAATGAAAGTATGTGAAGTATTAATAAAAGGATAAAGATAAGAGTAGCAATCAAAGAAATAGAAAAGAGAAAAATAAAAGAGGAAAGCAAAAGCTGATATCTTGAGATCAATGAAATTGATAAGCCTCTAGCTAGACTGAACAGAACTAAAAAAGAAGACATAAATTACAGTTATCAAGAATGAGAGTTAACATCCCTACAGATTAAATAGATATTACAGTGATTACAAAGGAAGGAATAACTTTGACAATGAATTTGACAGCTTGAATGGAACTGACAAATCTTTGAAAGGTATAGTCTATTGTGGTTCCCTCAAGAAGAAACAGATAACCTAAATAGAACTATAATGAAGAAATTAAATCGTAGTTAAAAATCTTCTCACAAAGAAAATTTCAGTCTGAGATGACTTCAATGGTGAATTCTACGAAACATTTAAGGACAAAATAATATCAATTCTACATAAACTCTTCCAGTAACTGAAGAGACAGGAATGCTTCCCAACTCACCCTATGAGTACAGAATTACTCTGATATCAAACAGACATTTTAAAAAGTATAGACCAATATCACTTATGAACATAGATGCAAAAATTCTAAAAAATATGTATCAAGTCAGATCAAACAACATATAAAAAGGATAATAATTATGACCAGTTTTCCTAGAATACAATGTTAGTTAAGCATGAAATTTATTTATATAATTAGTCATAAAAATAAAGGAAAAACAAAGCAAAACTATATGATCATCTTAAAAGACACAGAAAAAACCTTTGACTGGATCCAAAATATATTTCTGATAAAAACTCTTAGCAAATTGTGAATAGAATTGACTTAAGGATATCTATGGAAAACTTGACTTGATTAAGGACGTCTATGGAAAATCTACAGATAACATCATATTTAATGGTGAAAGGCTTAAAGGCTTAAAGCTTTCCTCTTAAAATCAGGAAAAGTAAAGGATATCCCATCTCACTCCTTCTATTCAGCATTGTGCTGGAGATTCTAGCCAGTGCAATCAGGAAAGAAAAAGAAATAAAAGACATTCAGACAGGAAAGGAAGAGATAAAACCGCTTTATTCACAGAAGACATGACTGTCTATGTAGAAAATCCGATGACATATACAGAAAAAGCTACTAGAATTAATAAGTGGGTTTGGCAAGGTTGTTTATGGGTCAGAAGACTCATTCAGTTTGCCCTCAAATGATCTGTAGATTAAACACAACCCCAAGAAAAATCTCACCAGGTGTTTGTAGAAATTGACAAGCTGACTCTAAAACTCATATAGAAATTCAAAGGGAGCCAAAAGAACTTGGAAAAGCAAAATAAAATTGAATGAATAATACCACCTCTCCTCCAGTAAGAGTCATGATGTAAGTAATAAAAAATTTATATATATTAAATTCACCAGGCTCTTGTTGGGGTTTTGACTGTTCCTCAATCTGCCTCTTATTTACTTTTCAGAGTCCTCAAGTAGTTGTTTTTTGAATTCTGTCTAGAGATTTAAGTTGTAGTGAGTGGGAGAAGTAAAATGTAGTCATTTTACTGCAGCTTGGCTGGTACAAGCAGTCTGTAATAATTTTTTAAAAGAACCAATTTCTGACGTTATTGATCCCCTACTTTGTAGGTTCGTTTCATATTTTATTAATTTCTGTCTTCATGTTTATTATTTTCTTTCTTTGGATTTAATTAATACATATTTGATGTTAATAGAAGTTCTAGATGCCAAAATTCTATAGGGAAAATAAAGGCCTTCAGTCCTATAGCATTCAACTTCTGAGCAAAGGCTATCAATTTATTTTTTTGTCATCATTTTTCTAACAAAAGACATTTTTTTGGTCTTTATTCCTTGAAATATCCTTCTCCTTTATTTTTTTGTCATTGTGTTAGGTGGTAATTTTCTGCAAAAACTGATGGATAGTACTTATGATTTAGTGATTTGAGGGATTTTGCATGCCAAATACATTATAACGTATGGGATAAGAACAAGGATTTCTGGAGAGAGTAAAACCTGGATTCAAATTCAGATCTATCACATAATCATCTGTATGACCTTGAAAAAATTGTTTAAAGTTTCCTTAAATTCTTTACCTATAAAATTGAAGTTGTAATAGCTACTGGCCATGATTATAAGGATTAAAGAAGATTTTGCATAACGGGTGTTTAGTACATGGCTAGTATGTGGTAAGCATTAAGTTAAAGGTAGATATACATTAATCTTAGGACCATGAATATTTTTTTTTTTTTTTTTTGCGGTATGTGGGCCTCACGCTGTTGTGGCCTCTCCCGTTGCGGAGCACAGGCTCCGGACGTGCAGGCTCAATGGCCATGGCTCACGGGCCCAGCCGCTCCGCGGCACGTGGGATCTTCCCGGACTGGGGCACGAACCCGTGTCCCCTGCATCGGCAGGCGGGCTCTCAACCACTGCGCCACCAGGGAAGCCCAGGACCATGAATATTTTATTGTTGACGCTTATTCTGGTGTTCGATAACATTTCATTAAGCAATTTTTATTTTGTAAAACTTTATCATTTAATGTTTTTAATTTTATGTGATATTTGATTGGAAAAGCTAGAGGGAAACACTACTGCTGTGATATAAGCCAAATATGCCTCTCCATGATTATTTAATGGACTTGATTCACTAGATGCTTCTCTGCATGGTAAGGATTAATTTAGAAAGCGAATAAACATCACATATAGGACATATTTATTTTGAAGCAAAACAGAAGAAACGTTCTGAAGTGAGCTGATTGCAAATGCACTAATTTGAATTAGTTTGCTTCACTTGAACTCTGTTATACTTTTTGAGATCATTAAATGTGAATAATGAACTGTCTTAATTCTCATATTTGGAGGGGCCTGGAATAGATAAATTTAAGTTTGAGCAGTCTTTCCATTTTTGAGTTTTATTCTGGAAATTTTCTATTTTGTAAATAGAAATAAATAAAAATAATCTAAAATTTAACATTAAAAATGGTCTAATAAGGGATTCTCTTATTAACCAAAGGCTTAAAGCCCAACCTACTATAGAAATGAAACAAAATATCATTCATTTTAAAGACATAATAACTTTTATAGCATTTATTATAAAGTACTTAGGTCATATATAAGTAGCTTAAGCAAACTGACACAGTAACCAATGATATTAAATTGAATGTCATAAGATACAATGCCTTACCATGATGTATATTACTTGAATTTTTCTTCTTTACAATTTCAGTCCAAATTTCATAATGAATGCAACAAATTGTGGGAGTTGTATGAAATTTAAAATAGCTTCTTTGATGATTTTTCACAGGCATTGTTTTTCTTTTTTACAAGACATCTCATTATACTTTGAGAATTTATTCTGGTTTCCTGCTTTCTCTTGCTATATATATTTCCAAACAGTAATGGAATTAAGGATTCAGCCATTCTTCTGCTTTTAAGTAAGGGCTGTTTTCCTTTCTTGAATTGCCCTCTCATTCACCTTAATAGTTTCATTTTTTCAAATGATGACACAGTGCATACATGTTCTTAAAAATGGATATGGCAACTCTTCTTTGCACATGCTATTCTTCTCCCTATGGCTACATTTCACTACCAAAATCTCAATTTCTCTTGAATAGTAAATAGGCTTACTTTAGAGCAGGAGTGAGCAAACTACAGCCTGATGGCCAAATCCAACCCACTTTCTCTTTTTGTACAGCTGTGAACTAAGAATTATTTTTATATTTTTAAATGGTTGAAAGAAATTAAAAAGGCTAATACTTTATGAAACATGAAAATAATATGAAATTTAAAAGCATAACTATAAATAAAATTTTGAATTTAAAAAAAATTAAATGTTTGTGGACATTCTTTCTTTGTATATAAGTTCCACATCATATCCTTGGTTTTTTCTCTTGGCCAGCAAAGCCTAAATATTTAATAACTGGCCCTTTGCTGAAAAACTTTGCTGACCCTTGCTTTAGAGAAATGGATTGCAATTTTTATGAAATACCACTTTTTATATCAGTTTTTTTTAATGATTTCAGTGACTGAAGAAAATATGCATTCAAAAAAACAGGAATGAAGTTAATTTTAAAGCAACTATATGGAATCTTTTACATCTAGAAAGGTATTGTGCTTTCAAGTAATCCTCTGGTGAGAGGATGGATATATTCTTTCTGTAAGGTTTTACAACATAGAATTATTTTCTAGATATGGTTTACCAGACATTAAGAAACTGGACTCATGAACTTACGATCATTGGTTTGTTCTCTAATTCTGAAAACAGAGGTTTTTTCTTTTTTCCTTTTTTCTTCATTTCCTAATTTCCTCCTTCTCACTCTTGAAGTTTGAGACACATGGTATCTATTCTATTTCCATTGGAATATCCTCTGTAACCTCCATTTAAACTTCTCGTTTAATGTGTCATCCACAAGCGCTGGCAGCATTTATCTAAAATGCATAATATGATCATTATTCTGCAATGTCTCTTAATCAGTCCAACTGCTGCATCTGAACAAGAGTCTTTATTGCGAACTGACCACTTTCTACCTTTCCAGCCTAGTTTTTCACTATTCTCCAATATAAGCCAGTTACAGGGGTAAACCTGCGACTCCTAGCCAATGTCGTGTTTGCTTTTGCCTCACACTTTGAATAAACCATTTTTCCTGACTGGGTAAGATTTCGCTGTGGAGATCTACTCATTCTTTCCGACTTTGCACAAGGACCAGCTCTGAGGTATCTTACTCTTCACCTCTGCTTAGGCTGAAAATAGTAATAATATTGGGGTTTTCCTCAGCATTCTGTACTGAATTTACAGGTTTTGTAGCATTCACGATGTTGTAATGGTTGAATTGCTCATCCATCTTTCTTCCCAGTAATGTGAAAATTCCTGGAAGACATGACTGACATGGTATCTTTCTCTGTAGCCTCACTTTACAAGCACCACACCTTTCCTCTTGTATGTACCAAACGGCAAAGTCTTTCTTTCCCCCTACAATTTCGTTATGTTGAAAGGTTTCCAATCACTCAGATAGAGTGGGTCTATGGAACATGTAGAAGTGGGTACTTTGTAAGAAAATACATCTGCAATGCTCTGAAAGCTTGTGTCCCCTCAAAATTCATATGATCAATCCTAATACCCAATGTGATGGTACTTTTAGGTGGGGCCTTTGGGAGGTGATTAGGTCATGAGGGTAGTGTTCTCATGAATGGGATTAGTGTCCCTATAAAAGAGGCTCGGAGAGAGCCCCTTTGCCTTTTCACCATGTGAAGTCCAAGATGAAGGACTTCCCAGCCTCCAGAACTATGAGAAATAAATTTCTGTTGTTTATAAGCTACACAGTTTATACTATTTTATTATAACAACCCAAACAGACTAAGACATCTGAGGAAAAAAAGTGGAAGCTTTATGCATTGCTTGTCAAAAGCAGAATAAAGTAAGTTTATAAATTCATGTTAGTTGTGCTGTGAGTGTCATGAATTGATAAGGTAGTAATAACTGGCCAAGGATTTAAAGTGTCATCCCTGGAAATCAAGGACTATCTAAATGTGGCATGTTGTATGACAAATGTGTCAAATTGGTGAATTGAGTTTATCTACAGGGTTTTGTACTCATGCTTTTCCACTAAAATATGTATGTGTGTATGATATATGTGTATATATATACATATATGATATGCATATAAAAGAATTGAGGAGTACATTTATTTATTTTTACTCTTGAAATTTTCTTTGTGCCTGTTAAATTTTTTTTACAGATTATGTAAACAAAACACTTAAGAGGACTGTGATAATTTCTCAGGATTGCTTTGGCTATACGGGATCTTTTGTTGTTCCATATACATTTTAGGATTTTTTTGTTCTATTTCTGTGAAAAATGTCATTGGGATTTTGACAGGGACGGCACTGAATCTGTAGATTGCTTTAGGTAGTATGGACATTTTATCAGTGTTAATTCTCTTAATACACAAGCATGGAATATATTTCCATTTCTTTGTGTCTTCTTCAATTTTTTTTTTCAGCAGTGTCTTATGGTTTTCAGGTACAGGTCTCTCACATTCTTTGTTAAATTTATTGCTAGGTATTTTATTCTTCTTTGTTGTGATTGTAAATGGGATTGCTTTCTTAATTTCTCTTTCTGTTAGCTTAAACTGTCACTTTTAGAATGCTCTAAGTTTAGTGAATGGTTATGTTCCCTATTTCTGCCCTTAAGGCTGACTCTGCCCTGGTGGAATACACACACACACACACACACGCTTTTTTCAGGTTTAGTGGAATGCTTTTAGTGTTTGATTCTTCCTTTTCTTCAGAAAATAAATGTTGTTTCGCTTATGTAGAAGTAAGCTTGTTTTCTAGAGTCTTCCCAAACACATTCCACTCATCCAAAGCAGAACCAGCCTCAAGTATATTTGCCAAATGCCTTAATTTCCTGTAAGTTACTTGTTTGTGCCTTTAGCAATAAATTAGTGGCAGGAGAGAGATTAGAACAGACACTCCTGAGATGCTTCTGTACCTCCTGCTTCAGTTCCAGAAAGGAAAATAATGAAGATTTTCTGTTGAATGCTTGTTGATAATTAGACTTTCTATTATCTAAATACTAATTGCTTTTTTTATTCAGTCTATTCACTTAAGGTGAAATACTAATTAAGGGTTTTCTCTTCATGATTTTTTTTCTGAAGACAACAGGACAGCTAGTGAATGGAAGGGTGTTCAGAGTTTTCAGTGCATACAAATCAATATATATAAGGAGTGTGTATATATTTTATTAGGGTTTTTTTCAGATAACAGATGCATCCTGGTTTGCATAGATTTACCATTAATAAAATTCTCTTGAGTTTCTAAGAGGTCAAATATGCCATAATGGGAGAACAGAATTAATCCCTTGATGTATTTGAGTGAGGCTCCCTACATCTCTCTATAACTTCCCTATCTCCTTCGTGCTGCTGTTCTCCCTCTTCACTATATTACCGTGCTTGAAAGCCCAGCAAGCATGTCTATTCCTGCTGTGAGTGTGTGTGTGAGTTCAAGTTCCTTCAGGAGGCAAAGTCATACTGATAATAACTTTCTATTACTGGCCATTCAGAAAAGCTAAAGACTGCTGCATGCCTATGCTAAGTACTATCTATTGATGTAGATAGTGTTTAAATGTGTTTTTTTTTTGTGAAAAGAAGCTCAAGTTTCTTTAGAAGGAAAAAACGGTTTCTGGTAAACTTGGTTAGGCCTTATTTGCAAGATGAAATGAATAAGTAGTAGAGTATGAAGTTGTTGTTTATATTTTGCAATAGTTTAACTCATAATAATTTGCAATATAGAGCATAACCTGTGATCAGTTCTCCTTCCACTCAGTTTCCTCAATAATACCATCTTAGGTTTTCAAAGCCAGGGAACTGATGTTCATACAATGCTATTAACTGAACTACAGACCTTATTCTGATTTTACCACGTTTTTCATGCACTTGCTTTTGTTTTGTCTTCTGACATGCAACATGATAAAACTTTTATCATACGTACAATTCCATATAACCACCACAAAATCAAGATACAGACTGTTCCATCAAGACAGGGAAAATCTCTAATCACTGATTCCCTCACTACAATTTTGTCATTTCGAGAAAGTTATATAAATAAAATCATGTAGTATGTAACATTTTATGGTTTGCTTTTCCCACTCAGCATAATGCCCTTGAGATCCATCCAAGTAGTTGAATATATCACTAGTTATCTTCTTTAATTGCTGACTAGTATTCCATAGCATGAACATTCTTTTTTTAATTCATGTTTTTTTTTATTTTGTTTTTTTGTTTGCTTGTTTTGTTTTGTTTTAAGAAAGACATTTGAATTGTTTCTAAATTTGGCTATTACAAATAAAGTCACAATGAACATTCGGGTACAGGTTTTTGTGTGGACATAAATTTTCATTTTTGCTGGAATAAATACCCAGGAGTGAAATTGCTAGGTTTTAAAATAGTATTAAAACACACAGATTCATCTCTGAAGTACGTAAAGATATATGAAAAGGAATGGCTATGAAACAGTCTACCTTGCAAATGCATTTAAGTTTTAGTAAGCACACTGAATGTTATTTCCAAAAGGTATGTCCAGGTAGACTTTCTAAGCACTCTCTGTCCTTTACCACTTTCTGATGTGGCATCAGAAGCAGCCTTACAAAAACTTGATCACAATTTTGGAAGCATAAAAACAAAAGGTCCATCTGCCAAGAAGTTTCTTTTTACATACTTGTGCTTAATCACATGGAACTGATTTTTGATATCATTTCATACATGGACATATTCCCAACCCTACCATTGATAATTATCACAGTACAATTATTTAGAATATTCCATCCTTTTCTGATCTGAAATGCCATTTTCATCATATATTAAAATTCCTTATTCACATTTCTGTGTTTTATATCTATTCTAATACTATACTTGTTTAATACTTTCACTAAAAACAGTGTCACAAATTTTAGAGTATCTTAAGATATTAAAATTTCCTATATATCAATATGATATTTAGATACATATTTCTATGTACTATAATTTGATAAAATTTTGTAATTTGTTCCATAAACATCATGCTCATCTTTTATTAGAGATATGCCTATGATACATACACACACACACACACACACACACACACACACACATACATGAACACACATATGGAGAGAGATAAAGTGATTAAGTTGAGAGATTTAGTTGAATTGAGATTAAAACAGACAAAGAGTTGCTATGGAAAATGCAAACCTTTCAAAATTAGGTTTTCTAACTTTGTTGTTTCAGATAGAAAAACAATGATTTTTGTATATTGATTATATATTTACCAAAGTTGCTAAATTCTCTCATTAATTATAAAGATTTTAGATCCCATTGGGTTTTCTACGTAGCCAGTACTTTCTAAACATGACAGTTCTGCTTCTTCATTTATAATCTCTATGACAGTATATCTTTCTCTTTATATATATACTGGCTAGACTGCTTCATCTTCTTTACTTCTTTACTAGAAATGATTGATATGCTCTTCTGGTTTCCTCCCTGCTTTTCTGGCATCTTATTCTCTGCTTCTATATTTTTCCACCCTGTAAATGCTGGATGCCCCAGTAATCAGACCTATGATTTCCTTTCCCTTGTATCTATATTCCTCAGGTAAACTCATTTATTCTTGCTGCTGTAAGCACATAAGAACTTCAAGACTTTCAAGTTTATAAATATAGGTTAGTATTCTTTCTTGAACATGATGTTCATGTGACACTATTAAGTTTCTCCAACTTATATGCCTATTAAGGATCTGAAACTTACCATCTTGGAAGACAAAGTCCAAATACTGGTAAGCTGGAGCATGGGCAAGTTGAAGTGTAAGAGCAGGTAAGGAACAGACTGTGAATTTCATTACAGACATTATGAAATTTTGTCTTTGTTCTAAAAACAATGACAAATTATTGATATAAGAAAGGAATAATAACTTCAAATTTGCCACTTTAAAAGCCCTAGCCATGTATGTATGTATGTAGAATAGATTGACAAGGTACATGAGTATATAAAAAATGCATCCCAGAAATTATCAATAATCTGGATGAGAGATGATAGTAGCTGAGATGAGAGTATTTGGTAGTAGAGATAGAGAGAAAGAACTGCACTTGAGAAATGACTTTTATATACTAAACATACTGAATGCTTACATATAGCTCTGCTTCTGTTTTATGTATTCTAATCTGTTGATTAGATTTTATTCTTGCATAAATACCATACTACTTTAGTTAGTGCAGTTTTCATATGTGTTTTAATATTTGGCAATATACTTACTCATTTTTTTGTCTTTTTCCTCAAATCAAAACAATTTTTACCATTTACTTCCTAGAACAGAACTTATAAGACAAAATATTTTTCTAGATATTTTTAACCAAGCCAACATTTTCAAATAAGGGTATTTTACATAAAAATTGGATTATTTATTTGTCCAGAAATGTCAGAAGATCCAATAATACTATTTCTTATATTTCAACAACTGGCAGGAACTAGGAGACTGCCCTCTTGAGAGAGGATGGTAACATACATGTTCTGGTTTTTCTGGGATAGTCTGGATTATAACTCCTCCCTGGAATAATAATTAATGGTGCCTCTTTTTTTTGCTTATGTGTACTGGGTAGGAAAACAAATTATAGATTTACCCTACCTTTGCATATTTGTAAATGTCCCTTCATTTGTCTTAATTTTGTTATTTAGGTTAACTACTTGGAACCTGTAGGCATTTGAATTTAGGAATATTTTTCTAGATGAACATTAGAATAAATTTGTCGAGTTCCTCAAATCCCATTGCATTTTCAATGGATATATATTGAATTATAAGTGATTTGGCAAGTGATATTTTTGTTTTCATTCCCAATATCACTTGTTTTATAATTCTTGAGTTTAGCTATGGGGTATAATTCAGATTGCAAAGATAACTCTTTATTGGCTTAAGTTAATCAGATTCTGAGATTTTCCTCACCATAGTGATTAGTTAAGAGTTGAACACATCACTTAAAGTTTGACCCAGTAGAATGTACTTCAGGATTTTTATTTGAAGTTTGTGAAAGGCATAGATCTCCCATTCCCTCACCTCCAACGTGGACAAGAAATCCAATAATCCAGGGAACTCTGGGCAACTAACTCACAATCAGGAAAAAAGACAAACCTTAGAATAAAGCTAACAACATACATGGCAGAACATAAAGATCGAAAAATAAACTGAGACTTTGGACGTAAGTCAATAAATTAAGACAACCTTGAATTTCAGTTTTCTCCTGGGCTTCCAGTTACATGAGCCAATAAATACCCTCATCCATAAGGCCAGTTTGATTTGATTTTATGTTAATTTTCACATTAAGTGTCCTGATTAATACAAGAAGAAATAATGTGATTTTTGTATTTCATCTTTCCAGTCAGGAAAGGAATATGACCTGCATTTGTTTACATCTTTTCCACATGCTGCAGTAAAAGTTTGTCTGTTTGTTTTTCTATACATCTCCTACCACTTTATTCATTGTGATCCTCCTGGAAATATTACTATATTGACTAAATTGTCAACATAATCTGAACTTCAGATTTTATATACACTAGCCATACATGCAAAATAGTGAAGAAAAACATTGTTTAGGAATTCTTTAAAAATTCAAAATATAGTTCATATGTTAAAAACAAAGTAAATGTAGCAAATTTTCACTTCTGAAAAGTATACATAAAAACCTAAAATTGACATATTACTTGAAAAAATTGGAGAAAATATCCTGATCATGATTCATGGCTCACAGAACAGGAAATTATATTACAAATGATTCAAAATAGACTAGCAAAAATTTAAGTTTCTACAAAGTGATACTTAAATTTTGACTACAGGTGAAAAATAAAAGGCTTTTATGAATATCAAATATATTGACAGGAAGTTTAAATTTACCTACAACCCTTAGCTTTTGACAAATGGAACATTTCCTAAACGGCTACTGTAAAGACAAATTAAAAACGTTGCAGAAACCTTTAAAAACGATTTAAAATATGAATTCATGTGAAATTTATAAGTTCCTAAAAGAAACATTGCTTTATTAAATTAAGCAAAGGTAGTGAAATTTTTTTTTGTTGAATTGATCATTTGGTGTTTCATTTTTGAAATGGTGTTTCAAATGTTTGATCCATTTTTGTTCCTAATAATATACTATTTGTTCTAAAGCTTATTGTAAAAATTCTTAATTTTTACGTCTTTTCTCTGTATTGGTATTCAGTAACTCTGTGCTTGATATTTCTAAATCAAACTGCAGTATAAACTATATTTGCTTTTTGAAATGTCTATCAAGCACTCTATGGCTCCTAAGCCATTGCAGTTTGTAAAAGAAGTATAAACAACTTTGAAGTTTTGCAGTGGATATCTAATTCTGAGTATAGCCTTTCTTTCCATTTCCTAAGTCCACAGTAAACACAAAGATTTAACTTACTTTTAGAACCTATATCCACAAACTAGATGCATAAATGTTTCAATATAATTAAAATTGCCTTCTGAATTGTAGAAAGAACTAAACTACAGTTTGGCCCAATTCTTAGAAGACTGATTAATTACACACAAGAGACTAATTATTCTTCCCATTTTAAATTAAATTAAATTGTAGTGTGGGTTCTGTGCCTTGGGGTAATTAAGCACTTGTTTGTTTTTAAGGATTAACCCAAATGGCTTACATTAGAGTACTATACCCTGGGAAATCATGCTTTGCTTTAAAGGCAACAGTGAAGAAATGCTAAAATTTCATTGTCTTTTTTACCTTAAGATGATATTTACTTTGTTAAATAATTAGGGCTTTCGTAATTATGACCAAGTTTTACTTTAAAAATAAATGTTATAAAAATGTCCAGTTTAAATACCAATGTTAATTAAATGTAAATAAGTCAATTCTACAATTCATTTCAATTAAGGTCATCAGAAATCCTCAAAACACTTTCACATAAAATAAAGGGCAACCAAACTGAAATTTATCTAATAATGTATGTTTCTGTAATTTATTTCCATGAAAATGGTACATATTGATAAAATGCAATATTTTTTCTTTGATTTGAGCTTTTGAATCTTGCTTGCTTCTTTTAAAATTGCAGATGTGAATTTCTCACTCTGTACTCTTTTGAAAGTTGTATCATCTTGACAAGACGCTAAACTGTATTTATATTCTAACTATAATAATAATGTAGTGACATTATTCAACAGCTTATCTTCAAAGAGCTCAAAGGCTGTAGATAACATGTTATCACACACCTCATAACATTCTTGTGAATTTTGATGCTTTCTTTTCTTTTCTTTTTGTTTGAATTAAATAATCCCAGAATAGGGTGTCGAAAATGAAAACACTTCATATTGGAAGCATTATGAAGAGCTTAGTTCATTATTTTCTTAAGCTCTAAAATAGGATATTTGAATTTGTAAGTTTAATCAAAAGTTACAGAGACATTTAATTAGAAAAAGAATCCAATTAATCTAATTCAACCTCTATCCTACAGCAAGATTACCTTTACTTTATTCCATACACAGTGTCACTCAGTTGTACTTAAATTCCCTTATGTTGGGAGACAATCTCTTCCAGTGTTAAATACTTCTACTTCCCTAAAATACCTTTTTAATATTGAGCTGAAATCTGTCTACATGTACGTTTCACCTTTTGGGTCCCATTCTTTACTATAAAACAACACATCACTTTCTGATCAAAATCCCAGGCCAGTACTTAAGCAGGATTGAGGCATAGCATTTAACAAGTAAAGGCTTGTTAATGTCAGGGTATGACCTGCAGAGGGCCCAGGTTTACAGTCTCTGGGCTTTCTATAAACCATGGACAGCCATGTTTTTTGAGAATGAGAGAGATTTTGAAGAGAGAATGTTGCATTAAGAGAATAAACTGGACAGGGCAGATGCTGAGTATCAAGAAAAGGTTTGCACAATGACCTAGGAAAAAGAGAATGGGGACCTCATCCAATAAGATAATAATAAGGATGAGAAAAGAGAAAGAGTTTGGAATATTTTAGAGTTGACTTGAAGACACGGTGACTCACTAGATATGGGGCAGAACTGCATCAAAGATGACTAATATTTGGAGCCTGATTGACAGTAAGAATTATAGTGATATCAAGAGAGTATCTCTTGTAATCAATAGTTACTAAAAATTCATTTTATATATATATATATATATATATATATATATATATATATATATATATCCCTTTTTAAAGCTTTCAAATGGTTGCTCATTGCACATAGAATAACAATGAAATTCTCTACCATGTTCTGCAAGATCTACATAATCTATTCTTTCCTACCTTTTTTACATCATCTCATGTCACTCCAGCCCATATTTACTGTCTTCCATCCTCACTAGTCTTATACATTTTATAAGTTTACTTCCTTGCACATTTTATCGCAAGCTTGTTATTGTACACTAGTGTTTAATAAATTTGCCATAACCCACCCCTGAAATACTCATTCCTGAAATCTCCATGGTTATTCAGGTCATAGGTAATGTATCATCCTCCTAGAGCAGACTTCCTTGACCAACCATCTGCATTTTTAGCTCACTTTCAATTAAACTGTGGTGTCATGTTTTCTTAGTTTTATTTTTATTTTAAAAATATGCATGTATCATGCATTTATATTTTTTCATTCCTTACTCATATCTTTTACTATATTTAATACATTTTGTTGTAGGAGGTTACTTTCCTAGGACCTTCCATCTTCATACTTGAATCCCAGTCAAGTTGCTTTATTGACATAGTCCTCTTTCTTGTCTTTTAGTGATTGCTTTATATTCATTCCCCACCACCTCCTTTTTGGTATCCCATCACTTCCTCTTTCTTCGTTGGATAAATACTATAAAAAAGAAACCCCAAAGTGAATACTGGCTCAAACAAATTATAAGTGTATCTCTTGACCACATAATAGCACTGGGAACATGAAAACCTTGGTGGAAAGGTCTCTGCTGTATTCTTTTTCAGGGACCTAGATTGATGGAAGTGCTGAGTTTTTCAGGTGCAATCTGCAATAGGGTTTGCGCAACAGGAGCTACTTTTCCATCACTGATAGCCAGAATTCTGGGCATAATGTCTTAACTAAAGTGTTCTTCTTCTGTGGTGGTTCTTTATTTGCCCCTCTGCTTTAACCTTTGTCTCTGCATATACACTTAAAATGATCTATTGGCAGCATTTCTCTTTACTCAGGATTGATGTGCACTGCCACAGATCCATCTAAAGTGAGTGCCCTCATACATTCTGTTTACATGATTTAGGTGAAAATCAGCATTTTTTTACAAAGGCAGCTGAGTTCACCACTGTCTCTGATGATGGAAGAAATTCTAGAGCTCTATTGGTACAAATTGCCCATGACTGATTGGGGTTTGAACCAAAAGTTTCCTCATTTGTGCAAAAGACTAATGGTCAAAATATGAAAGAGATCTTTGGAGGTTATTGTTTGGCTCCTTTCTATTTATCTTCTTGAAATATAAGGTTCAAATATTTCACTGAATCTACATACCACAGGCTCTGCCCCAAAGAAGAACTTCACCACTTATGTTAAAAAAAAGAAAAACCTAAATGATAAAGGAGATTGTGTATAAGATTGTATCTGCAATTCTTTCGGGGACCTTTAAGTGTCACTTACTATGATTAGAAAAATTTTTTCTCTTTCTAGTTTACTTTCCTATTTTCCACATTTGTTTGAGGATAAAATTATATATAGACGAATGCATAGATCTTAAATGTACAATTCACTGAGTTTTGTTGTAGCACGAAGATACAGAAAATTTCAGTCTTTCAGAAGGTGTCTTCAGGACTCTTTCCAGTCAATATCCATACTTACACTCATGTTTTTTTAAGATCAATTTTTGGTTTAAGGCAAAATTGAGAGAAAAGTACAGAGATTTCCCGTATAACACCTGCTCAGGCGCATGCATAGCCTCCCCCATTATCTACGTCACTCACCAGAGGGGGACTCTTGTTACGACTGATTAACTTACACTGATATATCATACTCACCTAAAGTCCATAGTTTACATTGTGGATCACTCTTGGTGTTGTGCAGTCTGTGGGTTTTGACAAATGTATAATGACATGTAGCCATCCTTATAATATCATAGGAACTAGTTTCAACGTCCTGAGAGTCCTCTGTGCTCCACCTGTTCATCTCTAACCCCAACCCTTGACAACCACTGTTTTTTTTTTCTGTCTCCATAGTTTTTGGCTATTTAAAAATGTCATATAGTTGAAGTATATAGTATGTAGTTTTTTCAGATTGGCTTCTTTCACATAGTAATGTAAATTTAAGTTTCTTCTATGTCTTTCATGGCTTGGTAACACACCTCTTTTTACTGCTGAATAACATTCCATTCTCTGTATACCATAGTTGGTTAATTCAAAGTTTTGGAAATTATAATGACACTGCTATAAACATCCACGTGCAGGTTTTTGTGTGGATGAACATAAGTTTTCAACTTCTTTTGGTAAATACCAAGGAGTGTGATTATTGGATAGTATGGTAAGAGTATATTTAGTTTTGTAAAAATCACTAGACTGTCTTCCAAAGTGGCTGTATCATTTTGCATTGCCACCAGCAAGGTATGAGAGTTCTTGTTGCTCCACATTCCTGTCAACATTTGGTGCTTTCAGTGTTTTGGATTTTGGCCATTCTACTAGGTGTGTATTGGTATCTCACTGTTATTTTAATTTACATTTCTCTGATGAGATATGATATAGAACTTATTTTTTTTTTTTTTTTTCTTTTTGCGGTATGCGGGCCTCTCACTGTTGTGGCCTCTCCCGTTGCGGAGCACAGGCTCCGGATGCGCAGGCCCAGCGGCCATGGCTCACGGGCCCAGCCGCTCCGCGGCATATGGGATCCTCCCAGACCGGGGCACGAACCCGTATCCCCTGCATCGGCAGGCGGACTCTCAACCACTGCGCCACCAGGGAGGCCCAGAACTTATTTTTATATGCTTATTTGCCATCTGTATATTTTCTTTGGTGAGATGTCTGTAAAGGTCTTTGATCTATTTTAAAATAAGATTATTTGTTTTCTTATGGTTGAATTTTAAGAGTTCTTTGTATATTTTTGGATAACAGTTCTTTATCATATGTGTTTTTTGCAAATATTTTCTCCCTGTCTGTGGCTTGCCTTCTATTTCTCCTGACATTGTCTTTCACAGAGAAGAAGTTTTTAATTTTTATGAAGTCCAGCTTATCAATTATTTCTTTTATGGAACAAGCCTTTCACATTATTGAATTCCCCTTTTTATTATTGCTTTGTAGTTTTTAAAAAGATATTCTGGAAACAATTGCTTTGTTATGTCTATATGTATTATGAATGATTTTTTTCTTAATGGTAAGCAGATGCTTTAAATTTTAATGAAGTCCAACTTATCAATTTTTTCTTTTATGGCTAATTTTCATGTGTCCTTTCTGAGAAATCTTTCTTATCCCCAAGCTCGTGAAGACTTTCTCCTATATTTTCTTGTCAAACTTTAGAGTTGTTTTATGTTGAGCGGTAGGGTTCAAGGTTCATATTTTTCATGCATCTATGCAATTATTGTAGCATCATATGTTGAAATAGCATTCTTTTCCTTATCAAGTTGTCTTAGGACTTTTGTTGAAAATCAATTGACTTTTTGTGTGTGAGTCTATTTGTGGATTCTATTCTGTACTATCGATCTATTTGTCTCTTCATATTTTGATACTACACTCTTGGTTACTGTAAGTCTATGAGAAGTCAGTTTCAATTGCGTTCCTAAAGATTGTTTCAATTATTTTACGTTTTTGGCATTTCTATGTAACTTTTGTCAATATGTCAATGAAAAGAAAAAGGAATTGGAATTTTGTTTGAGATTACATTAAGCATATAGATTGGCTTGACATCTTAATAATATTAAGGCTTCTCATCCATCAACATGGCATATTTCTCTATTTATTTAGGTCTTTAACTTCTCTCAGCAATGTTTTTTAGTTTTAAGGTAGAGTTTTCTACATCTTTTGTTTACCTTCCTATTTTTATTTCTAATAAATGTCAGTAATTGCTGACATTTTGTTTCCAATTCTTTGTGGCTAGAAAGTAGAGATACATATGGCTTTGTATGTTGATTTTTTATCCTGTGTCCTTGGTAAATTGATTTTCAGATTTAGTCTTTTTCTTGGGTATTTTAAAAAATTTTCTATGTAAATAATTATATCATCTGCAAATAGAATTTTACTTCTGCTTTTGATATCCATGCCTTTTATTTCTTTTAGTTGTTTTTAGTGCACTTCAAATGTCAGTATTCTTTTGACAGGGCATGATGAAATGGGACATCCGTACCTTCTTCCTGAATTTAAATGGAAAATATTCAAGTTTTTCCCATTATGTATGATGAAAACTGAAATATAAGATTTGTGAATTTTCTCAAATGCCTTTTATTAAAAATTTCCCTCGTATTTCTAGTTTTCACACAGTCTGCACCATAAGTGGGTATTTAATATTTTCAAAAATTTTAAGATAACTTGATCTTTCTCTGTTATTTTAGCAATAATAATAAAATAAAACCAATACATTATACATATCCCCAATATTTTCATATACACTATATATATGTCCCAAATATATATCCCATGTATATATGTCCCAAATATTTTCAGAAGTTGGATTTCTCAAACGGAGGAGAGAATCACATAATACTACAGGGAACAATGAGTTCTGGGCTCAGGAGACTCCCAGACTATTCTCCAGGATAGATTCTTAAACACTCTCCTAATAGAGGCATCAAATTCTGCCAACTCCAGTTCCTTGCCCATTCTCATCCATTCTAAATCCACTTCAACTCATATTTCAATTCATAACGGAAAATATTTATTCAGTATTAAGCACAATGTTATTTAGTACAAGTGAATGATGGTACAAACTTTTTTGAATGGCTGGAGTAGAGGCTCTAAGTTTAGCCTCCACTACCGATTCCCAGAAAACACTGCAGAATCGGCCAGCAAGGGAGCTGCCACTTCTACCACACTCACAAAATTGGGAAATAAAATAGCTGCTGTCCAACTGCTGCTCACTGCATTGTACCAACTTAACTTTGATTTCTGGATCGGAAGTCTGCCATGCATATTTATTCCAGTTCTCTGTCAACAGAATGAATGTCGTGTATACAATACCTTCTTTTCCTACCCAAATCATTCAGCTTAAGTTTTCAAGAAGTGTACCTCATTTGTTTAGCTTTCCAGCATCTGTACACCAATGTCGGAAGAGATATTGAAAAGGTAATCTATCATAACCATTTTAGAGGGTGCACTCGAAATCTCCAGCTGTCTGAATCAAATGAGAAGAGTTTTGTCTGGTGGAAATGTGTGAAAAGAGCAATAGTGTATTTTCACTTAGTGGATAGTTTTTCACCAAGAATCATGCCAATAATCATAACCTATATGGGAAAAGAATCGGAAAAAGAATAGATATATGTATATGTATAACTGAATCACTTTGCTGTACACCTGAAACTAGCACAACATTGTAAATCAACTTTACTCCAGTATATATAAAAAAAAAGAATCATGCCTTTGTGCTTTGTTTCTTTTTTTCTGTCAGGAATATGTCCTAAGACCTGAGACAGAACTTTTCTTTTTCTGTAAAGAATATCTCCTGGCTTAATTTCAATTAGGAAAATCAACTATACTTCAATTTAAAAAGTAAATAAATAAAAAATAAAATAAAATAAAATATTATCCAAAAATAATTCAATTGAGAACTACTAATTTGAGCTACTTTTATCTGGCTAAGGATGTTTTTTTAAATACATAATATAAAAGGTTATAGAATGAACACAGAAAAAAATCAACCCAGGTAATTCAAAGATGGAACACTGAGTAGATAATAGTACCTATAGCAGAATAATTGGAGATGTTTGTTATTTTTATCACTTTGCAATGAAACCCATATTTTTTTTTTCAAAAAGTTCTGTCAAAATAGGTAAATCTATAACTTTATTAGCCTTATTCTTTTGTGGATAGAAGAGTTTATTCTTTCATTTTTTAAAACAGAGAAATGGATTAAGGGAGTATGGCTAAAGAATTAATACAATTTTCATTGTGTTTATTACTAAAGAATACACAACATAGTCTCTCTTCAGAGATTTTATAACAATACCTCAAAGAAAATAAAGTACTGAAATCATGCAGGATCAGCAAAGGTAAACCTTCATCCTCTTTGTAGGGATTTGAAATAAAGTGGAAATAAAGTTGTTAGATTTTATAAGGCAGGGATGTATTAACTTATGAAATAGACATTTCTATCTTGTGCTTTTCATTCCAAAATTGAGATTATGAAGCTCCTGAGTGAGAACATTGGTCAAAAATCAATAAAACCAATTATAGTCTGTTTTCAACTTTCTTAGATTTGGGACTTTTTCATCACATAATTGTGTTGATGAGCTAAAAAAGAATAAGAGTGAGTACCTTTATTTGATATATTTTATGATATAAATAGTATTTCTGCACTTCAGTAAAACATTTATTGTTCTAAGGATTTTATAAAATAGGTAGACATATTTCCCAAGAGTTCTAGTTTTTACAGCTGGTAAATAGAATAAATGGAGACAGAAATACATGAGCAATGATTTGGGAAGAATAAAATGTGAATCTATCTTCATTGAGTCTTATACATTAATATTTTCTTTTACTAACAAAACATGCCCATGTAATGCCCCAATATACGTAAAATATTCCCCAGTAACCAAATGGTACCCATAAAAACTGGGTTTATTCTAGGTGTATAAAGTGAAATGTTAAATGTGTGATCCTTATTCTACTATATTGAAAATTTTAGTGGGGTTAACACATACTCCTTTCATAAAATAGATATTAGGTTTTGCTTTGCTTTGTTAGTGGTCGTGTTGCCATTAAAAGCGTTTTGAAAGGGAAGTCTTATCTTTTCCCCAGATGTTTCTTTAAAGACAATTTTGTCACTATTATTGTGCCATTGGATATCAGGAGATTTTGTCAACATCATGGAACTGAAAGGAAATACTGATGTAAGATTCGTCTTATGTAAATAGGTGTAAAAGAAGGAAACCCTTAGAAATAACTTGCAGACTCCAATAGCAAAATATCTTCTCTAACTTCTCTCGGATTTACCCCATCTGGTCACCAGAATAATCCACAACTGATAATAAACGAAAAAAAAGAGCAAGCCGAGCTGTCTTCATAGGCATCTGCTGGGGACCACAGAGTGTTGTTTTAAACCAGTACCTTTTAATTCATACATAAGTTCTTAATAAACTTGGCCTTCATGTTGAGGAGGATTGGGTAGTATAAGAGAGGTAACAGAAAATTCAGATGAAAGGGGAAATAAAAGGACCACATAAAAAGATTAAAGAAAGAAACCATAGGCTTGAAGATCTATTGGAAAATAACTATCTAGACATTGTGAAATTATGAGTTGCATTCCAAAATCTAAATACAGATCTGGTTCTGTAATTAATATTGGCAAGTCACTTTTAAGATGTCAAGTTTTTAGTATTTCATTTCAAAATGAACTTTAAAAATAGGGATTTCTATCTTATAAAACAAACTCAAAGGTCATTAGGATAAAGTTCAGAAGATGACTTACAAGGATGTCAAAATGAAATGCCTTTCTGCTGTTTCAAATACAGAAAAATCATATGTCTGTTTTGGTGAAGAATTCTAAATAACTTTAAGAATACAGCTGTCATCATATTCTGAATCCTTGGCTGTTTCCATTGTGATTTAAGGCCTGGGGACTTTCTCAGCAATTACAACAGTTATTTAAAACAAATCTCATGCTGCATAGATAGTACAACATTACTTTGGACTGATTATGATGTAACAACTTATATTAGGGTGTCATTAATAAATTATTCTTCTTGCATTTCCCAAATCAAGCTACCAAAATCTGCTTATTCTACTTCTGAACCGCCCTCTATTCCTTTCTGATTTCCCATGCTGTTATCTTGTTACATTTTGCTTGAATCACTGCAAAAGCCATTGTTACTCTCTAACCCTCTTTCCATCATTCTAACTTCAGAGTTATATTACATTACATGTGGATTGCTGGTATGGCAGGAATTGATGAATGTGGGGTTATTATTTGTTTCCCAACTAAATTAATGATACATTGTCCTAAATAATATTTCAGTAACCTAAGTAGTTAAAACAACTTCTTCAGGATATTGGACACTGGCAATACCTACTCTGTGTCAGCTGAACTCAGACTGTTTTCAAGAGGTGATGGACGCCCTGGACCTCTCATAAAATAATAAAAGCATTATTGCTAAACAACCCAACAGAATATTCCCTTTATTATCTCATTCTTTCAGTTAATTTTAAAGGTAGTTGGTCTTTATATAATCATATTGCATCCCTGGCCACACTAATGGAAACTGCTTGTACATGGCATTGACAGCCATCTGAATCTCTATGAATTAGTGCACAGTCATTCCCTGTGGAAAAAAATCAATTGTCGTCTGTGTATCTTGAGTTTAAATCAACTTATTTGTTTAAGATTCCTGGTTAAGAAAGATGAATTCATTAAGAAAATTATAAAATAAAGGTAGCAGATCCTATTAGGAGAGAAATGCCTACAAGACTCACTCTGTTTTAAGGAAAATATTTTCTACTTGACATCTCAGTTCGAGCAGAAAATGATAATCTTGTAGACAAAGAAATAAATATCCGGGTTCATTCACATCTGCTTTCTAATAATTCTCTATAGTACAGTTTTGTTGCTTTATAATAATGGGCTTTGCCATGAAGAAAAACATTTTTTTCTCGGCTTTCCCACTGTGATGAAATACAATTACTTTCTGATAAAGTACAAATATAACTTGGCCAATATTAGTGAATACTAAAAAACTTAAGATTACCATATGTACTCAGTTTCTCTTCTTTCCACAGAAATCTTTCTGCTTTAAATGATGAGTGGAGTGGGTAGATTATAAATTCTAAAATCATAATATTTGTACAATATGAATGTTGGCTGAAACATAGGGCTGTAGCCATCAGCTGACTCCTACATCATATTATTCGAAAACACTGGTAAGGATTGAAGTGGAATTCTTCCTGAAAATGTTATGAGGGGAATGTTGACACAGAACTGGCTAGAGTGTTTAGCTAAGTTTTAAGTTAGAAAAAGGTCAGCTTTTCAGAAAATGTTTACTTTCCAAGGAGCAGGGAATGTGGGAGGGAAATGGAGCGAGTTTCCTTCTGAGTGGTTAGAAGAGCTACAACATTTTATTTTCATAAATTGTCTTATCCACAAACTCCTATTCAGAAATACAAATTACGTATTGCCTATTTTTACTTAAGCTGAACAGGAAATCTCATAAAATAGCACTCCTCCTACTGGGTCGTTCAAGCAAGGCTTGGAGACAGTTTCAATTAAGATGGGCGCCAGCAACATGATAGCAACAATTATGGAAGTAAATGGTGAAACTATGCTAATTCTTGCTTTTTTTAATGTTTCTATCATTGAAGATACATATTTAGTATGTAAACATATCCTCTGGAATTTGGAAGATAAGATATACAAATATAGTAGCAGTATCCAAGAACATTGAGCAGATCAATAATTTTACTTGGATAAATGAGAGAAATTCTAACAGGAAATGTTGAGAATATTTTTTATTATGTTATGAAAGCTTACCTGGGTGTTTGTGTTTTACCACTATGTTTTTATATTTGAGTCTCTGTTACTGAGAAATGTGACTTGAACTATATTTTCTTTCAAATGTCTTCCTGGGCACTTGCCTAAGTGAAATATCTGTTTTAAATAACCTGAACTTAGCATATAACATCATTTTATATTAAAAAATTAAGCAGTATTTTCAGATGATTTAATGTATACTGAATTTTCTGGGAGTAAATTTTCTTTTGTCTGGAAATTTACCATGTGTTGTTCACCATTTGGAAACTACCCCCAATAGAACAGCTCATAGTATTTAAGTCACCGATACAATCTTCCTGTATTGATGTCTATTTATAACATAAAACAATATCTATTTCCAACATCATGTTGCTTTCAGAATGATTCCATATATGGGGGAAAGTAAATCTCCCTATTTCATTATGACTTCAAGTGCGGCTGTCCCTGAGTACTTACCTATTAAAATACATATTATTTTAAATTACCTTATTTTTTGTTTTATATAGTTATTTATTTTTTAATAGATAATACATAGGTATATTATCTACGAATACTTTTAAGAGAGAGTAAATGGCATGTGACAAAATAGTTGCTATGAAAAGTGGGGTGATGATTTTGACTGAATTGAACACCATTGTCATATAGGAATTTTTACAATGTACACAAGGAATAATCATGATTGTTCATTGTAATATGACTAAAATTTGGAAATATCATATATATCTCTTCACAGGAAAAGAGAGGATTTTTGGTCTAAATACCAGAAACCCTATGCAGCTATTAAAATGAATGATTCTAAGTTACAAGTATCAAATACATAACTCTTAAAACAATACAGAATTAAAAAAATAGCTTATACATTGATATTATGGCACAGAATAACTTATATGAAGTTTAATATTTGCTTAACCTTATGATACACTTGTGATACACTGTAAAAGCATGTAAAAATGATAAACACTAAATAATGGTATTGATTCCTCCTGAGAATATATCAAAGAGGAAGGAACTTGAAAAAGCACATACATAGGAGATCTAAATCACATCAGAAATGTTTCTTAATAAATAATGGGTGTAGAAGTGTTATATAATTATTTTAAAATTTTGTTTTGTCTGAATTATAACTTTAAAGGGACAGTTTTAATACATTTGTACAAATATTCACTTTAAAACAAGGTAGTTTCAATGGATTCATAGAGAATAAAATATAATGTAGGAACTAATCTCATGCCAGAGCTGTTTTAAGTATCAAAATGAATGAATTTTTTCATATATTCCAATAGCCTTTTCAAACCATACAATTTTAACACCTGTATTTTGACCACGCTTTTCTTGCACAATGGTTTTTCTCTGGTGCTTCTAATTATCTTCCCTTTCTTGTTGACAGATGGCAAGTAAAAAACAAACAAACTATTTTCCTCATACCATTAACAGCTTTCAGATATTTAGTCAACTTATTTGTTAAATGATTTAGCATATACTGAATTATTTCTAGGCCTACTTTACAACTGTCATACTACAAATTCTATTACATGCTCAGATTTCGGTCCACTATATCAAGGATCCCATGTGTCACTTTTTTTTTTTTCCTGAATTATTTCCCCAAGTTTTGTTGTTGTGTGCTTCGGCATGGAATTCTGTGTTAAAATAGTTTTCCTAGAAACTTAAAGACTTTGCTCATTAATTTCCAGCATCTAATATTAAAAAGCTCTTTTCAATCTTATTTTTGCTAATTATTCTGGTTTTTCTTATCTGTAAGATTTTATGCTCCTCAATTTTTCTTTGAAATTTTATGAAAATGAGTACTTTACAAAACTCCTACTTGCTACTTTGTGATTTTTATTATCTGAAAACTTGTATCTTTCTCTAGCCTTAGCAAATCTTCTTTCTGCCATCATTCCCCACCCTTTACTTTCTTTGATGCCTTGTTCTGGTGCCCCATTAGGTGATGTTGGCTTTCTGAACTGATCTTCAGCCAGCTTTTTTTCTCATGCATTTTCTCTCTTCATCTTTTGGCTCTACTTTTCGGGTGATTTGCTTGGCGTTTTCTCTCAATCTTTATTTAGATGTTTATGTTGGCAAACTTTCACTACATAGTATTGTAGTAACAAATAACTGTAAAATATTAGTGGCTTATTCTAACAGTTGCTTTGGGCCAGTGTTAAGTTTTGGCTGTGGCCCTGCTCCAAGTATCTTCTTCTCTTTGAGACCTAGGATGAAAATACAGTTATCTGGTACCTGCTACTTTCTTGGTGGTATGAGAAGAACAATGGTGGAGTCATGCGAGATCTCTTAAAGTTTCTTCTTAGATGTGGTATTTATCAGTCTGCTTGGATTTTATTGCCCAAAGCAAGTCACAAAAGAAGGCCAAGCCTGACATTAGTGGGGTGGAAAACAGACCGGAAAGAGTGCCCAACAGGCTCATTCGAGAATTACAGATCTATTCTGAGCCAGTAATAGGGCTGGCACACATCTTTGCCTTCTTTCTTTTCCTCTGATTGCCTCCTTTACGTATTACCCTGATTTCTACTTTGATCGCAGTATTTAAAAATCTTTCTGAGAATTCTAATTAGATTCTTGTTGTTCTTATTTCCTCCTTTTCAGTAAATTTTTAATGTTTATTCCTGGGACAATTTTTCTATTGTTTACATTGATAATTTACACTTTTGCTGTTGGTTTTCCTCCATTGCTTGGTGATGCCAGATCATGTTTATGAATGTTAGCCTTACTTACTTAATTAAACATTAAGAATTGATTTTCTATACAATCACCTGCATCATTTTTGAATGAGGAGCTTTCCCTGTGTGTGTCTGCTTATCTTTTGACAGGTTATACTTTACTTGAGCAAACTGCAGGGAATCAGAGAGGATGGGCTTTCAGCCCCAAATGTCAAGTTTGGATGGGATGTCAACCCTGACTCTGTGATGCCAGCCTCCACCCACCCCCACTTCCACTCCTGACATGCGGCTTCATTTCTTTAGAAGTTATTTCTCTGACTTCAACCAGCGGGTGAATGGTAATAGTGGAAGTACAGGACTCTGAGTAGTAACTGTGTATTGAAGGCCAGTGAGGGGTAAATTCCACATTGATTCTATAGCCAGTTCACCAGTCAAATTACTTTAGTGGCCAGTCCCCTCATACTCCAGGTAGGGGGTACTGCTGCTTCTTCTGCTTTTCCCTTTGCATGTTCCATGCTCCATCCTCTTAAGCTTTGAGTTAAGGATCAGTTTTGTTCCACGAACACTTTTTTTAAAAAATTAATTTATTTATTTTTGGCTGCATTGGGTTTTCGTTGTTGCTGCAGGCTTTCTCTAGTTGCGGCGAGCGGGGGCTACTTTCGCTGCAGTGTGCAGGCTTCTCATTGCGGCGGCTTCTCTTGTTGTGGAGCAGAGGCCCGAGGCTCATGGGCTTCAGTAGTTGCAGCACGCGGGCTCAGTAGTTGTGGCTCGCGGGCTCTAGAGCACAGGCTCTGTAGTTGTGGTGCACGGGCTTAGTTGCTCCGCAGCATGTGGGATACTCCCGGACCAGGGCTCGAACCCATGTCCCCTGCATTGGCAGGTGGTTTCTTAACCACTGCGCCACCTGGGAAGTTCCCACTAATACTTTTAATACATTTTTCCCACCTACAGTTCATATTTGATTTGTTGAAGTATCTTTTATTATTTCAGTGCCTTAGTAAATGTGTCCCTTTTTAAGACATTTCCCTCTTTTGATAACAGTGACTTTTTAGCAATAAAGGAAGGGAAGCATAAGGGCTATTCGCCATTGTGAACTAGAACTGGCTGAGTGTATTATTTAATTGTTGAGGGAAACTGCTAACTTCTCCAAATAATTGTATTAATTTAGTCTCTCAACATTAATGTGTACAGAATGATTATTTCACCATATACTTGCCATCAGGGAATATTACAATGTTTTATAATTATTGCCAATGTAACAGGAGTGAGGTGTTATCTCATTGTGGCTTTAATTTACATTTCCTTGTTACTAGTGAGGCCAAATGTGTTCATGCATGTTAATTTGGCATTTGTATTTTTCTTCTTTTGATTATTTATTTACTTTGCCAAAGTGTCTCATATTTAATTTTGTTAGAGATTTTAGAATAATTTTATATTTTTCTTGTTTGTTGTTTATCTTTTAACACTTTTATTTTGTCTTTTGCTGCAGAGACTTTTTAATATGATTAAGTAAACTTTCCTTTGTAATTTTTGATTTCATATATTTTTAGAACATTTTATCTAACTCCAGATTATTATAGTTTTATCCTACATTTTCTTCCTTTAATGCCATTTAGTACTTTTACAATTTTGTGTTATACATTTTGATTCTTAACCAACTGAAATATATTTTTGTGTGTGGTATGAATTACATATTTAACTCAGTTCTTCTCCATATGTATAGTAATTTTCCAAGGCCAGTTTCTGAACATTTGTATGTTATTTGAAATACTGCACTGATCCTATACTAAACCTCTCTATCTGTATAGGTATGTGTATATCTGTGTGTATGCATGTGTGCAAGCATATATATATATATATATATATATATATATATATATATATATATATATATATATATATACGTATATCTTAATTCTGCTATGGTTACTTCATTCTTTTAAAATTTTCGGCATCTACTTTTAGCACCAATATCATATGGCTTTACTTAACATTGCTGTTAGCATATTTTGATATCTAAGTGAGAGTGTTTTCTTTTTATTTGGTTAACACTTTTCAGGGTCTTTCCTTTTGAAGACTTGTGCCTTTCATTAACCTTGAGACTTGGTAAATTAAGAACTTCACTAGTCTTTGAAAAATGTTTCCTTATTCCTCCTTGTACATTTTCTCTTCCAGATACTCTTTTAGAGTTAGAAGTTTACTTCAAAGGCCTTGTTTGAAATATTTTAGAAAAAAATTTAAATGTGAAAAGAAACATTTATTACATTAAATGCTTCAATGCATTAATCTGGCATATATTTCTATTATTCGGCCTTCTAATATGTTCTTCATTATCAATTGTTCCTCACTCTGGGTTTGGACATTTCAAAACAGGTTATTACCAAATCTTTTATAGGCTTGTATTGTATTTGTAAACATCCTCCTCCTCCTTCCCTTCTGTCCTCTTATACTTTACATTTTTCTTTCAGTACTGATGAATAAAAAAACAGTGGGTTATATAAATTGAAATATCTTGTAATACCTGATAATTTTTCAACTAGTATCTTGTGTTTCTCTGTAGACTGTTGTATAAATTACCAACTATAATGATTATTTATTCCTTTCCAATATTTAAAAGTCTTATTTTTTAATCCTGCTTTACTGTACTGGGAAATCCTTAGAAAACAACATAGAAATTTAGTAGTAATGGCAAACAAACAGACTCCAACAGAATTGGAGAAAGTATTTGCAAAAGACATATCTGATAAAGGACTATTATCCAAAATATACAAAGAACCCTTGAAACTCAATCATATGAAAATGAACAACTGGATTAAAAAATGGGCCAAAGACCTTAACAGATATCTCACCAAAGATGATATACAGATGGCAAATAAGCCTATGAAAAAACGTCCCACCTCATATGTCATCAGGGAAATGCAAATTAAAACAACAATGAGGGCTTCCCTGGTGGAGCAGTGGTTGGGAGTCCGCCTGCCGATGCAGGGGACACCGGTTCGTGCCCTGGTCCAGGAGGATCCTGTGCGTCTGGAGCCTGTGCTCCACAACGGGAGAGGCCACAACAGTGAGAGGCCCGTGTACCGCAAAACAAAACAAAAACAATGAGATACTACTACACAGCTGTTAGAATGGCGAAAATCTGGAACACTGACAACACCAAATGCTGGTGAGGATGTGGAGTAAAAGGACCTCTACCTTGTTAACGGGACTGAAAAATGGTACAGACACTTTCAAAGACAGGTGGGAACTTCTTATAAAAGTTAACATCGTCTTATCGTACAATACAATGATCACACTCCTTGGTACTTACTTAAAGGAGTTGAAAAGTTATATCAACACAATAACCAGAACCCAGAGGTTTATAGTAGCTTATTCATGATTGACAAAACTTAAAAGTAACCAAGATGTCCTTTAGAAGGTGAATACACAAACTATGATACATTCAGACCGAGGAGTATTATCCAGTGCTAAAAAAAACATGAGTTATCAACCCATGAAAAGACATGGAGTAAACTTAAAATGTATATTATTAAGTGACAGAAGCCAAACTGAAAAGGCCACATACTATATGATTCTAACTCTATGACATTCTAGAAAAGACAAAACTATGGAGATAATAAAAAGTTGCCAGGAGTTAGGGGAAGGAGGAGTGAATAAATGGTGCACAGAGGATTTTTTAGAGCCATAAAACTATTCTGCATGACACTATAAATGTGGGTACACATCATTATACATTTGTCCAAAGACATGGAATGTACAACACCAAAGCGGACCCTAATTTAAATAATGGGCTTTGGGTGATAAGGATTTATCAGTATGGGTTTATCAGTTGTAACAAATGTACCTCTGTGGTGGGGGGTGTTGATGTGGGGTGAAGCTGTGCATTTGTGGGACAGGGAGAAAAATGGAAAATCTCTGTACCTTCTCAATTTCCCTGTGAATCTAAAACCGCTCTAAAAAAAGATCTATTTGAAAAATAGAATTTTATTAATGATGTAAAACAAAGAGACTTGTCTTTTTCTAGACTCTATTTGGAATAACCTGTGAAATAATGTTGCTCAGGATGTTTATTTTTCATTTCTAGTAGATAGTTAAGCTTCCCCATAGCTTCTGTCATGATTCTTATTGCTTTTTCAGGTTATGAAGTTTTGAAGAAGCTCAGAAAAAAGGAAAGTTTGGTTTGTTCTATGATTTGGCATTTGTAGATTATTTGCACTTAATATTGAATATTACTAAAATCCTTGTTTTGAAATTTTACTAAGTAACATATAATATGCATTGTTATATTACACAAAATTTGTTGATTCTAATGAAAGGTGAAAAATTTAAAGAGAAGAAAAATTGCAATCCATTTTGTGGCAACAGCAAAATTAATGATATTTTGTAGTCACAAACCCAAACATCTGTTTTCTGTATCTGTGAGTCTGTTTCTGTTTTGTTATAGTTGTTCATTTGTTTTAACTTTTAGATTCCACATACAAGTGAAAACATACAGTATTTGTCTCTCTCAGAGTATTTTTATAGAATGTAAGACTACATAGAAATGAAAGCAGATGTACTACTAGTACATACAACTACATGAATGAATATCACAAAGGTAATTTAGAGTAAAAGAAGTCAGTCACAATAGAAACAACATGGTTTCTATAGTGTACTCTATGTATTCATAGAGTACTCTATATACTATGTACTCGTATGTACTCTCTTCACATGATTTTCTGCAGTAGACAAAACCAAATCTGTTGTGATAGAAATTAGGAAAGTGCTTAACTTTATCAATATACAGTAATGAATGAGTGGGGAAATGAGCATGAACCTTTTGTTTCTACGAATATTCTGTTTCTTGATGTGGGTGATTTTTACAAGGGTATGTTCACCTTGTGTAAATTCATCAAAGTACACTTAAGATTTTACCTTTTTCCATCCTTTTCATTTTAACAGTTTACCTTAAAAAAGAGAGAAAAATAAAGCACATAGGGTAATTTGACACTGCAAATAATAGAGAAGAGAGCCATTCAATTAATTCAATCAATGACAAATTTATTTTATAGATGATTTACTGATTATCCATTACAGTTTGACACATGTTATGGTATAGCTAATTAATAAGTTAGTACATTTTTAGTAGCATAAAGCTTTAATTAAAAAAAAAGACTTCCAATGGTTTCTTTGAAACAAAGAATATATTTTCATTTTCTGGCAAAAAATAAACCTATTGCAATCATAATTAGAAAGTCAGGTAATATTTTAAAACCATTTGGAATTCTCTCACTCCTTTGTGAGCTTATGCTGGAATTTGTCCTTGCACCCGTGTGCTATAAAAATGTTATTTTACTCAGATATGAAATTGCATTGCTTCTCAACACTATTATCATGCCTCACTTAAAATGTGTCTCAAACCTGTAATGTCTTAAAATTTTTATCTTGCAGCTAGATATAGCATTAATTTAGAATGATGTGTGGCTTGTGAACAGCAATTTTGACATTCAGGTAGATCATTTCTCTGCTCAAAGGAGCTTCTACGTTGTAGGCATAAAATTGTGTGTGTATTAGTATCATGGAAAGTTTTATGAAACTTTATAAGAAATTAAAACACAACAAGTTGTAGTAGAAATGCATGGAAAATTACAACACAAATATATTGGTTATATTTTCTTTGAGAAGAAACAGACACAAACATAGCTATACTTTACCTTTTTCAACATAAGCTAGCTTGCTGTATCACTAATATTTATCAATTTAGCAAATAAAAATATAAAAATAGCTAACAACATATAGAAAATGTAAATTATCTGAAAGAAGAAAACATTATCCAAAATCATATATTCAAAATGTAGGCGGGATAAAAGAAAGATTTATTGCATAGAAATGACTGTATCTAGATAAGGAGTAATGTCCAATTGAACTGAAATATGGAATTCCATTTGACAGTGTTTTGTCTATTAATTGAAAAGATTAATTTCTAATATTTACTAATTTTAATGAAACTATGTTGTGTCAGCATAAAGATCTTCCAAGAAACATAGATAATTCTTTTCTTTTTAAAGAGGCTGTGGTAGACTTTTCTTTTGGTGATATGACTCCCTCAAGCCTGATGGTATTCATGCCCTGATATAGTTCTCTCCCACACCGATTTAGGATTTATGCAATTTTTTTTTTTTTGCGGTATGCGGGCCTCTCATTGTTGTGGTCTCTCCCGTTGCGAAGCACAGGCTCCGGACGCGCAGGCTCAGCAGCCATGGCTCACGGGCCCAGCCGCTCCGCGGCATGTGGGATCCTCCCGGACTGGGGCACGAACCCGTGTCCCCTGCATCGGCAGGCGGACTCTCAACCACTGCGCCACCAGGGAAGCCCAGGATTTATGCAATTTTAACGTTAGAAATCATAATGCAAACAGGCACTTGATAAGCATATATACATTGGGACATGTTCTTTTGATTCACTCTTGAGACCAGACACTATATAAAGAAACAAGGTAGCTACATGAGGACATTAAGAGAGAGAGAGAGAGAGAGAGAGGCACATGAACAATTGCCTGAAAAGGAGAAGGAAAGGAAGGAGAGGGAGGGAGAGGAGGAGAGAGTGAGGCAGCACAGTCTTTAAGCTCAAAGAGTCTTCTTATGGTCAAGAACCATTTCTTTTAGTTCATTCTTTGTCACCATTACATAGTGTAGTCTCTGGACGAATGAATACGTGCATTATTACATAAATTAAATACACATCCAGGAGAAAATAGTTTGTTACTGGGTTTTTCTATTACATTCATAATGAAATAAATAATTAGAGAGAATTACCTTAAACTTGTTTATTTAGAATAAAAAAAATAGATAGCTTTGGCTTTATGCCCTAAAGCTTTCACAGGCTCCAGAAGTGTTCTCAATTTCTATTATACTGGTTGGCCAAAAAGTTCGCTCGGGTTTTCCGTAAGATGTTACAGAAAAACCTGAACGAACTTTTTGGCTAACCCAATATTTACCCTTAACAGTTTAACTCCAGTGATGACCGAGAGTAGGAAAGTCTAGGTTATGAAGACCGGGAAGTTAGAATAACAACTAGGACTTTTGCCAATTTCATTGTTAAAAAGCAAGCTACAGTTATCAGAACCTAGAAAAGAGCTGAGTCACAAGTGAGCATACTATTTCTGAAGGTTTTTCAGATATTTTAAACTGATAATAGTGAAGAATAGTATCCATGAAATCAAGTAGGTTTATAGTGACAAGTATAGACAGAAGAGTTTAAGACAAGAATCATAGCAATAACAAAGCTAACAAGCACACAGCCAGAATAGAGATATTTTCACTCTGGCTTCCTATATGTTCTCTTATCATCTTAGATCAGTGACTTCATATCCATACCTATACTTCCTTAGCAAATATGAGAGAAAGGAAGAATCAGAGGCCTGACACTAGGCTCCAACATAGACAGAGGCAAAGGAGCTAGAATAAGAAGCTGCAGGGCATAGTGACTACCCTGCTCTCTAACTCAAGTCCATATCAGCTTTAGGCAACAGAGTTAAGACTGGCATACTGTCCTGTAGGGAGGAAGAATGATGGTTTTCAAGGCTTTGTCACGTAGGACCATGGAGCTAGAGATAGTCAAGAGGAGTTAGAGATAGTCCTCACCATGAAGGGCTCTGTTCAGTTACATCCCTTGACCTGTGCTGAAACGAAAACCTCTATTTCTAAGAGTAAGTGATCCAGAATGACTCATTACCACATCTGTGGTGAAGGGTCTTGGTGAGTAAAACCTGTCCAGTCATTTCTCCACCTCTCTGTTCTCTATAAATTTCAGAGGCACTGGTGAAAGGAAATGAGTGAATTAGAGAAATTCCTCAGAATATCAGTTATACAAAAATTAAAGGAGTAATAAGGGTTTATGAATTTTGAGAATGAATATGTTTTGCAGCAAAACCAGGTAATTATGGTAGATATAGATAAGGAAGGTGGAATATTGCTTTTTTGTCCTTAGTTTTTCCTTGATGCTTCTTGGAAAAATCATTCCTACAATCACCACAATGTGATTCTCAGGAAATGAAGAAGGTATTTAAAAATATTAATAAGGTCAAAAAAGTAGGCTCGAGCAAATTACAAAATAGTTTATTTCCAGATGGAACTAATGTTGAATTGGAGTTTGAGCCATAAAACATCTTTTCTTGTCTGACCCTACTTTTCATTTCTTCATATTAGCGCCTATTTCCCAATTTTCCCTGTTTCATTTCTGGACTTAAAGTTTATTTTTCTTTAAGGTTCAGCATTCTTATCTATCTCCAAATTATTTCAAGTGGTTCCTTCAGAATCAGGTAAGGACAATGAGGACAGGTTTTCCTATCAAGTGATGCAGGATGTAACGGCAGAAGAATAATACAGCAACACATACTATAATTACACTTTAGATTATATTATTAAGTATATTAGTTTATGTGGTCTTTTAAAATGCAATATAGAAGGTGATATCATATCTTTCCTTGAGCAGAGAGTTGTTTTCTTTTGTGTGTGAGCAAGAGCCACTGGGATATCAGAAAAACAGTTAAAAGTTTTGTTTTATATTTGTGTTGTAGCCAATAGAAGTTGAATTCTTTGTCTTCTCCAAACTCTTTGCCCACCAACCACCCTGATTCCAGTTGTTCCTAATTTCCAGGACAAGATTTTCACTTCATTTTAAAAACAGTTTCAGCTGTATAATTTCTTCTACATACTTTAGTTTAACTTAAAAATCCAATTCTGTTTAGGGGATACCATTTTCACTCCAGATTAATCTCACCTATAAATTGAATGAAATGGTCTTTCACTCCTCTACTACCTGATAGTAACTTACTCTTTTTGCCAGTTTCCCTTAAAAATCTCATGAAATTTAATTAACATATAAACATATAAAGTAGTTGTTACAAACCAGAGACCTAAATTCAGGCCAGCAGATGAGTTTTGTTTGGTCAGGACAGTGGGATTATCTTTAAAATTATTCATAAGTGCTTTTAGGTGAACAGACACAGTGTGACAACACAGTCTTCACTATTTCCTATTACTTCATACCTAATCTGCTCACACTATTTTACCTTTCTAGTCCCTATAAGAATTTTCAGTTTTGGCATTTTAGTAAATGCCAAGGGACACAATTGCAGGATGGTGTGGTAAGAGTATGTTTGGTTTTGTAAGAAGCAGTTGAACTGTCTTCCTAAGTGGCTGAACCCTTTTGCATTCTTACCAGAAATATATGAGAGTTCTTGTTGCTCCATATCCTTGTCAGAATTTGGTGCTGTCAGTGTTCTGGATTTTAGCCATTATAATAGGTGTGTAGTGGTGTGCCATTTTGTTTTAACTTACATTTCCTTGATTACATATGAGGTGCAACATCTTTCTATATGCTTATTTGCCATCTGTATACCTTTGGTGAGGTGTCTATTAAGGTCATCGGCCTATGTTTTAATCAGGTTTTAGTTTTGATATTGTTGCTATATAACATAAAATGATGAGCATATTTTCCTTGCTATACATTTTTTCCTGGACAAGAAGACTGAAGTTCCAGTGGTTTTGGATAAGCCAGTTCATGTCACAAAAGTGCAGGTAATAACTAGCAATAGTATAAAGAAATAAAGTGACACATAAGAGTGAGTGGAATTGGTCTATGGTCTCATTTGATAAGTTCCATACTATTCCCATTACATTCTTCTGGGGCCCTTGGTAAATGGGAAGTTAAAATATTGGGTGTCTGTCATATGATACGGGGTACAAGGTGAGCTGTATGCAACAGGCAATAACTTCTGAAAATTGTTATAAATTCATAATCTAGAATTTTCATTAATGGACATTACCCATGGATGTGTTGGAGAAGTGAAAACAACTTTTGGAGAAGCAAAAGCACTTCAAATCTCTCTTTCCAGGGAAGGTCTGGACCCCCTTTCTAATGCTCACCAAATCAGCTGAGCCCACTCAAGACAGTCTCTCTTTCCATGAACTCAAATCCGCTAAATAGGGATCTTAATTACATCTGGAAAATCCCTTTTACATTTGCCTAATAATGTAACCTAGTCACAGGAGTAAAATTCTGTTATATTCACAAGTCCCATTGAGAAGAGAGGATTATATAGGGATGTATATCAGGGAGTAGAGATTTTGGGAACCATTGTAGAATTCTGCCTACGAGACCATCTTTAACTAGAAGTCTAGTGAGTTCTATTTGGCCTAAACATCTTTTGTATGTCTTTCAAGCTGATTTCAAATGAGCACATTTACTATTGAATAAAAATGATGACATAAAAAAATGGTGACATATCTAAAAACTAGACCTTCTATAACCTGATATCTTAACTAAAGGCATAAGTAGTTATGTAAAATCAGTGACTTATTGAAGGTATGAAATTTATACATTCTACAGTATAAAATCTGATGTGTCATTATTGCTTTAGGCATTTTAAGAACACTAACAATAATATCAAATTTATAAGATAAATCTTCATAGGGGTCAGGTAAATCCTTTCCAGGATTATAGCTTGTATTAGTTTCCTAGGGCTGCTGTTACAAAGTGCCACAAACTATGTGGCTCAGAACAACAGACATATATTATCTCACAGTTCTGGAGGATAGAAGTCCAAAATCAGGATTTCAGCACGGCCACGTTCCCTTCAAAACCTGTAGGGAAAATGTCGTTTCTTGCCTCTTCAAAGCTTCTGGTGGTTTATTGACAATTTTTGGCAGTCCTTGGCTTGTAGATGTAACACACCAGTAACGTGGCCATCTTTTCCCCGTGTGTCTTCACATCACCTTCCCTCTGTGCATTCTGCCTCTGTGTTCAAATTTCCCCTTTTGTAAGGACACCAGTCATACAGGATTAGTACCTACTTAGTGACCTCATTTTAACTTGGTTACCCTGTAAAGACCTTACTTCCAAATAAGGCCACATCCTGAAGCATTGGGGGTTAAGACTTCAACACATCCTTTATGGGGGGAAACAATTGAACCTATAATATGGGCATCTTTAATCCTTGCTATTTGGGTACTACAGACATATCAGTAAGTTTACATGCTCTGTCCCTTTCCCCTTTTCTAGCATGGTCTCCCATTCCTAGGGTGGAACATAAGCCTTGTCATATCCATTTTATTCTTTAATATCTCTCAATTCTAAACACTCCTTTATTCCTACTACCATGTCTTTAAGCCAAACTTCTATCATCTCTTATTTGCACTATTAACTTGCCTACTAATTGGTCTTACATCTACTTTTTCCTCCATACAGTCTCTTCACTGCAATTAGGGACATCTTTCAAAAAAAAGTTTCAGTAAGTTACCGACGTGTTTAAAATTCTTCTAAGGATCTCATTGTTCTAAGGATGAAGAATAAAGACAAATAAAGATTAGTAAGATCAAGTGAAGTGGTCCCTGCTTACCACTTCAGGCTCTACTGAATCCAGTCACATTCTTCTCTCTTCAACAGCTACTGAGCCCTTCTCACAATATGTTGGGTGCACTCTTCTGTCTTCTACCACAGGGCCTTTGCACATGTTTTTCTTTTTCAGGAATGCTGTTCTCACCTTCTCTTTCTTCCTTAACTTGGTGAACTCCTATTCATTATTCTAAATACATTTCTAACTTCACTTCCTCAGAAAAACTTTCCCTGACCTTCCAAATCAATGAATTTCCTTTTTCATGCACTTTCACAGAAATGCAGATTTTTCTCCCAGAACACTCAGTTTCCTTTTGAGTTTTTCTCAGGCAATTATGCTTTAATTAATGTGATTATTTGAAAAAAAAACCCTCTGTTCCACTAAACTATATTTCATTGGATCAAAGACTGCCTTTTTATCTTCATTATACAGAGTGTTCATCACCTAGTAAATATAAATATTTCTTGGATGAATCAATGATTTTGCTTCATGACCATATTTGTGGTCACTTTAGTTGAATGCATCAGGTTTAGGGATACTAACCAGAGGAAGACAAAGAGCTGATCTGGATTAATATTCTCCATCCTAGGTATTCGGAACCTGTAGTAACAGAACTCACTGCAGCTGGGCAGTTAGCACTAAGCTGAATTTATAAAACACATCGGTTACATGCCTGGATGGCTAAAGTTTATAATGTTCAGACAGAGAATACTAACCTGTAGGAAAAAAAGAAAGAAAAATACAACAGTCCTGCCAAGAGAAGCAGAAATGGAAATCATGTGGTGCTTGAGAAAGAGAGAAGCTTGTTTCTGATTTCTTATTCCCAGCTCTAGTCCCCTTAGCTGTGTTTGCCTCATTTACATTCTGTGAAATTCCCATTTGTGCATGTCATGAAATCCCAGTGGAGAATAATTCTGTTTGAGTAACCATACATGCTTTGACTCCAGCAGTTCGTATTCCAGTTTTCAAATATAAAAAGAATCATCTAAAAGAAAGCAAAGGAATGAATATAAGCAAATGATTTCTTGACCTGGCAAATAAATATGTCTAGGATAATATTTTTCTAACACAAGACAGAGCTCATTTGAGAATGATTCAGAGAGGAGTAGATTTTTTTTAACTTTAAGTTAGTAGAGCAAAATCATACTTTTCAATAAGTTCTTCATTTTAGAATGGTTTACAACTACCCCATACGTTTATTTAAAATTCTCTGAGATGCAGTTGACATTTCTTTAAAACTCTATATTTTCAGTGAAATGTTATTTTGATTTTGGTGCTAATGATATTCAACTGTTTATCACTCTCCAAATATACCCAAAGATCCCTTCCATGGTGTCTCCCACTGAGTACAAAATATGCTAACATAGTCATTAGTGTTTCTAATTTAAATCCATTAAAAAAAGAAGATAATATTGAAGATGTTACCAATTTGCAAAATAACCTAATTTATATGCATTTTCTACTCTATTTCTCAACTATAGCTATGTTGGCAGGACATAAAAGCAATTTAAAATTTTCTCTCAAAATATCCTGAGACCATTTAAAGTAGAAAGACACTCGTGATTGAGTTCTTCTGTAGAGCTAAAAGAGGAAATATCGGCAGATTCCCACAAAGTTAATACATAAAAGATGCATATAGGTATATAAATATAGTATAATGCTCTCTTTTCTGCGCTCTCTTAAATCACTATTCAAAATTATTTGGCTCATAAAGCTTTCCATTTGTACCATATTTATTGGCTTTATGTTCATTCCAGGGATTTTGTTATTTAGATTCTACATTTTTCTTTGTCAAAAAATTTTTTGAAAATGTTTAAAGTTGTCAGGTATTAACAAGATTTTAAAGACTTTTCAGCTTTTCATTCACGTGGGTAATAGGTAATGAAAACTGTACAGAAGAAAAAAAGTAATATGCTCTGGGAGTGTAGACTTTCGAAAGCAAAAATTCTAAAAAATAAAGTGTGGCTATGACAGGCGTTGATTTATCTGTGTTACCACCTTATACCAGGGATTTTGGTCCCTGACCCCAAAAGCAATCCATAAGGTTTATAGAATAGACAAGTTTGAAAATCTTGTTGCAAATTGAGGTTTCATTTCTGATTCTACCCTCAAGAACATTGTGCTGGATGACCTTGGAAGAAATTGCTTATGTTCTCAGTCTTACTTATTTTCTAGGAAAACAATATTTGTTATTGAGACTAAATTATTTTAAAAATTGCCTGTATATGTAGATGAATGCACTTGGTACTTCATTCTGTTATTTATTATACTGCCTCAATTTAGGATATGTATAGAATTCTTTCTCTTTTGCAGATAAAGATGTATTATGATGTTTCTGTGATGTTTGAATGAGACACAGGCAGATATATTCTGTATTTTAGTTTAACAGATGAATTAGCCCCCTTCTAAAATATATACTCAAACCCACACATGGGAGAGGGACATAAGCAACTCACCATGACACTGAGAACTGTGCAGCTTTTCTGTTTGTTTGCTTCTGGCATAAAAGTATAATGCACTTGGAAAATGAAATACTTTTTATTCTAGCTTAATCCTTTAATTCATATGAGATATTGCATAATTGATGCCTGTCAATTTAAACAATACTTTATAAACATCAAAAATAGTTTATTTTTAGCAGCTGAAATACATTGACATAGGAAATGCAGAAAAAAAATTTATGACATAAAAATGTTAATTTTGCATTACTCTCTGCAACCCTACTTAAGCCACACTATGTAGCATCTTGGTTCAGGTTGGAAATGACCACATAAGAACTTCTGGAGAGAAGAGAAGGAGGTAGCCCTGAGGGAAGCAATGAAAAGAGGTGGGGTGAGGAGGGTAGTGTATTTCATTCTTTATGGCCTGATGCTCTCCTCCTACAAAATACCAGTTTTTTTTCTTTTATAAACCATCTAAAGTCTGTCTATTCTATAATTTCAACTCAAATCTTATCTTCTCCATAAAATTTCTCTGAATCTCTTGGTGCCATCATCATCATCATAATAGTTAATATTACATGCCCGACATCCTTATAAGCACTTTTCAGATATTAATTTACTTTTTCCTACACATACCCTAAACTTTAGGACTTTATTTTACAGATGAGAATGCGGAAGCTCTCAGTAGCCAGATATTTTGCTCTAAGTCTGCTAATTAGAAAATATTATAGTTGGGGTCGGAAGTCAAAGAGAGTATCCAGAATCTGTACACTTAATCCTCATGTTTAGATTCCCTCTTTTCCTTTGAAGTCTTAGAATGAGTAAATTAAATAGGTACCATGTTTTATTTGGTGCTTATCTTCTCGTACATGCATGTCTTACTTTACAATGTAGAATACAAGTTTCTTGAGTATAAGGACCCAGAGAAGGATCATATAACAATACTTAAAGAAGCTGCTGAGATTTTTCGTGAGTAAAGTCAGTAAAGGGACATCCCAGAATCTGCTGGGCAGCTGACCTCCCTCCTGTACATCTCCATAATTTAGACCAGGGTTTCTCAATCTTGGTGCTGTTGCCATTTTGGACTGGGTGATTCTCTGTTGTAGGTGCTGACCTATGCACTGTAGGATGTTTGTCAGCATCTTGAGCATCAGCAAACTAGATACCAGGGACACTCTTCTTCCCCCATTCAGACTTGTGACCGAATGTCTCCAGACTTTACCAAATGTCCCATTTGGCATAAAATCACGCCAGGCTGAGACCACTAATTTAGACAGATATTCTTGCCTATTATATGGACAAAGCTTCCTTTTTTGTAAATTCTGCTTCTGTCATCATTTAGTCAATCAAGTTCAGCCTTCTAGAGAAACATACATCCTGTCTTCTCATTCATTTTAACGGGAACCCATGAACGATTTCAAGATATATATCAAGAATGCCCTTAGTCTTGCCTCCTTTTAGGGCCAAACATAAATTTATTTCTTTAACTTTTTTAAGGGAACATGTCTCCATACCTTTCAATTTCTTGCTTTCCCTCCTGTTTAGGCTCTTAGATCATCTGTGATCATTATTAACTATGGAACTGAAAACTGAAGTAATTGTTGGACACTTGTTTCCTGTCACTGGAATATTTTAATTCTATATCTGCAAAAAATGTTACATTAATTTTATTTTTATTGCTAATCTTATGACATTTAATCTAGTATTTTTATCAAAAATATTTTAGATTTTGATAATTTTATTTTTGGAGACTTTAAATAACAAGATTAATATATCAATGTAGAAATCAGTGTCATTTTCTCTATATAAATATTTAGAATTGTCTCTGTAAGTGATAAATTCAATTGTTTATATATTTTAAGTTCATGTATTTTAATGTATACTTTTTTCTGAGTTATCTTTTCATTTCTAATGACTTGTATGGCACTTGGCAAGTGAATTGAAGATTTGAACGCAGGGCAGTGGCTGTCGGCAATTTTGAAATGACTCTGAGTTTAATAATTTGTATGGGACCCAAAATTAAAAATTACATATGCGATATGAGTCTTCATTTAAAAATAAACTCTGCAGTAGATGGATTAGTTATGTAAACCCTTCCTGAGTGCAGTATAAAAGAATATGATGGGTCATATATGAGTTGTGTCATTCAGAAAAACTCTGTGGAAGCCAGAACCCAGAAGGTGATTTGAAAAAGAGTTGATTCATCTAAGAATATAGCAGTTTGTTCCAGAGTCGTGCTGTAAATGAACTGGATATAATATATCATAAAGAGGAAGGAATGGGTGAAATGGTAAACAAAAATATTTAACTGGTTTCAGGAGATGTAAAAGGCAAAAGGAAACCTTTGGGGTGATAGTGATATTCTATATCTTGATTGAGGCAGTGGTTACATGACTGAATACAGATCTCAAAGTTTATCAAACTCAGAACTTCTATGGGTGAATTTTATTACATGTAGATTATACCTAAATAAAGAGGTGGGAGGCAGGGGGTAATGTCAGTGGTCTCAGTAACAATTGTGTTAGGTAGTTGGAAGCAACTGCTTTAGGTACCTCTACCTCACAGGGCATACCCAACTAAGTCTATCAGTAGAGTGTTGGCTATTGCTAAATCGGCTTTTTCATAGAAAAAGCTGACTGAATATTATTATTTTCATGTTTCCTGTACTTGGGAATATGTCCTGTAATGATCCCAGTGGAGCAGGATAAGAGATTGAGACTGATATTTTTGAAATCTTTTAGAAAAGAAATAATTGAAGTTGTTGGGTGAACATCATTGTGCATATATATATATTATAAATGTATATAAAGTTTTAACTTGCTTAGTATTTCAACAACAATTTACAAATCATCGTATAATATCAGATTTCTATATTCTTTCTGATGCTTCAATTATAGTTCTATTAGCAAATGTAAGAAACAGACAATAGTGCTTATACACAAGATTACATTGCAGATTAACTCATCACCACAGTAACCAGATGAGATTGTAAAACTTCATCAAAATTTGTTTTAAAGAGAATTGTCTTAGAAGTTTTGTACACAAATAATATTGATATTTAGTCTTTGATATCAAAAACATGTGAGGAATTTTATAATTCTTCCACTTTAAGAAAACATAATTTTATTTTTAAAGTTCTTTCAATTTTATATAAGTCCACTCATTTCAATTTAAAAATCAAAAGTAAATATAGTTTTGGATGTTAAAACAGATTTTTATGTGTGTTGTATGAGTTGAATTCTTGGATTGTTTTTTTACAAGGTCACAGAAATTTTCCAAATACTACAGATAAACAAATGATGTGTAGAGGGAAACAGCCAAGAGGAAAAGACAAATTGCAGATACATAGAGTGAAGTTGAGGCAAAGTTATCAAAACATTATTTTTTGTGTGTGTTGATTGAAGTTAGCAAGATTTTCTATGTAAAACACTCACCGTGTTAGACAACAATTCATTCAGAGATTAATAAATAATATTCCTACTTTTAGAATCTGTAGTCAATTGGAAAAATATACAAGCAAACATAATTAAAACATAACTACATGATAATTCTATAATAGAAATATGTTCAATACGGTTAAGTACTAGTAAGAAGAGTGATTAATTCTGTTCAGATGAGTTTGGTAAATCTTCCTGGAAGTGGTACTGTTGATTGATTTGGGACTTGAAAAGAAAAGAATGAGGAGTTTGCCAAATGTATTAAGTGAGCAAAATCATTATAGCAAAAGGGAAAACAAGTTGAAAGCTAATAAGGTATAGAGGAATGAAAGGTATGGCATGGTTGGTGAACTGTGTGCCTGGAATATAAGATGCATACGAAAAAATTTGAAATGCTATTAAGGGTGTATTCATCAACTTGGGCTGCCATAACCAAATGCCATAGACTGGTGGCTTAAACAACAAAAATTGACTTTTTCACAGTTCTGGAGGCTGGAAATCTGAGATCAGGGTGCCAGCATTATCAGTTTCTGACAAGAGCTCTCTTCCTGGCTTATAACTAGCCACCATCTCTCTGTGTGCTCACATGACCTTTTCATTGTGCATGTTCCGAGAGAGAGATTTCAGGTGTCTCTTTTTATAAGGGCACTGATCCCGTCACGGAAGCCACACTCTCATGACTTCATCCAAACTTGATTACTTCCCAAAGGCCCCATCTTCAAATACCATCACATTGGATGAATTTTTGGGAACACACATATTCAGACCACAACAAAGGGGAATTAGCATTTTAGAGACAAATATACTGGAAACTATTGGAGGTTAATAAGATAAAATGCTCCTGAGAATATTTTAACAAAAATTATAAATGTATATTTTTAATAGTTTCTAAGTTTAAAACTATGAACTTCTCATCCCTTCCCTCCATTTCTCATCTTGAACTTTTTGCTGCTTTTTTCTACATCACTAAATATCTTGCAAAATTTGTATACATGGCTCTTCAGTTTTCAACATTATCTATTGATATCTCAAAATGAAATACTTGATTATTCCAAAAGTGAATAATTGATATCTAATATACTTCCTCCACAGAACAGTTAGGTAATAAACTTTGGTGAGCTTAATATTCAATTTTGCGTTATTATGACCATGCATATTATTCTTATTTGACTTGTGAAAGGTATTATTGATTACATTTACTTTCTGGAACAACACTCATTTTCCCCCATATTGCAAGTTGTCTCTGATTGTGCTTTGTTTTCTATGGTCATAATTATTTCATCCCCAGCATTTATCACAGGAAAATAAATCTCTTCACAACATGATCAAAAATATTCAGAATGCTATAAATTTCATCTTTTTATCGGATATTTTTTTCCTGGAATGCTTTGACTTTCTGCTCTAGCCAGAACTATTTGTTCTCTGAGTCTACTGTATGGATGTTGACCTAGGATTTCCCTTCACCATTATCTGAGTGATTATCTTCATCTTGCTCTTTATTAAACTTCTTGGTTTTGAATCTCATTCCATTATTTGTGAGACAGGCTGAGTTCTCCAGACTCTGAGGTTGATCTGGGCATAGAATGTTCATTAAGACGTACCTTGGGATCAACCAGTGGGAAGAGAGGGGGAGAAGCAAGCCTTGTCAGAGGGGAAGGTTGATTTGCAGTATGGGTTCAATGAAACTTGGCTGATCCTACAAGAAGTCCTAGAGTTAGAATGGCTCTTCAGGAGTTGTCCTAGCGTAAGTCAAAATGTGCAAGTCTTTATAACTACACTTTGGTCATGTCTTTGATATGACCCACCCAGGTAAATGCTATTATCTTGGGTAAGGCAAGTCTCTGCACCTGAGGCAGTTCCTAAAGGGATCAAAAGATGAAGGCTGTCTGCCAACAGTTGAAGAAATATGACCTTAATAAGGAGGAATCTGGACAGCTCCTGAGAGCGTCTACCACATTCTGTTTTGGTTTACTCTCTCTTTTTGGTGGAGCACATCCTCCAGTAGTTGCCATGTCCAAAGTCAACTAGATTTTCTCCTTTGTTATCTTCTAGGAATTTTATAGTTTTGTGCTTTACATTTAGGTCTATGATCCATTTTGAGTTAATTTTTTGAAGGTTGTAAGATATGTGTCTAGATTCATTTTTTTGCATGTGAATGTCTAGTTGTTCCAGCACCATTTCTTAAAAAGACTATTTTTATCATAAATGGGTGTTTGCCTTTGTCAAATGTTTTTTATGCATTTATTGATATGATCATGTGATTTTTCTTTTTTAGCCTATTGATGTGATAAATTGCATTAATTAATATTTGAATGTTGAACCAGTCTTACATATTTGGGATAAATCCTACTTGGTTATAGTGTATAATTCTTTTTATACATTGCTGGATTTGATTTGCTAATATTTTGTTGAGAATTTTAAAATCTATATTCATGAGAGATATTAGTCTATACTTTCTTGTAAAGTCTTTGCCTGGATTTGGTATTGGGGTGATGCTGGCCTCACAAAATGAGTTAGAAAGTATTCCTTCTGCTTTTAACTTGTGGAAGAGATTGTAGACACTTGGTATACTTCTTTCCTTAAATGTTTTGTATAATTCACCAGTGAACCTATCTGACCAGTTTAGCCATTTTTAAAATCTATTTGTTATTTTTTTTAATAATTCATGAGAGGGCTATATTAAGCTTATTTGTTCAATATGCCTTGTTTACTCAGAAATCTGACAATTTATGAGTTAATTGATACAAAAGTTTTAATTTTTAGAAAATATACTTTTTTTTTTTTTGGCAGTGGGAGAAGCTAGGAGGTCAACAGATAGGTGATTCAGAAATAAGATAGGAAGTTTGCCACCTGTCCAGATGACAGATCATAAAAAATCTGGGTTAAGGAAATGAGGGAAAATTTTTGAGAGAATTAGTTGAAGATTGTGTTTTGTAAGCCAAGGAAGAATAAATATTTAAGAAGTATCACCTGGTCAGTTATATAAAGTGCTGCAGAGAGATATTGAAGACTAGGAATATATGATTAGATTTGATATTCACGGGATCACAAATGATCTTAAAAAAAGGCAGTTTAATTAGTGTGTCAGAAAGAGTAGCCAGATTCCATAAAGTTGATGGGTTATCTGTATAAAAAGTGTAGTGATTGATTGACTTGATAATACTCAATCCTTTGAATTTGATTCCTGCAGTATATTAGAGGCCCAGTATAGTATGGCAGTCTCTGTTTACTCAAACTATAACTCATTTAATAATTTCAAGTTATACTTGTTTTGGCTGACAATGTCCCAAATAGGTAGAAATGGCAACACTATATCAGCAGGATAATATAGTTAGAAAAATTGAACACTGAGTATGTTCAAAATTGATGGAAAGGAATAAGAATAATTTATGTATAGACTCAGAGGTAGATATTTATTCCAGTTCCTTGATTCTCTGTATATACTGAATTGGATTCAGTTAGACTGGCAGAATTATAAATCTTTGAACCATGTTATGGAACCCTCTACAAGAGAGCTTTTAGTGAAATCTATTGTAATGCTATACATTTGACTTTACAACACTGAGTCATATAATTGACCTTTCTTTTAATTATAAAAGTCTTATTGGGTTTTTGACTCTTATATTGAACATATGCCAAAGGTACAATGGTAAAATTTTGTCAAGTGGTTTTGAGGGAAACTGAGATTGACATAGACTAAGGATCAGAGCAGAAATGGAAAATATGACAGGCATTGAAGGATAACTGGCTGACATTCTAGTTCTTAATTACATGTTGGCAACTGCATGGGGACTCTCAGAAATGACAGGGAGTGACTTTGAATGCGACTAGAAGTTCTTATATGAGTAAGTAGGGTTAGGGACCTATTTTTTTTTTTTCTTTGATGGTGTGATGACTACTACCGTGGACCCATTTTTACCTAAAAGGCGAAGAGGCCTGGGAAAAACTTAGTAATATCTATTTTATTAGTCTTATTATATGCATATCTTCTTTCTCATAATCTATTTCAAGTCTTCTTGAAAATAGTCTGATATAAGTATGTTATATAACTTACCATTCATATTAAGCAAATTGAATTATACAGAGAAATATTTTCAAATTAGAGAAAGATAGAGGCCTTATTTGTTAATGGTGATGATGTAATGATCTTGGGGATATGTTAGATTATAAAAGTGCTAAATTGTGATTTAAAAACATGATTTGGTAATATTTCATATTTTAGACTAAATATAGAGCAGATGAAATAATTGAGAAGAAAAAATTTCTGGAAAAAGTTCAGGTGTATTCAGAAATGTAAGATACTACATAATAAAAGGAGATGATATATACATATATATGTTTTAAACTACTTGATTTCAAGATTAATATAAATCTACTGTAATCAAGGCAATGTGATATTAGTGAAAGGAGGAACAACTGATATATAGAATAAAAGAGAAGAGGCCAGAAATATAACCACTGGCATAAGGTCAATTTTGACGTATTTATCAAGGAAATTAAATGGAGAAAAAATACTGTTTTCAACAAATGGTGCTGAAACAATTGGATATCTGCATGCAAAAAATGTCAACTCATACCTTGCATTATACAAAAAATTAACTTGAAGTGAATCATAAACCTAAGTTTAAAACTAAAGCTATAAAACTTCTAGAAAATATGGGAGAAATATTTGTGAACTTTTGTTAGGAAGATGGGCCATAAAAAGCACAATTCATTAAAGAAAACTTTGATAAACTGGAAGTTATAAGCATTAAAAATTTTTGTTCTTCAAAATACATTATTTCTTCAAAAGAAAATAAAATTACAAGTCACATTCAGAAAGAAAAAAATTTGTAAAACATATTGGTGATAAAGTATTGATAACCAAGATATATAAAGAACTCAAATTTCATTAGAAAGGAAACAACCTAATTAAAATGCATAAAAGTTTTGAACAGCACTTTATATGAAGAAGATACACAACTGGCAAATAAGTACATGAATGTCATAAATCATTAAGAAAATGCAAATTAAAACTACATATAGATAATACTACATGCTTATTAGCATGGGTCAAATAAATAAAAACTGATGTTAACACATTCTTTTAAGGATGAAAGCAACTGGCCTCTCATAATTGCTGGTGAGAACACAAAATATTACATCCACATTGCAAAATAGTTTGACAGAGTCTTATAATGTTAAACATACATTTACCATACTATCCAGAAATCCCATTCCTAGGTACTTAACCAAGATTAAGGAAGACACATGTTTGCACAGAACTTGTATGCCAATATTTAGGGCTGCTCTACTGATAATCCCTCAAGATGTTAACAACAAATACCCATGAACTGGTGAATTGATTAGCAAACTGTGGACTATTTATACAATGCATACTACTCAGCAATAAAAAGGAATGAACTAATGTTACATGTTACAACATGAGTAATCTCAAAATAATGATATCTAGTAGAAGAAGGTGGTTGTCAAAACACTGCATACTATATTACTCCATTTATCTGAATTCTGGAAAATTACAAAGCTAGAGGGCAAAAATACAATCAGTAGTTTCTATAGATTGGGAGTGATGGACAGGAACAGACTCAAATTAGGGAACTTTCAGGTGATGACAGTATTTTATATCTCGATTGTGGTGATGGTTATTAAATTGCATGAGTTTTTACAAACTCACAGAACGAGGGGACGTCTAGAAAGTTTTCACTTTACTGTATGTAAATTATACCTTTATAAGTCTGACAATTTATTCTGAAAACTTAGAACAAAAATAATATAGCTTCTGTGTGATTCCTAGTACTATCATTGTGTATTCTCCAGCACGTATATAATTTTTCACCTCTCCTTATAAAGAAGTATAATCTGTCATGGTCAATGTATCTCTCTTTCATTCCTAATGTTTTTCCAAAGTAGGATGCATGCATCCATTGGTTTATCTGTCTTTTCCAAATCAACACAAAGTTCTTAGGTCAATTTTACATTCTAGTATTAAATCAATTCATAATCATACAGTCTTATTTTATTAATGTATACCATAAGCTGTTTCTAATTTTTTGCTACCCAAAAGTCATAATACCAATTTTGTTTTTCATTAAAATAAGCTTATTATGTAGGAGAGATCAGAGTTAAAGTAGCGTATGTAAAAGCAGCATAGTATGGGGAAGGAGTTCAGGCTGTCATCACAGTGTAACCATATTTAAAATCCTGAATATAATGCTTTAAGAGTTGTGTAGCTTTGACTAAATTACATATTCTTCCTGAGTCTTAACTTTTCACTCTATAAAATGGAGATAATTGATGCTCTCAAGTTGTTCTTGATAATTCTTCAGAAGAGTTCTACTTCATATTGTAAAATAACATTGATGAAATTCTGACAGACAAATCTTGAAAATCTACACTTAAAGTATTCGTTTCTTTTTGTTTTATATTTTTATTTTAGTAATTTATTATAAACTGAGGCATATTTTATATTTAGAGAAATTATATAGTGAAATGTGTATATCTTATGTTTATAGATTAATGAACTGACAAATGCATACACCTGGGTAATTCACAGCAGTATCATGATAGGAACATTTACATCAGCCCATAAAGTGCCTTTGCATCCCTTCCTCCCAGTCAATCCCCACCCCTACTTCTTGAGGCAACTATTGTTTGAACTCATCACCATAGCTTACTTTCACCTATAGAAGTTCCTGTAAGTGGAATCACATGTAATATACTCATTTGTCTCTGGTTTCTTACAGTAGCCATAATAATTTTGAGATTCATCTACAAATACTATTATTACTGAGTAGTACTACATAGTATGGGCATACTAGCTTTTTATTCATTTCCTGTTCCTGAGCATTCTGGTGTTTGGCTATAGTGAATTAAGATATTATGAATATTCTTGTACATATAGTATAATGGGTATATTTTCATGTATCTTATATAGATATATAGAAAGAGAATCACTAGATTATAAGGTAGGTGAATTTTTATCCTTAAAAGAAACTGTCAGTTTTCCAAAGTTTCTTCACCATGTTTCTCTCCTACTAGTAATTAAAAGAGTTCCAGTTGCTCTATATCCATACCAACCTTTGGTGTTATTGTTCTTTTAAACTTTCAGCCAATTCCAGGAATATATAGTGAAAACTCATTTTGATTTTATGTTTCCCTGACATCAAGTAATGTTGAGCATATTTTATGTGCTTATTAGGTACTTTGTTTAATTTTGTGAAACATTTGTTCAAGAATTTTCCCATTTTTATTGATTTATCTTTTTATTATTGACTTTTAGAATTCTTATCTAGCCTCATTACCCGGTGTATTGATTGCATATATTTTTCCTCAGCCTATGGCTTACTGACTTACTTTCTTAATGGTGTCTTTTTTTTTTTTTTTTTTTTTTTTGCGGTACGCAGGTCTCTCACTGTTGTGGCCTCTCCCGTTGTGGAGCACAGGCCCCGGACGTGCAGGCTCAGCGGCCATGGCTTACAGACCCAGCCGCTCCGCGGCATGTGGGATCTTCCCAGACTAGGGCACAAACCCGCGTCTCCTGCATCGGCAGGTGGACTCTCAACCACTGCGCCACCAGGGAAGCCCCTTAATGGTGTCTTTTGATGAACAAAAGTTTTAATTTTGCTGAAGTTATCATTTTTTCTTTTATATTTAATCTATTTTTCTATTATCTCATAACTTAATATAGAGTAAAATAGGTAAAATAGTAAGTAAAATAATATGCTGGCAGGCAAAGTATATTTTTTGATGAGAATCTTATGATTCATAAGACTAGTAGAAATAGCACAGGTGCTTATTCAAGTACAAAAGCATTGAGATGACAAATTAAATCCATCTACTATAACAGCATTACAAATGTTGTTACTTACTGTGAAATGTAACTTAGACAACAACCAAAGATCAACTATTAAAGGACAATTGATATTCAGTTTATAGAAAAAGACAGCAAGGATACACAAGGAATGTTAAGTAAGCATGGGTGAGAAATATTCCATTCTACTCAAATGAAAAAAAGAAAGGAATAAATTGACTTGAGAATATTATTTTATCTGAAATAAAATAATTTTCTCAGGGGTTCCTAATCTTAAAGTGATATTCTTTTTTACTCATTCAATAATTTATTCCTGTATTCCCTGAATGAGATTCATTAATTATTCAAGAAATATTTACTGAATAGGTACTATGTACTAGACTCGCTTTGATTTGACTTAAGGATGAGGGAATGATAAAGTAAAACCTGTGAGCTAAGCAAGGTGAGGATGCCGCTTGCTTCACTGTGTTCCTTCCTTGTATTTTAAACAGTGGAATTCAAAATTCAATTTTAAAAGTAAAAAAAAGATTAAAAGTGAAAGAGAAGGAAGAAGGAAGCAGTCATGGCAGAGCTTATTACTGTGAGTTTACTAGGGAAGCATTAAAAAACTTTTAATAGTTGGTAGTTTTGAATCTATTAACTGGGCGACCTGAGCTAAACAGTTTGTTTATTTGTCTGTGTGTGTTTGTTTTTTTAATGAGTCTACTTGAGTTATTCTTAACTTTGGGATCTCACTGGTTGTGTTTATTCTGTTATTTTTCTTTTATGTAGATCATTAATAAATGTTTGAGAAAGACAAGGAATTAAAGGACCATGAAGAATAAATGAAAAAGTTATTTAAATTAGTGATCAAGGCAAAATATGAAGTTATACACTTCACAATTTTATAAATACCACTCGGCATCCAGTCATTTCAATAGTTTGTAAGTACTTATTTCATAGTGGACAGATTAAATGATTTCTGAATTGATATTCTTTATGTCCTTTAGAGAATAAGTAATTGCATTTAGAAAATTCTGCATCCTTCTGGGTGATATTCCTTGATCTTAGCCTATTAATAAGTTTCACTTTAAAGGTAGGTTCTGTGATATGTCCTCTTCAGTCATGCAGCATATCCCTAAAATATCTACCAAACCCACTTAAACATCCATCAGGCGTATTTCTGCTTCCAATCATTATGTAGAAGCTATGGCAGCTTCTACATAATAAATCATTTCCACTATTTAAACTAGGGAAAAAGTTATTACAAAAACATATTATTTTAGAAGATATTAGACAGAAAAGAGACCATTCCAGTTAAGTTGATGTCCACTCCGCACCCCCTAACCCCAATTTTTTCTCCAAGGGCATTTGCAGATCTGGACAGGGACTGAGGATCAAGCTTGTCTTAAGCAGAAAGACTCTGCTGGGGTAAAGATAAGCCAGAGGAGCTTTTGATTGCTGCATTGGCTGATGTGACAGTTTGAAATCTGGAGATCCTAAATGCAGAGCTGCCAATTTTCTCCCAGTGGACTGTAGCTAAGAGCTAGGCAGCTTGGAATCAGATGGAAACGTGGAATGAAATTCATACAGTTGAACAGTGCCTAAAAGTCAAAGTCCTGGCAGAGGGACAGGTGTTCAGTAAACACATGACAGGTCATATTCTCAAGATCTTTGAAATCAGCATGAAAATTAGAGTAATGCAAGCTTTAGCCGATCCCTTGTTGTGCTCAATTCTTGATTGGATCAATGTGATCAGTCCATCACTGGCTACCTAAAATAGATAAATGTATATTGCCTCAGGGGAAATGCACCTCAAGTTCAGCCTCTTTGTCATTTTAGAAACAATGTCTGACATTTAGTAAAAATTGAGAGACATATTTAGAAACAAGATATGTGATCCAAAGCAAGAAAATGCGGTCCAAGGAAAATAGAGGCAATACAACCATGCATTTATATAATTCATATGTTAAACTTAGCAGAAAAACTCTTAGTATTACTCCTATAAACATGTTAAGAAAAAATGGAGAAAAGGGTTGTCTTTTGGATAAAAAAACCTGATAATTTCAACAGAGAAATTATATTTGTTTAAAAAGAATCAAATATGCAAACTAAAACTGAAAAATTAGTAACTGAAATTAAGGATTCATTGGATGTGTTTATATAAGAAGAAAACAGCAGAAGATCAGAAACTTGAAGAGGAAATCAATGGAAACTACCAAACCTGAAGCTCAGAGAAAAATAACTTTAAAAGCAGCAAAATAAAACACAACAAAACATGAGATACATGAAGGGACACTGTCAGATTCTGACATAAACTTTGGAGTTCCTGAAGGAAAGGAAAGGAGAGAAAGAACATAGAAAGAAATTGTGTTTTAAGAAAAAATTGTGGAAAAATTTGAAAAACTGATGAAAGAGATCAACAATACATTAAAGAATTTCATTAAATTCCAAGAAGCACTTTGAATTAACTGGGGGAGTAGAATTAATTATTTAGGCATATCAGAATCAAATTGATGAAAATGGAAGATAAAGAGAAAATCTACAAAATAGTTGAGGAGAAAAAAGACAAATTATTGTTGAAAGGGCAACACTAAACTTGATGACAGACTCTCCCACAGAATCATGGAAGCCAGAAATCAATAAAATGATATCTTTGATGTGATAAAAGAAAGATTTTTCTCCCTAGAATTCTATAACCAGCAAAAATATCCTTGAAAAACTAAGATGCCATATAGATGTTTTAAATAACAGACATTGAGAGAACGTGTCACCAACAAAATTGCAATATTATAAATATCAATGCTAAAAATCTTTGAGCTGAAAAGTAGTGATTTCAGGTGGGAGCAGAAAACTTAAGAAAGGAATAAAAAAAACCCTGAGTGGAAATTATGCAGATTTATATAAATAATGACAATGATTATTTAAGGAACAATAGTAATACTGTCTTATAGATTTTAATTTTTTAAAAAAAGTTAGACTTAGTAATAGTGATTAATAACACACTATTTTAGTGTGTAGTCCTATGAGTTTTAAAATTTGGATAGATTCATGTAACCATGACCACAAACAGGATACAGAGCAATTTCTCTCCTAAACTTCCTTATATATTTTACGGTTCTTTATATACTCAAGATTCAATCCTCTGTTTAATATGTGATTTTAAAATATTTTCTCTTGGTGGCTTCTCCTCAAACGAAGAGAATATACTTAACAAATTATGTACAACACTTGTACACTGAAAAGCATAAACCATGTTTAGAGAAACTAAACAGACGTAAATGGAGACATTTATCCTAATCATGAATTGGATGACTCAAATATTGCTAAATATATCATTCTCCTCAAATTGATTCAAAATTCAAAACAATACCAATCAAATTCCTGGCACCTTTTTTTTTCTTAGTAATTGATCATTTACATTTGGAGATGTGAAGAAAAATACATACCCAAAAACAATTTTGAAAGAGAAAAACAGTTGGGGGATTTCACTATCTGATTTCATGTCTTACTATAAAGCTATTGCATTCAAGACAGTGTGGTGGTGGCCTAAGCAAACACACATAGCTCAATGAACTTCTCCAGAATAGGGGATTTACAAGACCATCTATAACATATATGGTCAATAGATTTTCAAAAATGGTGACATGGAAAGGACAGTATTTTCATCAAATAGTGCTGAAACAATTGGACAGCCATTAAAAAATGAACCTCATCTTTTTCCTCACAACAAATTAAAAAAATAAACGTAAATGAAGAAAGTAAATGGTAAAAATTTAGGAGAAAAAACACACACTTGGTATAAGCAAAGATTTATCAGAACACATTAAAAGCACTTACTATAGAAAAAAACATACATTTAACTTCTTCAAAATTAAAATTGTCTTGTCTTCAAAAGATATCATTAAGAAAATATGAAGTTCTGCTAAATACATTGGGATCAAATAAAATTAACACATCTATGTACCAAAGTCTTACGTCAAGAATGTATAAAAAACCCTGACAACTCAATATGAGAAAACAAAGAACCCAATAAAAATAATCAAATATTCAAACCCACTCTTCACAGAAGAAGATGGACAATTAGACAACAGTTTAACATCAGTAATTATCATGGATATGTAAATGAAAACTACAATGGGATTCTACTATATAAATTCTCTAATGGATACTATTAACAACACTAGTAATACTAAGTGTTGGAGAAGTTTGGTGTAATCAGAACTCTCGTACATTCCTGGAGAAATAGAATTAGAAAATTGTACAACCACTTTAGAAAAATATTCAGCAGTTTCTGGTCATCTAAATTTATAATTTATAAAACCCAGAAATTAATGTGAATGATAAAAAAACTTAAGCAAAAATTTTCATAGCAGTATTATTCATAATGTCCCCAAACTGGAAAAAACTGAATGTCCATCAACAGATAGATGGATAAACAAACAGTGGTACATAATGTATGATTCCATTTATTTGAAAGTCCAGAATAGACAAACTTACAAGACAGAAATTAGATGAATGGTTTCCAGGGTCTAGGGGGAGAGGTTATTGGGATTGACTACTAAAGTGTAGGGGGTTTCTTCTTGGAGTGATGTTCTAAAATTATACAGTGGTGATAGTTGACCAACTCTGAAAATATACTAAATACCACTGAATTTACTGACTTAAGAGAGTAAATTTCATGGTACCTGAATTTTATTTCAGTAAAGCTATTAAAAAATAAACTGTGTTATAATAATAAGATGGATTACAACAATACAATTAAAGAGAATGAACTACTAACACCACAAGATGGATCAATCTTAAAAATATTTTACTAATTGCAGGAACCAGAAACAAGAGTACACAGTTTTACTCCATTTTTATTAATTCAAGAAGAGGCAACATACATTGCTGATGACAGAATCATCAGAAGTCAGAATCAGAAGTCAGAATATTCAGTTAGAAGTCAGGATAAATGTACGTATTCTGGAAGGTGGTATGGGGAAAAGGGGCATTTTAGTGTAGCTTAGTGAAATATTCTGCATCTCACCTGTTTGTGATTATTTAAGTGTATATATAAGTAAACATCTCTGAGACACACACTAAGGATTAGTGCATTTCATGCAAATGATTGCATGTATTAAATCTTTACAAAGAAAGTAAGCACTGTTTGCTATATTGTGAAACTTTATAGGGAATTATATTAAAAATTCATATTTTGGAAAGCTCCAATGGTTATGGTAGAATTACTTTCTTTACTTTATCAATTTTCACTTATGAACTTATTAGTAATTGTTAACTGCAAATGGTACAATGTCTTAATTCTTTTTTTTGATCATGACCTTGATGAGACTGTGGCAGATAAAAGGCTTAGTGGGCAAACCCTGAACAACTTCAGGTCTAAAGGATATAATTTGTTGTTCCGGGTAACACTTATACTATGACTCTATTTGTAGCCTTTCCAAAAGAGAAGAAAATGATAACACTGGAGTAATGTGTAATAAACTATGCTTAGAACATTATAATTATAAATGAAAAATATTCTATAAAACATAATTGGATGAAAAGGCATGGAAATATAAGTCTGCAGTAATACATTAAAAATATATATGGTAATCAGTGATGGGTGGAATTTTTCAGAAGTAATTCAAATGCTAATGAATCTGGTCAAATCTTTCAGCTGGGAAATGAGTGGAACTGTTTTTGTTGTTTGCTCTGCCAGCTTCCAATTTCTCTCGGCTGAGAAAATCCTTTTATGAATTAATAAAAGCTTTTCAGACTGAAAATAGAGGAATATACAGCATAATGCCTAGAATGTGTTGCCAGGATTTTGTAATGTAGACAGTTTGTTATGACTAGAACAATGATCCAGTGCGTTGAACTTTAATGTTGAAATGTCAGCTTCCTTTTGAGCAGTTCAGGAGCCAGGCCTACACCTGCTTGCTTTTAGAAGAGTTGTCATTTGCATCCACATCTGGCAAATAGAATCTGTGAAGTCAGTATGATGATAATATTAGGCACTTTTCAACTTCCAAGCATGATAAAAACATGTAATAATAAAAACCTTTTTAAAAAAATCAAATACTCTCCATTTTCAACATTGAAAAAAAAAAAAAAAAAAGAAGAAGAGGAGGGCCCCAAAAATCTGGAGAGAAAAGGCCATGTTATAAACCATTGTATCTTATCTTGAATTCAAGCTTTTTCAAAATATGTTTACTTCTCCTTGAAAAATATCATAATTTCTTAAGTCATTACTTTTCACATTGACACATGAATAACAGATGCAGTTCAATTTACAGTGATTAAGGGTGACCAAATGTGGCTTGATATTAAAGTCTACAAAAAATAAAATGCTTTGCATGACACCATCTAGGAAATAACCTCTGAAGCTCTCAGTTTAATCTATGAGGAACTAAAACAATTAATTTGACCACTGGATGAATTGTTATTCTCAACGGATTTCTAATAATTTAGAACAGGATTATGTCTATTAGTACTAACTACATAGTTTTTACCAAGTTAATCATCACCTCCTGTGTTGTCTCATCATTTTTATTCAGTTATTTTTAGAAACTATCTAGTTTTGTAGGGGAAAAAACCCCACAAACAAACAGGAAACACATATCCAGAGAAATGGGGACACAAGATGGGGACACACACTAGTCATTGAGTACTACTTTGTAAACCAAGAGTAACTGAACTCTGGATTCAGACCTAAAAGATAAGTGGAATCGTATACATGTGCATCTTTGACCAATAACTTGAAGTAAAGCAAAACCTGCTTTTAATGAGGCCATCTGGATGTCCTCTGGATATTCCTTAAATAACCATATACATAATATCCTATATGTCATTTCCAGTGTAATTTTTTTTTTTTTTTTTTCTTTTTGTGGTATGCGGGCCTCTCACTGTTGTGGCCTCTCCCGTTGCGGAGCACAGGCTCCGGACGCGCAGGCCCAGCGGCCACGGCTCACAGGCCCAGCCGCTCCGCGGCATATGGGATCCTCCCAGACCGGGGCACGAACCCGTATCCCCTGCATCGGCAGGCGGACTCTCAACCACTGCGCCACCAGGGAGGCCCTCCAGTGTAATTTTTATTTAGAGTGAAGTTACAAAGAGAGTTGCAAAGCAGTCACTTGTAGAATTGTTCTCTAATTTAAAATATCACCCCCATTTTCTTTACGTTTGTCTTAATTTGAGTGCATTTTTAAACTATATATTCCAATGCTGACAGGATAGGGCATTATCAAGTCTGAAACATTCAATTTTGATTTCTCCAAACTCCTAGCCTTTTTCTATTTATATTTAATCAATTTATATCATATTTAATGAAATAATGTAGTCTCAATAACAACTTGACATAAAGAGATGGAACTAGTCAAAGGAGAAGAACAAGGATTTATGTGAGAGTAGACATCATGATCCCAGAGTTCAGTGTCACATGGGATACCTAGATGGTGTTCACTGTAAAATGTATAGAGAAAGTTTCTCTGACAAAACCAATAAATGAATGCCACTTAAGAGAGTATCTACTATATAAGTTCAGAGTAAAATAAGCCATATCCTTTCACTATATCCTGATTGAATATGAAATCTTAATCAAGAATTTGGATAAAGTTCTAACATGGGGTTGGCTATTATCCTGTTAAATGGTAACTATTACTTTAGATATGAAATATCTGTGAACTTGGTAGACAGACTGTTCAAAGTGTACTCAAGAGAGAAGAGAAGATAAATGGAGAAACAAAACATGGCTGGTCTTTTCAAGTTGCTAGTATGTTTCAATTGTTGGGTTTCATTGGTATTCACTTTTGCTTCCATTTTTGTTTGTTTTTTTCTTTTTTTAACTCTAATTATTTATCATAGAACATGCCTGAAGATTTTCCTATATATATGCAAATATAATAATATTTCCTATATAATATGCAAGGAAAAAGTACATAACATTTTGCTATGGTTTTCCCTATAATTTCTAATTACCTCACTATAAGAAAAGTATAAGATACAGGACATTTTTACATCCTACTGATATGCTACTTCAATAATCTTAACTAAAAAGACCAAAAGCAATCAATCTTTTTAGATTTATTATAATATTATTTTATTAATTGTACATAATTACTTTTCTGTCCAGGATACTATACACACAACAATGATGATAGTAACCATTTGGGTGCTTTTTTTTTAGATGTTGGGGGTAGGAGTTTACTTATTTATTTATTTTTGCTGTGTTGGGTCTTCGTTTCTGTGCGAGGGCTTTCTCTAGTTGTGGCAAGCGGGGGCCACTCTTCATCGCGGTGCACGGGCTCCAGACGCACAGGCTCAGTAGTTGTGGTGCACGGGCCCAGTTGCTCCTCAGCATGTGGGATCCCCCAAGACCAGGGCTCGAACCTGTGTTCCCTGCATTAGCAGGCAGATTCCCAACCACTGTGCCACCAGGGAAGCCCCATTTTGGTGCTTTTTACATGTCAAACTTGTAGGTAGAGATTTTGAAGAACCATGTTCTTGTGTTGGGAGATGAAAGGAAGATAAAATATTGTAACTACAGAGTATTTTGAAAGACATGTTTTAATATAATATTATAAGTGAAATCAAAAGGGTAACACAAAGGAAGTAGGATAACCCAATAGATGTTTTGAATATCAGACTATGCAGTCCAAGATTAAGTGACATCCCATCAGGTGGTTTTAGGAAAATCTCATAGTAAATATTAGAATTCCAGAGCACAGAAAAGAAAATGGCAAAAGAAAGGTAGTCTAGATCTGAAATGTTAGTATGCCTGGGGGCATATATGAGCAACTCATTAAATATGCATATTTCTTCTTTATGATAGATATTCTTTTTTTTTAAACATCTTTATTGAAGTATAATTGCTCTACAATGTTGTGTTAGTTTGTGCTGTATAACAAAGTGAATCAGCTACATGTATACATATATCCCCATATCCCCTCCCTGTTGTGTCTCCCTCCCACCCTCCTTATCCCACCCATCTAGGTGGTCACAAAACACCAAGCTGATCTCCCTGTGCTATGCAGCTGCTTCCCACTAGCTATCTATTTTACATTTGGTAGTGCATATATGTCAATGCTATTCTCTCGCTTGGTCCCAGCCTACACTTCCCCCTCCCTGTATCCTCAAGTCCATTCTCTATGTCTGCATCATTATTCCTGTCCTGCCCCTAGACTTATCAGAAACATTTTTTTTGATTCGATATATATATATGTTAGCATACGGTATTTGTTTTTCTCTTTCTGACTTACTTCACTCTGTATGACAGTCTCTAGGTCCACCCACCTCACTGCAAATGACTCAATTGCGTCTCTTTTTATGGAAGAGTAATATTCCATTGTATATATGTGCCACATCTTCTTTATCCATTCATCTGTCAGTGGACACTTAGGTTGCTTCTATGCCCTGGCTATTGTAAATAGTGCTGAAATGAACATTATGGTACATGACTCTTTTTGAATTATGGTTTTCTCAGGGTATATGCTGAGTAGTGGAATTGTTGGGTCATATGGTAGTTCTATTTTTAGTTTTTTAAAGAACCTCCATACTGTTCTCCATAGTGGCTGTATCAATTTACATTCCCACCAACAGTGCAAGATGGTTGCCTTTTCTCCACACCCTCACCAGTATTTACTGTTTCTAGATTTTTTGATGATGGCCATTCTGACTGGTGTGAGGTGATACCTCATTATAGATTTGATTTGCATTTCTCTAATGATTAGTGATGTTAAACATCCTTTCATGTGTTTGTTGGTAAACTGTATATCTTCCTTGGAGAAATGTCTATTTAGGTCTTCTGCCCATGTTTTGATCGGGTTGATTGTCTTTTTGATATTGAGATGCATGAGCTGCTTGTATATTTTGGAGATTAATCCTTTGTCAGTTGCTTTGTTTACAAATATTTTCTGACATTCTGAAGATTGTCTTTTCGTCTTGTTTATGGTTTCCTTTGCTGTGCAAAAGCTTTTAAGTTTCATTAGGTCCCACTTGTTTATTTTTGTTTTTATTTCCATTTCTCTAGGAGCTGGGTCAAAAAGGATCTTATCTTGCTGTGATTTATGTCATAGAGTGTTCTTCCTATGTTTTCCTCTAAGAGTTTTATAGTGTCTGGCCTTACATTTAGGTCTTTAATCCATTCTGAGTTTATTTTTGTGTATGGTGTTAGGAATTGTTCTAATTTCATTCTTTTACATGTAGCTGTCCAGTTTTCCCAGCACCACTTACTGAAGAAGCTGTCTGTTCTCCACTGTATATTCTTGCCTTCTTTATCAAAGATAAGGTGAACATATGTGAGTGGGTATATCTCTGGGCTTTCTATCCTGGTCCATTGATCTATATTTCTGTTTTTGTTCCAGTACCATACTGTCTTGATTACTGTAGCTTTGTAGTATATTCTGAAGTCAGGGAGCCTGATTCCTACAGCTCCATTTTTCTTTTTCAGGATTGCTTTTGTTATTCGGGGTCTTTTGTGTTTCCATACAAATTGTGAAATTTTTTATTCTAGTTCTGTGAAAAATGACTTTGGTAGTTTCATAAGGTTTGCTTTGAATCTGTAGATTGATTTGGGTAGTATAGTCATTTTCACAATGTTAATTCTTCCAATCCAAAAACATAGAATATCTCCCCATGTGTTTGTATCGTCTTTAATTTCTTTCGTCAGTGTCTTACAGTTTTCTGCATACAGGTCTTTTGTCTCCTTAGGTAGGTTTATTCCTAGGTATTTTATTCTTTTTGTTGAAATGGTAAATGGGAGTGTTTCCTTAATTTCTATGTCAGATATTTCATCATTAGTGTATAGGAATGCAAGAGATTTCTGTGCATTAATTTTGAATCCTGCAACATTACTGAATTCATTGATTAGCTCTAGTAGTTTTCTGGTAGCATCTTTAGGATTCTCTATGTATAGTATCATGTCATATGTAAACAGGGACAGTTTTACCCTTTTCTGATTTGGATTCCTTTTATTTCTTTTTCTTTTCTGATTGCTGTGGCTAAAACTTCCAAAACTATGTTGAATAATAGCAGTGAGAGTGGGCAACTTTGTCTTTTTCTGATCTTAGAGGAAATGGTTTTTGTTTTTCAGCATTGAGAATGATGTTGGCATGGGTTTGTCATATATGGCATTTATTATGCTGAGGTAGGTTCCCTCTATGCCTACTGTCTGGAGAGTTTTTATTATAAATGGGTGTTGAATTTTGTTGAAAGCTTTTTCTGCATCTATTGAGATTATCATATAGTTTTTATCCTTCAATTTGTTAATATGATGTATCACATTGATTGATTTGCATATATTGAAGAATCCTTACATTCTTGGGAAAACCCCATTTGATCATTTGTATGATTCTTTTAATGTGCTGTTGGATTCTGTTTGCTAGTATTTTGTCGAGGATTTTTCATCTATGTTCATCAGTGATATCGGCCTGTTGTTTTCTTTTTTTGTGTGGCATCTTTGTCTGGTTTTGGTATCAGTGTGATTGTGGCTTCGTAGAATGAGTTTGGGAGTGTTCCTCCCTCTGCTGTATTTTGCAGGAGTTTGAGAAGGATAGGTGTTAGCTCTTCTCTAGTTGTTTGATAGAATTTGCCTGTGAAGCCACCTCATCCTGGGCTTTTGTTTGTTGCAAGATTTTTAATCACAGTTTCGATATCAGTGTTTCTCATTGCTCTGTTTATATTTTCTCTTTCTTTCTGGTTCAGTCTTGGAAGGGTGTGCTTTTCTAAGAATTTGTCCATTTCTTCCACGTTGTCCATTTTATTGGCCTATAGTTGCTTGTAGTAATCTCTCATGATCCTTTGTATTTCTGCAGTGTCAGTTGTTGTTTCTGCTTTTTCATTTCTAATTCTATTGATTTGAGTCTTCTCCCTTTTTTTCTTGATGAGTCTGGCTAATGGTTTATCATTTTTGTTTATCTTCTCAAAGAACCAGCTTTTAGTTTTATTGATCTTTGCTATCGTTTCCTTCATTTCTTTTAACCTTATTTCTGACCTGATATTTATGATTTCTTTCCTTCCCCTGACTTTCGGGTTTTTCATTCTTTTTTCTCTAATTGCTTTAGGTGTAACGTTAGGTTGTTTATTTGAGACTTTTCTTGTTTCTTGAGGTAGGATTATATTGTTATAAACTACCCTCTTAGAAATGCTTTTGCTGCATCCCATAGGCTTTGGGTTGTTGTGTTTTCATTGTCATTTGTCTGGGTATTTTTTGATTTCCTCTTTGATTTCCTCAGTGATCTCTTGGTTATTTAGTAGTGTATTGTTTAGCCTCCATGTATTTGTTACAATTACACTTTTTTCCTGTAATTGATATCTACTCTCATAGCTTGTGGTTGGAAAAGATACTTGATAAGATTTCAGTTTTCTTAAATTTACCAAGGCTTGATTTGTGACCCATGTATGATTTATCCTGGAGAATGTTCCATGAGCACTTGAGAAGAAAGTGTATTCTGTTGTTTTTGGATGGAATGTCCTATAAATATCAATTAAGTCCATCTTGTTTAATGTATCATTTAAAGCTGTGTTTCTTTATTTTCATTTTGGATGATCTGTCCATTGGTAAAAGTGGGGTGTTAAAGTCCCCTACTATTATTGTGTTACTGTCAATTTCCCCTTTTATGGCTGTTAGCATATGCCTTAGGTACTGAGGTGCTCCTACGTTGGGTGCATAAATATTTACAATTGTTATATCTTCTTCTTGGATTGACCCCTTGAACATTATGTAGTTTTCTTCTTTGTCTCTTGTAATAGTCTTTATTTTAAAGTCTATTTTGTGTGATATGAGAATTGCTATTCCAGCTTTCTTTTGATATCCATTTGCACGGAATATCTTTTTCCATCCCATCACTTTCAGTCTGTATGTGTCCCTAGGTCTGAAGTGGGTCTCTTTTAGACAGCATATATATGTGTCTTGTTTTTGTATCCATTCATCCAGTCGGTGTCTTTTGACTGGAGCATTTAATCCATTTACCTTTAAGGTAATTATCGATATGTATCTTCCTATTACCATTTTCTTAATTGTTTTGATTTGTTTTTGTAGGTCTTTCCCTTCTCTTGTGTTTCCTGCCTAGAGAAGTTCCCTTAGCATTTGTTGTAAAGCTGGTTTGGTGGTGCTGAATTCTCTTATCTTTTGCTTGTCTGTAAAGGTTTTAATTTCTCTGTAGAATCTGAATGAGATCCTTGGTGGTTAGAGTAATCTTGGTTGTAGGTTTTTGCCTTTCATCACTTTAAATATGTCCTGCCACTACCTTCTGGCTTTCAGAGTTTCTGCTGAAAGTTCAGCTGTTAACCTTATGGGGATTCCCTTGTATGTTATTTGTTGCTTTTCCCTTGCTGCTTTAAAAATTTTTTCTTTGTATTTAATGTTTGATAGGTTGATTAATTTGTGTCTCGGTGTGTTTTTCCTTGGGTTTATCCAGTATGAGACTCTCTGAGGTTCCTGGACTTGATTAACTCTTTCCTTTCCCATGTTAAGGAAGTTTTCAAGTATAATCTCTTCAAATATTTTCTCAGACCCTTACTTGTTCTCTTCTTCTTCTGGGACCCCTATAATTTGTATGTTGGTGTGTTTAATGTTGTCCGAGAAGTCTCTAAGACTGTCCTCAATTCTTTTCATTCTTTTTTCTTTATTCTGACCTGCAGTCGTTATTTCCACTATTTTATCTTCCAGGTCACTTATCTGTTCTTCTGCCTCAGTTATTCTGGTATTGATTCCTTCTAGAGAATTTTTAATTTCATTAATTGTGTTGTTCATCATTGTTCATTTCTCTTTAGGTTTTCTACGTCCTTGTTAAACATTTCTTGCATATTCTCCATTCTATTTCCAAGATTTTGGATCATATTTACTATCATTACTCTGAATTATTTTTCAGGTAGACTGCCTATTTCCTCTTCATTTGTTTGGTCTGGTGGATTTTTACCTTGCTCCTTAATCTGCCGCGTGTTTCTCTGTCTTCTCATTTTGCTCAACTTACTGTGTTTGGGGTCTCTTTTTGGAGCCTGCAGGTTCGTAGTTCCTGTTTTTTTTGGTGTCTTCCCCCAGTGGGTAAGATTTGTTCAGTGGCTTGTGTAGGCTTCCTGGTGGAGGGGACTGGTGCCTGTGTTCCAGTGAGTGGGGCTGGGTCTTGTCTTTCTGGTGGGCATGGCCATGTCCGATGGTGTGTATTGAGGGTGTCTGTGAACTTATTATGATTTTAGGTAGCCTCTCTGTTGATGGGTGGGGTTGTGTTCCTATCTTGCTAGTTGTTTGGCATGGGGCGTCTAGTACCCAACTTGCAGGCCATTGCGTGGAGCTGGGCCTTAGTGCTGAGACAGAGATCTCTGGGATAGCCTTCCCCGATTGCTATTACATGGGGCCAGGAAGTCTCTGGTGGTCCAATGTCCTGTACTCAGCTCTCCCACCTCAGAGGCTCAGGTCTGACACCAGGCCGGAGCACCAAGATCCTGTCAGACACATGGCTCAGAGAAAAGGGAGAAAAAAAATAAAGTAAAATAATTAAAATAAAATAATTATTAAAGTAAAAAAATTAAAAATAAAAAGAAGATAGCAACCAAACCAATAAAAAAATACACCAATGATAACAAGCGTTAAACACTAAACTAAGATAAACGTAAAAATCAGAAGTAAGTCAGTCACAGACAGCAAATCCCAAATCTACAGTTGCTCCCAAAGTCCCCCATCTCAATTTTGGGTTGATTCATTGTCTATTCAGGTATTCCACAGATGCAGGGTACCTCAGTTGACTGTTGGGATTTAATCTTCTGCTCCTGAGGCTGTGTGGAGAAATTTCCGTTTCTCTTCTTTTTTGCACAGCTCCTGGTTTTCAGCTTTAATTTTGGCCTCTCTGCTCTGTGTAGGTTGCCCTCAGACTTTCGTTCCCATCCAGATAGGATGGGGTTAAAGCAGCGGCTGATTAGGGTGCTCTGGCTCACTCAGGACGGGGGCAGGAAGTGGTACGGTAGTTATAATCAGGATGTGGGGCAAATCTGAGGTGGCAGAGGCTGACGTGACATTGCAACAGCATGAGGCGCAGCATGTGTTCTCCCAGGGAAGTTGTCCCTGGCTCATGGGACGCTGGCAGTGGCGGGCTGCACAGGCTCCCAGGAGGGGAGGTGTGGATAGTGACCTGTGCTTGCACACAGGCTTCTTGGTGTCTGCAGCAGCAGCCTTAGCGTCTCATGCCCGTCTCTGTGGTCCATGCTGATAGCCACAGCTTGCGCCCATTCTGGAGCTTGTTCAGGTGGTGCTCTGAATCCCCTCTCCTCGCACACCCCAAAACAATGGTCTCTTGCCTCTTAGGCAGTTCCAGACTTTTTCCCGGACTCCCTCCCAGCTAGCTATGGTGCACTAGCCCCCTTCAGGCTGTGCTCACTCAGCCAACCCCAGTCCTCTCCCTGGGATCTGAACTCCGAAGCCAGAGCCTCAGCTCCCAGCCCTCACCCGCCCCAGCGGGTGAGCAGACAAGCCTCTTGGGCTGGTGATGTGGGTCAGCACTGATCCTCTGTGCGGGAATCTCTCTGCTTTGCCCTCTGCACCCCTGTTGCTGCGCTCTCCTCCGTGGCTCTGAAGTCTCCCCCCGCCCACCCCCAGTCTCTGCCAGTGAAGGGGCTTCCTAGTGTGTGGAAACTTTTCCTCCTTCACGGCTCCCTCCCAGAGGTGCGGGTCCCATCCCTATTCTTTTGCCTCTGTTTTTTTCTTTTTGCTTTTGCCCTACCCAGGTATGTGCGGAGTTTGTTGCCTTTTGGGAAGTCTGAGGTCTTCTGCCAGCGTTCAGTAGGTGTTCTGTAGGAGTTGTTCCACGTGTAGATGTGTTTTTGATGTATTTGTGGGGAGGAAGGTTATCTTCATGTCTTCCTACTCTGCCATCTTCTTCTTTAACAGATTTTCTAATTTATTAGGTCCATGGTGGTATCTAGAGGTCTGCACACTTTTAACACTAGAATGTTAGACACATAGAACATAATCTCTATGAGAACAACAACAATAAAAAAACGGTGTGCACTTTTTTTTCCTCAATGTTTTATCCTCAAGACCTAGAACCATTCCTGGCATACAGTAACTGTTTAATATGTATTTATTGAATAAATGAATAAACACCTAAGATAATGCTTGTACAGATTGACAACAAATTTTGAAAAACACTCTTGTCTTAGGCAGATAATTAGAATATCAACTTTGGCACTAAAAACTAGCCAGTAATTCAGATAACAAATGCAGTGCATAAAGTTTTGTCTATTCAGCCTCCTTCCCCTGGAGAGACAGAAAGTCTCCCATTCCTTAGTGAGTGTTCTCAGTCAGTGTGCTTTTGAAGTTTGTGATGCTCACTCTTTTTCCCCCTCACTTTGCCAGGAATAGGCATTGACTCTGAGCCCAGGGAGACCAGAACACTCTTATCATGTAACTTCAGCTATGAGGCCTAAGAGACTGCATATCCATAAACCAAGAGGAGGACTGGATTTTGTTGAAACATTTCCAATAGCTCCAGATCTGTATTTGTAGTCAGAATATCTTAAATCTCAGTCCTTTCTCAATAAGGGTATCTTTTAAATTGTCTCTCAATGTTTTAGAGGCCACTTAGACTATGAAGTCCGAGTGGTGTCTCTGAGAGCCTGTTAATAGTAGCAGAGCTTTAAATGATATTTAATTAGTAAATAAATATAATTTCTTCAGTAAACCATTTATAAAAGATGGAATATAATTCAGAGATCTGGTGATAGCACCATGTCACAGCTCTGGATTTCAGTGTTACTTTTTATAATTTATATCCCATTAATATCTTATGCAAATAGGCAGCTACAACTTAGTGATTTTTTCTAAGAAATGAGCATTATGTGATTGTAATTTTTAGTTTATACAAATTTCAGAGCTATTTTCAAGTAATCTTGTCAAAGAATAAGGCATTAAATAATATTTAAATAGAAAATGATTTTCTACCGATTTTTATATTTTAATACAGTCAATTAATAATGTTTCTTTAGTGCAATTTTCCAAAGAAATATAGATATACACATAGACATAGACAAAAATGATGGAGATGGAGACATAGACAAAGATATGAACATAGATGAATATATTAGTTATCTATTGCTGTGTAATGAATAACCCCAAAACTTAGTAGCTTAAAACAAGTGTTGTCTCACAGTTTCTATAGGTCAGGAAATTTGAAGCAGCTTGGCTGGTGGTTCTGTCTAAGTATCTCTCATGAGGTTGTACTCAAGATACTGGCCAGGCCTGCAGTCATCTGAAGTCTTTGACTGGGTGGAGTTTCCATATCCAAGATGGGTTTCTCACATATTTGGTCAAGTTCATGCTGGCTATTGATGAAAGGCCTAATTTCCTCACCACATAGAGCTCTTAATCTGACTCTTTAGGTGTCCCTACCATTTGGCAGCTGATTTCTCTCAAAATGAGTGATCCATCCCTAATTTCATTCTGGAATGCAGCTAAACAAAACAAGGAAACACACACACATGAACTCCTACCAAATACCGCTTGGGGTTTGAATCAACCTGTATGCCTAGAGAGGTGAAAAGAAATAGGCACAGCCTTTCTATCAGGGATGGGCCAAGTTGTCCACCAATTCTGTGACTGAATCTGCCATCTACCAATAAAACCACAGGGCCTTAACTCCAAAGAAATATTTTAAGATCTGGTTTTCAGTGAGGAAACAGGGACACAGGCTGCCACCTGGAGACAATCAAAAATAGAAAATAAACATACACACACACACACGGGAAGCACAAGAAGGTACAAAGTGAGGAGAGAGAAAATATATAATAAAACCAAACAAAGCAAAAAGCTTCCTAAAAATGAATCTGAAAATGAAATCGCAGTATACAAATAGCCATTAGCAGATATCCAAAGCTGAGAAAGCCAAGAGAACCAACAACCAGAAGATGAATTTTGTCCAAGTGAAAACTTTTTAGAGCAATTTGACAAAGATTAACGTGTATTTGGGTGTATATAGAAGATTGAACACTTATGTGTATTTAAGTTCCATCTCAAATCCCCATGTATGCTAGAGTAAGTGGGGACTTTAAAGCATAAAATCATATAGATGGTAATAACAACCTAACCAGAATCCAGAAGATCACAAAACTTTGCCTTTAGAATTATCTTCAGTGTCTTCTTTACATTCCAGATATGACAAAAAAATAGTTGATGAAACGATCTCCAAGTTTCAAGCAACCACTAACAGTGAAGGAAATGTACTACATAGGAGGTCACTGAAATATACTAGGACAATCTCTAACTGCTGCTCAGCTAAACAGAACAGGGCTGTCTCAAGCAAATGTGGAACAAAGAAAAGTTCCTATAAGAATATAGTTTAGATATTTTCTTGCTGGAATAAGTCTTCTTGCCTAAAATTAAACCTAAATCATCTCTTTTTATTCTATCTAATATCTGTTTATAGTCTCCCAAGGCTATTGGTAAACTGAAATGCCATAGAGTGAATCAGAATTATAATGGTTATCTGTGAGTGTTTTGTTATGATTTGTCCATTTATTCTTGTTTCATAGTAAAGTGGCCAATTATACTTTTTCACACATTTCCCTCTTTAGACTACAATAAATTATTATCACTCCTGTGAGAAAAAACAGCTCATATATATGATTACTAATTTCTTCCCTATGTCAAGTGACAGTGTCTTCATCTTTGGTTATTTTTTTCAGAATTATTCTCAGAGGATTGTCACCTTCAAGATCATTTAACAATCATTTCCAAATAAAGAGTCATTTTAAAAATCGGAATCGCAGTTTTCCAGAAGTTACAGATTGTGCATCATAGTTTTTGTTTTTGAAACAGAGCAGCTGGCTCGGTGTATGTGTGTTTTGCTGGTGAAGAATGGTCTTTCTTTTAACAAAATTAGAAATATGAGATGTTAAGAGCTTTTTTAAAATAAAAATATATCTTTAAAAAATCAATTCCATACACATAAAAAATATCAGTGTTAGGGTGAGAGATGCTTCCATAGTAAGCTGACAGAGAAAGAAAGGAGAGTGTGAAAAAAGGGGGGTGTCAAGGGATCAGGCAGACATGAGCCAGTTCTCTTAAACATCAGTTCTTAGAATTTTTAAAGTCTGCATTATCCAGGTCTTAAGGTATACTCTGGAGATTGTGACCAGCACTGCAAACCGAGATACTGAAGAGAAGACAATCATGAAACCCTTAAGGGTAAATATATGTGCCATAGTTATAATAAAATTTATCCTGTAAAGTTGTTCTGAAGGCACAAAATGTACCTTGCACAGGACCTGGATTGTGGTGTGTACTCCTTGAATGAATGTCTATACCTTCTTCTTAAAGGTGCAAATAAAAATAAAAGGGATGAAATAATGATATCAAATAGACAATATTTAATGATATATGCTCTGTATCTGGGTTTTCGATGTCGGATAGAAAATTTTTAGCATTATTCAGATGTGCGACTTTCAAGGCCAGTGTATAGTCTTTAAATAATCAGCAGGGAAATCTCTCCTATAAAAGGGTCAAGGTAAGTGGAATGACATAGTCCTGAAAGCAAATTTGCTATGGTCAGTGTCAGATTCAGGGCAGTTTTAATAGGAGAAAATATTTAAAGAAGAGAGATACCTTTAAAATCAATCTCATTGATGAATTTACTAATAATGTGAAACATATTTGAACACTAATACCTAAATTTTAAAATACAAATTAACCTCTCGATTTGGAAGCTAGGTTATATTGAACAAGTGGGTTTTATGTTTTTGGATTAAAATGTCTATCTATTTTACCAGATTGACTATAAAGTTTTCAGACCCTTTTCCCCTAAAGCTCAAATATACAATCAATTCCTTCCTCTTTGGCATCAACATTATGTGTTGTTGATATTTTAGTGTAACTCCTATCATATTCCAAATAGATTGTTTCCACGTTTTTCTCCCTTAATATGCTGTAAGCTCTTTGAGTCTATTTTGATTATCTTTGTATCCTTACTACATAGGCCCATAATTGGAAAGTCAAATGTCTTAAAATAAATGACCAAAATCATGTGTCAAAGAAAATTGATATCCCCAATTTTGTTTTCCATAACTGATTCATTAGTTTAAAGATTCCAGTATCAGGCACTCAGCTCTTTCAGGATTAGCTGAATTAAAAAGTACATGTTATACCTATCAATGTGAGATTATATGTCTAAAATAAAACTATTTTCTCTCAATCAACTAAGAGGTGTAAAATCTCTCCCAATTGAAACAAGTTTAGAAAAAAGAACCTCAACTTGGATTTAAAGCTGCTTTGAGTGCAAAAGTAAATTACATAATTAATTTTTCCTAAATCTTCCTCTGATAATGATGTTTTGGTTTTTATTTTTTCCGGGTACGCGGGCCTCTCACTGCTGTGGCCTCTTCCGTTGCGGAGCACAGGCTCCGGACGCGTAGGCTTAGCAGCCATGGCTCACGGGCCTAGCTGCTCCACGGCATGTGGAATCCTCCTGGACTGGGGCGTGAACCCGTGTCCCCTGCATCGGCAGGCGGACTTTCAACCACTGCGCCACCAGGGAAGCCCTGATAATGATGTTTTAAAGCAATCTATTGGACTATATGTGTATATAAGATTGTTACTATGGTTTAATTACCATATGTTTCTCTGTTTTATAAGACAGTAAATGTAATACATAGGTTAAGAAAAAGGCAATGGGATATAGCAGACAAATTGCTGTGTTTGAGGACATACAGAGTCTGCTATATGACTTGGGAAAATGTCTTGTTTGATTATATTTCTCTCCTTATCTTGAGAAGTAGAGTCAAACTAAAGAAGGATGCTATGAGGATTGAACCAAAATATGTACTAAAGTTGTTTGGTATGTTGTAGGATTCTGAAATTTTTATTTATTTTTTCCTAACCTACATTAAACTTTAGCTTGAAATTGTACCAAGAGAATTAAACCTATGTGTTACTTTGTAATCATATATAGATATATCCATGTATCAGTATGGCATTTTTATCTAGAGACCTCTTAAATGTTCAACCATAAAAGCCAAGGTAAAAGCAGAGAGCTAGATTAAGGTCAGCTGATGGCAACACACATAAAATGGGAATTGTTAAGAGAGATCCTGTTGTCGTCCTAGTGTTCATTTTTTTTCTGTTAAACAATGATTGTATGCTAAAAAGTAATAAAATTACTTCTGTATATGCAACTTTTCCCCTTAGAGCCAAACACTCCATGCCTAGGATAGCCAGAATTATTTTCCAATAAATTACGTACCTTACCTGTTCATAGCTTTTTTAGTAAATCAAATTCTTTGAGGTAAAGATTACATACACATATGGACCAATTTTAAGTACGCAGTTCCATTTTCTACTTCATTTACTTATGCTGCATCTTTTTACTTCCCTTCTCTACTTACTTTGGGTTTAGTTGTTCTTTTTTTTTTTGTTTCTTAAAGTGATAGCTTAAGGCTTACTTTTAGATATGTCTTATTTTCTGGCATATACATTTAACACTATAAGTTTTCTTCTACACTAAGCTTTAGCTGAAATCCACAAATTTTTACATAAAGTATTTTTATTGCCATTTGAGCAAAAGATATTCTAATGTGTCTTGTGGTTTCATTTTTGATTGAAAAGCAATTTAGAAGTTTGTATAGCTTATTTTCTAAATATTTGGAGATTTCTCTGATATCTTTCACTTGTTTAACTGTTGTGAAGATTAAACATATTCCATATCATTTTAGTCATTTTATTCTTATCAAAACTTGTTTCATTGCCCCATATATAGTCTTTCTTGGTGAACCTTCCCTTTTATACTTGGAAAAAAATGTGGATTTTTCTATTGTTTGTTGGAGTGTTCTATAAATATCAGTTAGGTCAAGTTAGTTCATATTATTGTTCAGTTCTCCCATATTTTTAGATTTTTTGTCTACTAATTTCATGCAATTCCATCTTTCTATCAGAAAGGAATGTTGACATCACCAGTTCTGATTGTGGATTCGTCTTTTTCTCCTTTTAGTTCTGTCACGTTTTGCTTTGAGTAAAATGAAGCTTTGTTATTAAGCGTAAAAACACTTGGAATTTTTATGTCCTTGGTGAATTGTTCCTTTTGTCTTTATTACATATCTCTTGTCGACCCTAATAATATTCTTCATTTGAAATCTGCTTTGTTGTTAGTATAGAGGCTCAAACCTTGCTGTCATTATCAACAGATTGGGATTGTCAAGTAAAAGAGCTGGCTTAAATGCTTAACTAAAGAATTTATATCTAATTTGGCTGGCACTTGAGAACTATGAGTAATTTAATGATGTTCTCAGCACTTTCTATTGAATGTATGCACCAAGGTAACACAGGAGAACTGTAATAAATTAAATATTTATCTTTGCCTAGTGGGTGAAAACACAATTTACGGAGTGTGACAGATACGATATATTACTTGCTGCACATCTGCTTTGAAAAATATATTTAACCACTTTAAGGTTTAGGATTTTTTTAGTATTATTTTTTTATGATGGAATAGTCATATTATAAAAAGTTATCTATAATTTATGTGTATGGTCTAAAATATTACTACAAAGCAAACACGTTATTTACTAAATTCTGGTTTAAGAAATAGAACAATCCCAGTATCAATATCCTCTTCCCTGAGGTAACTGCAAGCCTAAATTTTGTGCTTATCCTTACTTTGTAGTATTACCGCTTATGTATGCTCTTCTTTCTTTTTATAAATTTATTTATTTTTGGCTCTGTTGGGTCTTTGTTGCTGTGTGTTGGCTTTCTTTAGCTGCGGCAAGCAGGGACTACTCTTGGTGCACAGCATGGGCTGTAGGCACGCAGGCTTCGGTAGTTGTAGCTTGCGGGCTGTAGAGCGCAGGCTCAGTAGTTGTGGCTCACTGGTTTAGTTGCTCCACGGCACGTGGGATCTTCCTGGACCAGGGCTCAGACCCGTGTCCCCTGCCTTGGCAGGAGGATACTTAACCACTGTGCCACCAGGGAAGCACCTGCACTTTTAATATATAGTTTAATCATATGATTTAATTATCCATTTTGGACTTCACATGAAAAGAACCATCTTATCCCTATATCTAGCAATCTATTGATCTATACATGCTAACCTTTTGTGATTTACTTTTTTCTATTCTCTTTGTGAAATATGTCCAGATTGTTATGTGTAGCTTTAATTCATTAATTTTCACTCTCATGTAGAATATTTTTTTTGCCTGAATCTGCTATAGATTTTTAATTCAATTTCTATTGAGTGGTAATATTTGTGTTATTTGTAATTTTATATATTATAAACTGCTCATATGTCCATCCTGGGATGAAAGTATTTCTCAATAGTATAGAGCTGGAAATGAAATTTTAGGTTATAGAGTTTTCAAGTATTCAATATTACTACAAAATATTACTATAAAAGTTGCCCCAATTTACACCATCATTAGCAAAGTTGAGTGTTGAACTTTTCTACCAATTGTTAGTATTGGCAGGCTTTCTCCATTTTTGCAGATCAGAGTGAGGGTGCGAAGGGTATAAATTTTGATCTAATCATGGTTTTAAATTTTATTTTCCTATTAGTTTATTAGTTTTTTTCTTTATTGACTTTTTTATTAACTTTTTTATGCATTCAAGATAATAATATTTTTCTTTGGATATGTTGCAAATATATAATCTTCACCTAGTTTTTAGCTTGTACAATTTCTTTATGGTATGTTAACAAAGTTACTTTCTTAATTTAACAACTTTTTTTATGTTACATGCTTTTATTTTTTTCCAAGAAATCTTTTCCTATCTCAAGATCTTAAAAGTGATCTTCTGTATTAAAATTTTAAGAAAATTGTCATTCATATTTATATTCATATTTATATCCTTTATATTTATATCATTCATATTTATATCCTTAACCCAGTGGTTCTCAACTGGGGGTCATTTCGCCCCCCAGGAGACACTTGCAAATGTCTGGGGACAGTTTGGTTATAATAGTTCTACTGGCATCTATTGGATGGAGGCCAGGGATGTTGCTAAACATTCTAAAATGCACAAAGCAGCCCTCCACAACAAAGAAATATTTGACCAAAAAGGTCAACAGTGCTGCTATTAAGAAACCTTGCCTTAATCTACTGGAAACTATTTTTTAATGACCTACTGCAGGAATCTTTTAATTTTGAGACTATCTGTACAAATTATATATTGTTCCATTTACTTTCATGGCCTTTCATGTGCTATTAGTGACATTTCTCATTATCTATATACAGGTCTTAATTATATATAATATTTTTGCTTTTATTCCTGGGTACCTTATAATTTGTGATTCTATTTGAATTATCTTTTTCTAAAATTATAATATCTAACTATATGTTCATATATAGAAATGCAGTTGATCTTATATTTGGCAACTGTCTAGTAAATTGATCTTAAATATTGCAACATTGCTAAATATTTGTTTTTAATAATTTTTCTTTAGATTACTTACAGGCTTTTATGTGGTTAATCATATTATCTATAAACAATGAGAGCTTTATTTCTTATATTTGCAATTTTGTTTTATTCATTTATGATTTTTAAAATATATGTTTACTTAATGTAGCTGCCTAGGACATCTTGGAAATGCTAAATAGGATTAGTGAGAACAGTATATTTTTCCTATTTGTAATTTTAAAGGAAATTGCTTTTATGTTTCACTATTAAGATGTTAGCTATAGGCTTTGTTTTGTAGCTAGAGTTTATCTGTTTGAAAAAATTGTTTTCTGTTGTTAGTTTGATTAGAGTTTTTATCTTTGATGGATATTTGATTCTATTAAATGACTTTTTATTTCATCTGTGAAATGAAATATAAAAGTAGCACAAATGTACAGAGGTATTCCCATGATTATGTAAGGTGATCAATGTTAAGTACTTAGGATAATGCCTAGTAATTAATATTAGTTATAATAAATGTAGTAATTGCAATGGTGGTGAATGATAATTGCTCTTGAGATCATCCATTAATTTGATTTTTTTAAAATTTAGCCTTTGATCATTTGCACAGGATGTTTTCATGGATGAATATCTCAATCTGAGGAAATAGCCCACCTTTGTCAATTACAAATATCTTTTTTAATTTGGAGGAAAAAGACTTTTAAACCTGTTGTTATTAGAGGTTGTATTATATTATTTCATTGCAAATAATAAAGGATTGTTTGCCATGATTTCCCTCAGCCATCTGTGCTCCATACCCACTCCCTTAACTGGCAAACTGTACTCATGCTTCACCAAACTATCCTGGTAGTCATCTCCTCTGTGAACTTATTTGTAACTCTGCTTCAGGCAAAGTTGATGTTCTGTTCTCTGTGCTCCCAAGACTACCTGATTAATCAAATGAGACCACAGAAATCATAGATCTTGCCAATAACAAAACTGCTAATGATTCAAAGGATATAGGTAAACATTAGTCACAAATGAAGCATTCTTTTTTTTTTTTTTTTTTTGCGGTACGCGGGCCTCTCACTGTTGTGGCCTCTCCCGTTGCGGAGCACAGGCTCCGGACGTGCAGGCTCAGCGGCCATGGCTCACGGGACCAGCCACTCCGCGGCATGTGGGATCTTCCCGGACCGGGGCACGAACCCGTGTCCCCTGCATCGGCAGGCGGACTCTCAACCACTGCACCACCAGGGAAGCCTGAAGCATTCTTTCCTTTGAAGAGTGTAAAGTGGTCATACACAGCTCTCTAGAAATATCCTTTCTGTTATGCATTAGGCACATTTTGGTTTTAGAATAACAGACATATTGAGAATTTGTGTAATGGAATTATTATTCTGCTGTTTCAGTGTTTTTACTGTCAACTACATAGACAGAAGATTGTTTGTATGACTGACTTCTTTATTCAGACTGCTTTACCCCATTTATTCATATTTCAGACTGATTTACAATAAGTGATCTGGACAAACTTGGTATATCCTGCTCAAACCCTTCTATATATAGGAATTCTCTGTTATCTATAGCATTAGCATGTTTACAACTCCTTTTTTTGGCAGAGAGGAATGGGTTCAGGTCATTTATTTATTCATCTAGGCCTCATTTGGGCTTGTAAGTTATAAACCTACCTGCCACGAATACTCTTCTTCCGAGTTTGCAACATAGGTTAGTGGTTGGGAGTATTGGTTTTGTCGTCAGATAATCTTGCATAAGATACAGAAAATGATGACTTTTTAGCAGCATAAAATTAACCCCTCTTGAGCTTCAGTTTCCTCATTAGTAAAATAGATACAATATTTGTCTACCATAGATTTATTTTGATAATCAAATATGAAGTAAATATCTAAGTTATGACTGCATATTAATATAGCACTGGTCACACACAACTGTACTTACTTATTTGTATGTCTCGCTACCTTCTCCTTAACTTAGTAGTGAGTTTTACAAAGAAGAGAAACACAGCATCTTCTTGTTAACCACAGGTACAATGCCTATTAAAATATAAGGTATCTTACTGTCTAAATGGAAGGAGATTTGTTTTGTCTCAATTTTAAACTTTCAACACAAGAAACTTTTGTTATTGTGAAATTGATAGTTATTTTGCAGTGTATTTTAAATACATTCTTGTTCTGCTACAAAGATTTAAAATATTACATGAGACAATTGAAGTTCTTTGTTGAATACATATTTCCCAATGCTTTTTAAAAAAAGATAGATTCCTTAGGTTGAAAATATACACGTGAATTTTTATCTTCTTTTTTTAAATTTTTATTTATTTTTATTAGTTTCTGCTTTATAGCAAAGTGAATCAGTTATACATATACATCTGTTCCCATATCCCTTCCCTCTTGCATCTCCCTCCCTCCCACCCTCCCTATCCCAAGCCTCCAGGCGGTCACAAAGCACCGAGCTGATCTCCCTGTGCTATGCGGCCGCTTCCATCTACCTACCTTACATCTGGCAGTGTATATATGTCCATGCCTCTCTCTCGCTTTGTCACAGCTTACCCTTCCCCCTCCCCATATCCTCAAGTCCATTCTCAAGTAGGTCTGTGTCTTTATTCCTGTTTTACCACTAGGTTCTTCATGACTTTATTTTTTCTTAAATTCCATATATATGTGTTAGCATACGGTATTTGTCTTTCTCTTTCTGACTTACTTCACTCTGTATGACAGACTCTAGGTCTATCCACCTCATTACAAATAGCTCAATTTCATTTCTTTTTATAGCTGAGTAATATTCCATTGTATATATGTGCCACATCTTCTTTATCCATTCATCCGATGATGGACACTTAGGTTGTTTCCATCTCCGGGCTATTGTGAAGAGAGCTGCAATGAACATTTTGGTACATGTCTCTTTTTGAATTATAGTTTTCTCAGGGTATATGCCTAGTACTGGGATTGCTGGGTCATATGGTAGTTCTATTTGTAGTTTTTTAAGGAACCTCCATACTGTTCTCCATAGAGGCTGTACCAATTCACATTCCCACCAGCAGTGCAAGAGTGTTCCCTTTTCTCCACACCCTCTCCAGCATTTATTGTTTCTAGATTTTTTGATGATGGCCATTCTGACTGGTGTGAGAGGATATCTCATTGTAGTTTTGATTTGCATTTCTCTAATGATTAAAGATGTTGAGCATTCTTTCATGTGTTTGTTGGCAGTCTGTATATCTTCTTTGGAGAAATGTCTATTTAGGTCTTCTGCCCATTTTTGGATTGGGTTGTTTGTTTTTTTGCTATTGAGCTGCATGAGCTGCTTATAAATTTTGGAGATTAATCCTTTGTCAATTGCTTCATTTGCAAATATTTTCTCCCATTCTGAGGGTTGTCTTTTGGTATTGTTTATGGTTTCCTTTGCTGTGCAAAAGCTTTGAAGTTTCATTGGGTCCCATTTGTTTATTTTTGTTTTTATTTCCATTTCTCTCAGAGGTGGGTCCAAAAGGATCTTGCTGTGATTTATGTCATAGAGTGTTCTGCCTATGTTTTCCTCTAAGAGTTTGATAGTTTCTGTCCTTATATTTAAGTCTTTAATCCATTTTGAGCTTATTTTTGTGTATGGTGTTAGGGAATGATCTAATCTCATACTTTTACATGTCCCTGTCCAGTTTTCCCAGCACCATTTATTGAAGAAGCTGTGTTTTCTCCACTGTACATTCCTGCCTCCTTTATCAAAGATAAGGTGACCATATGTGCGTGGGTTTATCTCTGGGCTTTCTATCCTGTTCCATTGATCTGTCTTTCTGTTTTTGTGCCAGTACCACACTGTCTTGATTACTGTAGCTTTGTAGTATAGTCTGAAGTCAGGGAGCCTGATTCCTCCAGCTCCATTTTTCGTTCTCATGATTGCTTTGGCTATTCGGGGTCTTTTGTTTTTCCAAACAAATTTTGAAATTTTTTGTTCTAGTTCTGTGAAAAATGCCAGTGGTAGTTTGATAAGGATTGCACTGAATCTGTAGATTGCTTTGGGTAGTAGAGTCATTTTCACAATATTGATTCTTCCAATCCAGGAGCATGGTATATCTCTCCATCTATTTGTTTCATCTTTAATTTCTTTCATCAGTGTCTTATAATTTTCTGCATACAGGTCTTTTGTCTCCTTAGGTAGGTTTATTCCTAGATATTTTATTCTTTTTGTTGCAGTGGTAAATGGGAGTGTTTTCTTGATTTCACTTTCAGATTTTTCATCATTAGTGTACAGGAGTGCCAGAGATTTCTGTGCATTAATTTTGTATCCTGCTACTTTACCAAATTCATTGATTAGCTCTAGAAATTTTCTGGTAGCATCTTTAGGATTCTCTATGTATAGTATCATTTCATCTGCAAACAGGACAGCTTTACTTCTTCTATTCCAATTTGGATTCCTTTTATTTCATTTTCTTCTCGGATTGCTGTGGCTAAAACTTCCAAAACTAGGTTGAATAAGAGTGGTGAGAGTGGGCAACCTTGTCTTGTTCCTGATCTTAGTGCAAATGGTTTCAGTTTTTCACCATTGAGGACGATGTTGGTTGTGGGTTTGTGATATATGGCCTTTATTATGTTCAGGAAAGTTCCCTCTATGGCTACTTTCTGTGGGGTTTTTATCATAAATGGGTGTTGAATTTTTGTCAAAAGCTTTCTCTGCATCTATTGACATGATCATATGGTTTTTCTCCTTCAATTTGTTAATATGGTGTATCACATTGATTGATTTGCATATATTGAAGAATCCTTGCATTCCTGGAATAAACCCCACTTGATCATGGTGTATGACCCTTTTAATGTGATGTTGGATTATGTTTGCTAATATTTTGTTGAGGATTTTTGCATCTACGTTCATCAGGGATATTGACCTGTAGTTTTCTTTCTTTGTGACACCCTTGTCTGGTTTTGGTATCAAGGTGATGGTGGCCTCATAAAATGAGTTTGGGATTTTTCCTCGCTCTGGTATATTTTGGAAGAGTTTGATAAGGATAGGTGTTAGCTCTTCTCTAAATGTTTGAGAGAATTTGCCTGTGAAGCCATCTGTTCCTGGGCTTTTGTTTGTTGGAAGGTTTTTAATCACAGTGTCAATTTCAGTGCTTGTGATTGCTGTGTTCATATTTTCTATTTCTTCCTGGTTCAGTCTTGGAAAGTTGTGGATTTCTAAGAATTTTTCCATTTCTTCCTGGTTGTCCATTTTATTGGCATGTTGTTGCTTGTAGTAATCTCTCATGATCCTTTGTATTTCTGCAGTATCTGTTGTTACTTCTCCTTTTTCCTTTCTAATTCTATTGATTTGAGTCTTCTCCCTTTTTTTCTTGATGAGTCTGGCTAATGGTTTATCAATTTTGTTTATCTTCTCAAAGAACCAGCTTTTAGTTTTATTGATCTTTGCTATCGTTTCCTTCATATCTTTTTCATTTATTTCTGATCTGATCTTTAAGATTTCTTTCCTTCTGCTAACTTTGGGGCTTTTTGTTCTTCTTTCTCTAATTGCTTTAGGTGCAGGGTCAGGTTGTTTACTCGAGATGTTTCCTGTTTCTTAAGCTGGGATTGTATTGTTATAAACTTCCCCCTTAGATCTGCTTTTGCTGCATCTCATAGGTTTCGGGTTGCCGTGTCTCCATTGTCATTTGTTTCTAGGTATTTTTTAATTTCCTCTTTGATTTCATCAGTGATCACTTCGTTATTAAGTAGTGTATTGTTTAGCCTCCATGTGTTTGTATTTTTTACAGATCTTTTCCTGTAATTGATATCTAGTCTCATAGCATTGTGGTCAGAAAAGATACTTGGTACAATTTCAATTTTCTTAAATTTAAAGGCTTGATTTGTGACCCAAGATATGATCTACGTTCCATGAACACTTGAGAAAAATGTGTATTCTGTTGTTTTTGAGTGGAATGTCCTATAAATATCAATTAAGTCCATCTTGTTGAATGTATCATTTAAAGCTTGTATTTCCTTATTTATTTTCATTTTGGATGATCTGTCCATTGGTGAAAGTGGGGTATGGAACTCTCCTACTATGAGTGTGTTACTGTCGATTTCCCCTTTTATGGCTGTTAGCATTTGCCTTATGTATTGAGGTGCTCCTATGTTGGGTGCATAAATATTTTCAATTGTTATATCTTCTTCTTGGATCGATCCCTTGATCATTATGTAGTCTCCTTCTTTGTCTCTTCTAATAGTCTTTATTTTAAAGTCTACTTTATCTGATATGAGAATTGCTACTCCAGCTTTCTTTTGATTTCCATTTGCATGGAATATCTTTTTCCATCCCCTTACTTTCAGTTTGTATGTGTCTCTATGTCTGAAGTGGGTCTCTTGTAGACAGCATATATATGGGTCTTGTTTTTGTATCCATTCAGCCACTCTGTGTCTTTTGGTGGGAGCATTTAATCCATTTACATTCAAGGTAATTATTGATATGTATGTTCCTATTCCCATTTTCTTAATTGTTTTGGGTTCGTTATTGTAGGTCTTTTACTTCTGTTGTGTTTCTTGCCTAGAGAAGTTCCTTTAGCATTTGTTGTAAAGCTGGTTTGGTGGTGCTGAACTCTCTCAGCTTTTGCTTCTCTGTAAAGGTTTTAATTTCTCCATCACGTCTCAATGAGATCCTTGCTGGGTAGTGTAATCTTGGTTGCAGGTTTTTCTCCTTCATCACTTTAAATATGTCCTGCCACTCCCTTCTGGCTTGCAGAGTTTCTGCTGAGAGATCAGCTGTTAACCTGATGGGGATTCCCTTGTGTGTTATTTGTTGTTTTTCCCTTGCTGCTTTAAATATGTTTTCTTTGTGTTTAATTTTTGACAGTTTGATTAATATGTGTCTCGGCGTATTTCTCCTTGGATTTTTTCTGTATGGGAGTCTCTGTGCCTCCTGGACTTGATTAACTATTTCCTTTCCCATATTAGGGAAGTTTTCAACTATAATCTCTTCAAATATTTTCTCAGTCCCTTTCTTTTTCTCTTCTTCTTCTGGAACCCCTATAATTCGAATGTTGGTGCATTTAATGTTGTCCCAGAGGTCTCTGAGACTGTCCTCAGTTTTTTTCATTCTTTTTTCTTTATTCTGCTCTGCAGTAGTTATTTCCACTATTTTATCTTCCACCTCACTTATCCGTTCTTCTGCCTCAGTTATTCTGCTATTGATCCCATCTAGAGTATTTTTCATTTCATTTATTGTGTTTCAAATCGTTGCTTGATTCATCTTTAGTTCTTCTAGGTCCTTGTAAACTGTTTCTTGCATTTTGTCTATTCTATTTCCAAGATTTTGGATCATCTTTACTATCATTATTCTGAATTCTTTTTCAGGTAGACTGCCTATTTCCTCTTCATTTCTTAGGTCTGGTGGGTTTTTATGTTGCTCCTTCACCTGCTCTGTGTTTTTATGTCTTCTCATTTTGCTTATCTTACTGTGTTTGGGGTCTCTTATTTGCAGGCTGCAGGTTCGTAGTTCCCGTTGTTTTTGGTGTCTGTCCCCAGTGGCTAAGGTTGTTTCAGTGGGTTGTGTTGGCTTCCTGTTGGAGGGGACTGATGCCTGTGTTCTGGTGGATGAGGCTTGATCTTGTCTTTCTGATGGACAGGTCCACATCTGGTGGTGTGTTTTGGGGTGTCTGTGGCCTTATTATGTTTTTAGGCAGCCTCTCTGCTAATGGGTGGGATTGTGTTCCTGTCTTGCTAGTTGCTTGGCATAGTGTGTCCAGCACTGTAGCTTGCTGGTCATTGAGTGAAGCTGGGTGCTGGTGTTGAGATGGAGATCTCTGAGAGATTTTTGCCGTTTGATATTATGTGGAGTTAGGAGGTCTCTTGTGGACCAGTGTCCTGAAGTTGGGTCTCCCACCTCAGAGGCACAGCACTGACTCCTGGCTGCAGCACCAAGATCCTTTCATACACCTGGCTCAGAATAAAAGGGAGAAAAATTAGAAAGAAAGAATTAGTAGAAGAAGAAAGAAAGAAAGAAAGAAAGAAAGAAAGAAAAAGGAGGGAGGGAGGGAGGAAGGAGTGAAGATAGGAAAGAGAGAAGATGAAGTAAATAGAACAAAGGATAAAACATAATAGCATTATTAAAGTAAAAAAATAATTATTAAAAAAATTAAAAAAAAAAAAACGTACGGATAGAACCCTGGGACAAATAGTGGAAGCAAAGCTATACAGACAAAATTTCACACAGAAACATACACATGCACATTCACAAAAAGAGAAAAAAGGGAAAAAATCGTAAATCTTGCTCTCAAAGTCCACCTCCTCAATTTGGGATAATTCGCTGTCTCTTCATGTATTCCACAGATGCAGGGTACTTCAAGTTGATTGTGGAGCTTTAATCCGCTGCTCCTGAGACTGCTGGGAGAGATTTCCCTGTCTCTTCTTTATTCTCACAGGTCCTGTGTCTCAGCTTTGGATTTGGCCCCGCCTCTGCATGTAGGTCGCAGGAGGGCGTCTGGTCTTCGCTCAGATAGGACGGTTGCTGCTTCGGGGACTCTGGCTCAGTCAGGCCTGGGGGAGGGAGGGGTACTGAGTGCGGGACGAGCCTGCGGCGGAAGAGGCCGGCGCGATGTTGCACCAGCCCGAGGCGCGCTGTGCTCTCTCCCTGGGAAGCCGTCTCTGGATCCCGTGACCCCAGAAGTGGCGGGCTGCACAGGCTCCCCGGAAAGGGGGCGTGGACAGTGACCTGCGCTCGCACACAGGCCTCTTGGTGGCGGCGGCAGCAGCCCCAGCGTCCCACGCCCGTCTCCGGGGTCCGCGCCTCTAGCCGCGGTTCGCGCCCGTCTCTGGAGCTCCTTTAAGCAGCGCACCTGGAAACAAAGAGGGAAGAAAAAGTCTCTTGCCTCTTCGGCAGCTCCACACCTTTTCCTGGACTCCCTCCCGGCTAGCCGTGGTGCACTAACCCCTTCAGGCTCTCTTTCCGCCTCCAGCCCCAGTCCTCTCCCCGCCCTCCGACTGAAACCTGAAACCCGAGCCTCAGCTCCCAGCCCCGCCTGCCCTGGCGGCTGAGCAGACAAGCCTCTCGGGCTGGTGAGTGCTGGTCGGCACAGATCCTCTGTGCGGGAATCTCTCCACTTTGCCCTCCGCACCCCTGTGGCTGCGCTCTCCTCCGCGACTCCGCAGCTTTCCCCCTCCGCCACCTGCAGTCTCAGCCCGCGAAGGGGCTTCCTAGTGTGTGGAAACCTTTCCTCCTTCACGGCTCCCTCCCACTGGTGCAGGTCCCGTCCCTATCCTTTTGTCTCTGTTTATTCTTGTTTCTTTTGCCCTACCCAGGTACGTGGGGGAGTTTCTTGCCTTTTGGGAGGTCTGAGGTCTTCTGCCAGCATTCAGTGGGTGTTCTGTAGGAGTTGTTCCACGTGTAGATGAATTTCTATTGTATCTGTGGGGAGGAAGGTGATCTCCGCGTCTTACTCTTCCGCCATCTTCC